>NC_138028.1:120496990-121040389 GCF_964106645.2 Podarcis pityusensis | reverse complement strand
GGACTTGATGCACAGTCACTTTGCATGATGCTACCCCTTTGGACCCACAATACTTGGAAATGACAGACCATGTGCTCCGTTGGCTGATGAGCAACAAGAGGCTAGGATCATAGCAACCACCTCTGGAGACAGCACCACTCAAATGTCAGGCTGTCAGATGCGGTTACTTGGGGTCGGGATGCCAAACTGGCAAATGGGTAGTACCCATGGCTTCTCCACTGAGAGCTGGAGGAGCTTTGAAAACCATGGCAAATGAGGCCAGTAGGGGTGCCAGCAGGACCATCTGAATATAGGTTCCAGAGAATTCATTCCATCAGAGAAGCAGGAGCAAAATGTACAGTAGCCCATTGGGCTACATTGACGCCCTTGTGGTACCTCCATGTGGTACTTTGTGACATATCTTGGAAGCTGGAAATTCTGGTTTGGTTGCAAAGAGGTGCACCACCAGATATCCAAACCTGATCTGGAGCTGGGCAAAAACTGACAGATGCAGAGGAAGTATGTATTCAAAGGCTGTATATCCTGTTTTACAGTTGGGAGGCAGCCATCATTATATCTCCAATAGGTCATAATCACTGAACAATACCAGGCAAAATTAAAAAGCATTTTTGGAACTTATTCAAAGAGGTGGAGTGACAATATTTTTAAAAATGATATGTTCACTTTGCTTTGAATCCAGCTAATGATTATTTTGTAGCTCTGTAAATTTGTTCTCAGATTGTCTGTATGACATTTGTTGTTGGAAACGTCCAATCTGAAAAATACTAAAGCAAGGTCAAGTAAAGCATTTTGGTTTGCATCCATATTTTCATTTGTGTTTGTTGGACATAGTACACTGGAGATTATCCAAATGATCCCCAGAAAGGGAAATAAATGCAAAGTCTTTTTATTATTCAGTTTCCCCCAGGACTTTTTGGCTCATTGCTTCCCCCACCTTAGCTCTTGGAATAGACTTACTGATGTATTGATCCTTAAGAAAATAAAACAAAAAAATAAAACATGGTACTTTTTATTAGTCCAGTTTCTGCTGCCTCAAAACATAAAGTTGAAAAGCTGAACTTCATACTGTCAGCAAAACAAATCAGAGTCTATTTAAAATAGGAAATGTCTCTGTTTCTCTTAAGACTCCTTTGTATAATAGATTATGACAAACAGTTCTGAAATATTTTAATAAAAGGAATCATAAAGATGTGTTCAGTACCCACCAAGTCTCAACCAGTGGACCACAACTAACCTTCCTGCCTGTTGGATCTACTGTTCCACGTAACATTCTGTTGCCTCTTCCTTCTTCAGAGACAGAGACACATGAATGTGTGTCTAATTAGGGGCATTTACTATCTCCCATAGAAGTGAATGGTTTCCCTTGTGGCGAAAACAAAGAGGAGGCATTGGTAACACTGTATGAGGGTAGTACGTGACCTCACCCCTGGATCTACAGTTTTGAGAGCTGGGGCCAAGAATAGTCCCCATCACCTCAAAGCTGACCTCAGTTGTGGTTTTCAAAAGGAGGAGAGCTAGCAATAGGTGAGATAAGGACCTATTGCTCTGAACACCCCCCCTTGCAAATTGCTCCTCCTTGTTCTTTTGAGGCTGCAGCAGTTTCTTCCTCTTGCATATCCTGCCAAGATTAGAACCTGAAGAGTGGGCAATGGACATCTGGGAGCTAAGCTGGTGTGTCACTGAGAAGCCCAGTTTAGCTGGAAGTCTGCACGTGCCCCAAGACAATGGGTTTATTTGTGACTTTGCTCCGAACAATAAGCACAGCACTCTTGCATAGCGATCAGAGAAGCAGTTCCTTTAAGTGTTCCCCTGCCAGGTAAAGTTGCCAAAGATCATCTCCCTAGCGGTGGTGGTGGTGGTACTGGAAACTCCCCCCCCCCCCCAGAAGCAATAAACAGTGCCTGCCTAATGAGTCCCCAGAACCTTCCCTATATTGAATGCCAGCATCTCCCTTCACACTTATATCAGCTGAAATGGATGCGATGAGACTGGAAATCGGGGTATTTTTAAACTGCTTGAACTCTTGGTATCTTCTGCCATGAATACGAAGCACACAGAGGCAGGGATGAAGTGCAAATGGAGGAATTGTAGGTGTTCCACCTTCCAGAGGCTTTCCAAACCTCACTGGACTCCACTGTTTGTGGTGTTCCCTTCCCTCTCTGGGAGACAGACTGGACCTTCAAGTCAGCCTCACCCCCTTCTCTAGAGGAGTGACTTCAAACCTGACCACGAGGACACCAGTTCAAACATGGGGTTTGTGTGGGCTTGGGGCAAGATGCTATTTTAAAATCTTTTTGTGTTTGGAGATAAAATCTTTTTATGTGAAAATAGCCTGAGTAACCTTCCTTGTGGTGGCCTCTGGATGGCCTCTTGCTTGGCCTCTGAGGATTGCATCTGTCTAATATTGCTCACCACATTTCCATCTACAAATGAAAGAGGAAAGCTCAGTAAATCTTCCTGCTGAATTTCAAGTTTATAACCCAACCCATGTCCAATCTCCTTTACTTTTGCATAACAAGGTCTCAAAATAGTTTCATTTACAGCTGGGTGAAATAGTGAAAGGAGACAACAATATTCTGTTTTAAAGAGCCAGGTTCACTAGCTCTCTGGTTTTTACGTAAAAACAAGGTGGTTTTTTAAAAGGATTAAACAAATTTGCAGAGGACAGGGTTATCAATGGCTACAAGCTGCAAAGGCTATGTACTATCTCCACTGTTGGAGACAGTATTCTGCCAAATGCAGAGCCTCCAACATTCCCAAAATGAAAATAGGGACATTCTATTCTGCATCCGTATCACTGCTTCAGCATTGCATTCTGGTCAAGTACAAGTTATTAGAGGACAAAACTGCAGTTTTTAAAGCACAGAAATATTTGCATTTATATATTGTGTTTAGGGAAGGCTGAGAGGAAAAGAAAACCCCAAATCAATAAATGCAACTAACTATATACAGTGGGTTTACGAACTGAATCCATTCCGGAAGTCCATTCTTAAACCAAAGCGTTCTTAAACCAAGGTGTGCTTTCCCATAGCAGCGGGGACTCAATTTACAAATGGAACACACTCAACAGGAAGCAAAACTTGTTCTGCTTCCGACACAAGATCTACCCACTCTAGAAGAATGGCAGATGAAGGTGATTGACTACATGGAATTGGCGGAAATGACTGGCAGAATCCGAGACCAGGGAGAAGAGTCAGTGAAAGAAGACAGGAAGAAATTTAAAGATTATTTACAGAAATATTGTAAAATTAAGGAATTTTAGAAGGATGTTGGATAGAAATTAAGTGGTTTCCAGCTGTAATGCTTTAAAGATACGAAAAAAGGCTTACAAATGGGTAAAAGCTTAATGGTAAGGATTTGCTGAACTAACAAATTGAACTGGAATACAAAAAAGGGAGGTACGAGGAGGTCCGGGGAAATAAGTGCAAGGAAGATAGGTTATGGAAAATTAACGTGTTTTTAACTGTTTTATTTTGTATGTTTCTTTTTATTTTTTATTTTTTTGTTATATCTTAAAAACTTTATACTTTTTTTTGTATTCTGTATTTTCCTGTATTTTTTGAAACTTTAATAAATATCATTTAAAAAAAAAACTTGTTCTGCTTCCAAGGTAAAGTTCAGAAACCAAAACACCTACTTCTGGGTTTGCAGCATTCTTAATCCAAGTTGTTCATAAACTAAGCTGTCCTTAAACCAAGGTACCACTCTGTGTGTGTGTGTGTGGAGACTATGCAATGACATAATGCACTTATGAGTATTTTAGAAGCATGATAACCTTGAACAACCATTATTATTGTGATTGTGCAGGTGTATGATATGGGGTGTCCCAATGTTTATTTTGGAGTCCAGGGACATACACACTTTTGAATTCAGGGCAGGGGTGCCAATCTTGGGGGCCCCCAGGGGTAAGTGCCACTCCACATAGTTGAGCACAAGACATGACATGGCACACACACAGCATTTGAATGACAATGCCCATCAACCGGGAGGGGGGGCTGGCCCCCTTAAATATTTTATTGGGGGTGTTGCGAAGGGACCTTGGCCTCTAGGAGTTGGCTCCTATGGTTCAGAGATATACAAATTTCCTTTTTTTAGTGTTTCAAACTTCTGAGCAACTTAGGAATGTGTAAGCAACTGCAGCGTGCTGCTGCTGAGGTGAATCCTGGCTGAATCAGCTGCAAAGACACCCCCACTCCAGGCATCCCCTCCCCTAGCTACAGTGGTACCTCAGGTTAAGAACTTAATTCATTCTGGAGGTCTGTTCTTAACCTGAAACTGTTCTTAACCTGAAGCACCACTTTAGCTAATGGGGCCTCCTGCTGCCACCGAGCCGCTGGAGCATGATTTCTGTTCTCATCCTGAAGCAAAGTTCTTAACCTGAGGTACTATTTATGGGTTTGCAGAGACTGTAACCTGAAGCGTCTGTAACCTGAGGTAGCACTGTACTCTGGGACCTTCCTTCACCCAAATGCACAAAATGGGGAGACTCGTCAGATTTCAGAAGGCGCCACCAATTTAGCTCATGGGAGAAATCAATGTCTTTTTCCCATCCAAGTGAGAAGCCAGGCAGGAAAGGGCTTTGGAGGGAGGTGTTTTTCCTCCGGAAGACCCCTCCCCATTTCCCCAAATGCCCCTACACTCCAGTCTGGTCTGAATCTAGTCTGGTTCATTCATTTTAAGCCACAGAGAGGGACAAGCTGCAGGATCAGATCTCTCTGCATCTTTTTCAAAGCAGGACCCAAAGAGGAAATGCCCACAACACACCTCAGTGACACTTGAGGTTCCCAAATGAAACTGGCAAGGAAAGGTGAGGCAGCAATGCAAACAAATTGGGCCGGGACCTAAGAGGTTTGGACGCACAGCAGACCCTCCCCATTGTGTGCAGTGTTGCTGAGCAGCTGGTAAAGTAAAGGTAAAGGTACCCCTGCCCATACGGGCCAGTCTTGACAGACTCTAGGGTGGTGCGCCCATCTCACTCAAGAGGCCGGGGGCCAGCGCTGTCCGGAGACACTTCCGGGTCACGTGGCCAGCGTGACGAAGCTGCTCTGGCGAGCCAGCACCAGCGCAGCACACGGAAACGCCATTTACCTTCCCGCCAGTAAGCGGTCCCTATTTATCTACTTGCACCCGGGGGTGCTTTTGAACTGCTAGGTTGGCAGGCACTGGGACCGAGCAACGGGAGCGCACCCCGCCGAGGGGATACGAACCGCCGACCTTTCAATCAGCAAGCCCTAGGCACTGAGGCTTTTACCCACAGCGCCACCCGCGTCCCTGAGCAGCTGGTAAATCTGTGCAAATGAGAACCTGAAGTAGGTTGCTGCTGCTCTCTTTCCCTGGCCAGGAGATGGAAGAGGCAATGAATGAAAAGGTGGGGAAAGATTTGGGTGGGGTTTTTTACAAGGAGGGGGAGGGAAGGCTTGCAACTGGGAATTTGGGACTCTGCATGGCAAAGTGAGAGGCCATGACGGCTTAAGGGTTTTCATGAAGGTCCTAGCATTTTCAGGGCAGTTGGAGACCATGCAAATGCCAAAATGGGCATGGGGGTGTCTCCTGTGAGGACAGGAGGCTGGACTAGATGGGCCTTTGGCCAGATCACTCAGGGCTCTGCTTATGTTCTTAACCTTTTTCTTTTGAGGTGTGGAGGTTATTCTTTGCTTCAGCTCAATTGCCAATTCTTCCTCCCCATGCATTCAAAAGGTGAGACTTAACAGTTCATAGAATCATAGAATCATAGAGTTGGAAGAGACCACAAGGGCCATCGAGTCCAACCCCCTGCCAAGCAGGAAACACCATCAGAGCACTCCTGACATATGGTTGTCAAGCCTCTGCTTAAAGACCTCCAAAGAAGGAGACTCCACCACACTCCTTGGCAGCAAATTCCACTGTCAAACAGCTCTTACTGTCAGGAAGTTCTTCCTAATGTTTAGGTGGAATCTTCTTTCTTGTAGTTTGGATCCATTGCTCCGTGTCCGCTTCTCTGGAGCAGCAGAAAACAACCTTTCTCCCTCCTCTATGTGACATCCTTTGATATATTTGAACATGGCTATCATATCACCCCTTAACCTCCTCTTCTCCAGGCTAAACATGCCCAGCTCCCTTAGCCATTCCTCATAAGGCATCATTTCCAGGCCTTTGACCATTTTGGTTGCCCTCCTCTGGACACGTTCCAGTTTGTCAGTGTCCTTCTTGAACTGTGGTGCCCAGAACTGGACACAGTACTCCAGGTGAGGTCTGACCAGAGCAGAATACAGTGGCACTATTACTTCCCTTGATCTAGATGCTATACTCCTATTGATGCAGCCCAGAATTGGATTGGCTTTTTAGCTGCCGCGTCACACTGTTGGCTCATGTCAAGTTTGTGGTCAACCAAGACTCCTAGACCCTTTTCACATGTACTACTCTCAAGCCAGGTGTCCCCCATCTTGTATTTGTACCTCTCATTTTTTTTGCCCAAGTGCAATATTTTACATTTCTCCCTGTTAAAATTCATCTTGTTTGTTTTGGCCCAGTTCTCTAATCTGTCAAGGTCGTTTTGAAGTGTGATCCTGTCCTCTGGGGTGTTAGCCACCCCTCCCAATTTGGTGTCATCTGCAAATTTGATCAGGATGCCCTTGAGTCCATCATCCAAGTCGTTGATAAAGATGTTGAATAAGACCGGGCCCAAGACAGAACCCTGTGGCACCCCACTAGTCACTCTTCTCCAGGATGAAGAGGAACCATTGATGAGCACCCTTTGGGTTCGCTCAGTCAGCCAGTTACAAATCCACTGAGTGGTAGCATAGTCAAGACCGCATTTTACCAGCTTCTTTACAAGAATATCATGGGGCACCTTGTCAAATGCCTTGCTGAAATCAAGGTAGGCTACATCCACTGTGTTCCCTTCATCTAGCAGGCTTGTAATTCTGTCAAAAAACGAGATCAGGTTAGTCTGACATGACTTATTTTTCAGAAATCCATGCTGACTATTGGTGATCACAGCATTCCTTTCTAGGTGCTCACAGACTGTTTGCTTAATGATCTGCTCCAGAATCTTCCCTGGTATTGATGTCAGACTGACTGGGCGGTAATTATTTGGGTCCTCTCTTTTCCCCTTTTTGAAAATAGGGACAACATTTGCCCTCCTCCAGTCTGCCGGGACTTCGCCTGTTCTCCAGGAATTCTCAAAGATGACTGCCAGTGGTTCTGAGATCACATCTGCCAGTTCTTTTAATACTCTTGGATGCAGTTCATCTGGCCCTGGAGACTTGAATACATCTAAACTAGCCAAGTATTCTTGTACTATCTCCTTAGTTATTCTGGGCTGTGTTTCCTTTGCCGAATCATTTGCTCCAAATTCTTCAGGTCGGGCATTGTTTTCTTTATCGGAGAAGACTGAGGCAAAGAAGGCATTGAGGAGTTCAGCCCTTTCTGTGTCCCCTGTTTGCATTTCACCATCTTCTCCTCTGAGTGACCCCACTGTTTCTTTGTTCTTCCTTTTGCTACGAACATACCCATAAAAGCCTTTTTTGTTGATTTTAACCTCTCTAGCAAGCCTGAGTTCATTCTGTGCTTTAGCTTTTCTGACTTTGTGTCTACACGTGCTGGCTATTTGTTTGAATTCCTCTTTGGTGGTTTCCCCCCTTTTCCATTTTTTGTACACATCCTTTTTTAATCTTAACTCAGTTAAAAGTGCTTTAGATAGCCACCCTGGCTTCTTTAGGCACCTTCCATGTTTCTGTCTCATTGGTATTGCCTGACGTTGTGCTTTTAGTATCTCCCTCTTAACAAACGCCCAGCCATCATGAACTCCCTTTCCTTTTAGTATTACTGTCCATGGGATCTCACCCAGCACTTCCCTAAGTTTTATGAAGTCGGCTTTCTTAAAGTCAAGAAATTGAGTCCTAGTATGCTTGGCTGCTCCTTTCCGCTGTATAGTAAACTTCAGAAAAGCATGATCACTTGCGCCTAATTATCCTTCCACTTCTACCCCACTAACCAGTTGTTTTTTCCTTTTCATGCTTTGGCTGACTGCAAAACCTTTAAATATTTTTTAGGTGGCCTTTCATTTTGATTTTTCTAAAAAACATAAACACTTTAAAGGAGAAGATTTTTCTGAAATCCTGCTCTCTGACATGTTAGTTTTCCTTGAGCAGGCTCTGTGTCTTTCCATACATTTGCAGCCTATATCTGACTGCATGAATAGCCCTTTGCCTGCATTCTGAAGGGGAACAATCTCAAGTGAGCTGTGCCACCTACTTTTCCTGAACATGTAAATCAGAGTTCCACAAATTAAAGCAATTCTTTAGCTGCCAAATAAAGCAGAATTAAAATAAACAGAAGCTGTGAACTGGATAAAAACAGATGCAAAAATACATAAACAATATGAACAGCTACCTCATCTCTCAACAAATATGTAATTAAATGTTTCTGAAACAGGCTGTGGGAGGATTAAAACACCAAAAATAACCTGCCACAAGTTTCTCCACAGCACTTTAAAAATGTCTTGGCCATGAGTTAACACAGGGGGAGGCCTGCAGGAGATTTATAAACTGACATGGCCAGTAACCTCAAACCACTCTTGTTCCTTCCATTTAAAACAAGAGGCACCAATGACATTATGTCAGTAAGGAAAGAAACAAAATACAGGTGATTCACACTTTGTTGATTCCTTGATCTCCATTAGCCTTCTGTCATTCAGCAGCAGCAGTCATGTTGACTGCTTGAGTTCACCAATTAAAAACACCAGACAGGAGCTAAATTATCCAAGAAACCACCTGTTTTTGTGAGTCAGGTGCTATTAACAATATAACTGCTATTGGTCTGGAAGCCCGAAGTACCTCAGGCATGAAACAGGAAAATACTTGCAATTCATTTCTATGCTGTACCACTATGAACCAATATGTCTGCATTTTCTGCAGCTTTTTGTGGCTTCTGTTGTTAAATGTTGAGGCTCCCCCGGCTGAAGAAAAGAGAGATGCTGTGAGCCTCTGGCTGTGGTATTTGTGCTTCCTGTCAGGCTGCCATTTGAAGCCTCAGGGCGATGGTCTCAGCGGTTCAGCTACTCTCTGCTATTCTTAGACAAGTCACGTGGCAAGTCTTCAAAACATGTAATTTTTTTGACTAACAATATTTCAGGTAAATATTATTTCCCATGCGGGTGCTTTTTCATATAATGGCTCCTCAAGTATAATTTTTTTTTTACCGAAGTCACTGTCATTCTCTCTTTCATCACATTTTCTTACATCACGTTCTCTTTCATCATATTTTTAAAAAATACACATTCCCCCACCTTAACTCCTTTATCCTCATAAACAACCCTGTAAATTAGGTTAGGCTGAGAGATGGTGTCTGGCTTAAACATCGTGTTCTATTACCCTGAACTGAAGACTCTGTCACCTTATTGTGCAACATCAGGGCTGACATTATTCTTACAACTGCCAAGCCTCCCAACTTGCTCTTATCTGTCAAACTAAATCCCCAGTGCTGTTTCTGCCCACTCAGGTGGTGCTGTCTGTGCCAGCCTATGCTCAGCTTTCTTTCTTTTTATTTTCTAAGGTCTTTCCCACACATTCTATAAAGAATGGGGAAAGGAGGAATTGTTCAATGCTTCAAAATACCCCCCTCCCCATTTAACACTTCACACAGTCTGCAAATCTTCAAAGTGTTCAGATGCATTCATTAAATAAAAGCCTTCTATAGTTATTGCAACAATCAGAAAAAAGTAAAACAGTGACTGTCTTCTTGATGCTTTGAAATTAACCCCCTAAAGGACATACAACAAGCACATTTTTCTTTTCACATTTCCTTCTTTGCTCTCTGAAATATGAATTTCCCTTTGTGGGATGTTCAAAAAGCATATAACTTTGAAACAACTTTTCCATATCATATGAACCTGTGCACCTTGTTCTAGCAATGGCTGTGAAAATCATCTCATGTCAACTGAAGCACAGAAACAGACCAAAGTGAGATTAAATTTGGGGTGGAAACAAGGCTTTCTACAAGATTTCTTGAAGTTCCATCTCAAAGTTCTGTACAGGAATATCATGTACTATACAGTTCACTCTGCAGATGAATAGTCCGCAACTTTTGGGAGTGGTTATTTAAGTGTATGGGCTGTCAGATCTATGCTTTGTGCAGGGTTTGTATTGCTACGTCAAGCTGCTTCTTGGCTGGGCTTTTACGCTCTCACACGGGGCCACTCATTTCTTTATTTATAAGAGTATTTCTAAAGCCCCAACTCATATGAAAATAGCTTGGTGGTATCCCGTAAATACATCCTGAGCTCAGTTCACAGGATCTCATAAGTCATTCTTGTGCAGAGTGATGGATGAGGACCTGTGAGACCTAGGTTCTAATACCTTTCTTGACCATGAAGCTCCAAGGGTGACCTAGGACTAGTCACTATCTTTCAACCCTACACAGGGTTGTTGTAGAGATGAAATGAGGAGAACCATGCAAGGCTTCCCCCCTCTTATGCACAATCAACTCACATCGAGTTGCATGGGACCTCAGAATGTAACCCCCGCCTAAGTGGGGAGTCACCTGAGAACCACCTTGAACTCCTTGAAGGAAAGGTGGGATATAAATGTAATAATAAATAAATGGGTTGTATTTTCCAATTAGCTTTGCTGAGATACTATCAAAAACCTTGGTGTCAGCATGGATCAAGAACTGCACAGCAAGATTTGCAAACCTTATCCAAGAATGCCAGATATTAACTGAAAATGAAAACCTAAAAGGTGAGAATCCGGTCAACAGGTTGCTCAGTGGTACCTCAGCAAACTAATCACCCATGTCTCACTTCCCAAATTTGAAACATACACAGACATTTGCTTATTGAGAGCACATAATTTCCCTATGGGTCTTAAACTGAGTGTTAGGCAAATGTTTAGCCTCTACATCAAGACCTAGTTCTGTTTAAAGGAAGGAGATCCAATAGGCTAGAGCTAGTTAGGTGATATTCACTGAACACACTCAAGACTTTCAGTTCTGACGTTCTTGCTGCTTTAAACAACTGGAACATTTTGCTGGTTCTACCTGTAAATCACCTTTTTCTTTTCTCAACTGGAGTTGGGTTTAACATCCTATCTGAAGGTTACAATTATTCTGAGAATAATTATAGCATTGAATTATAGCAATTTCTCTACGAAATATCTCTGCCTCTATGCTAGGTATAAATCTTATGGGCTTATATTTCTAGTACTGAATGATTTAAGCTTATCACATTCAAATCAAATCCGTTTATTGTGAGGACCATGCCTGTACACAAGCATTAACACAACATTAGTTAAAAAATATTAAAATTCATTACATACTACGCCAACAAAACCTTCATCCCACAAAATAGAAAGAGAGGGAAAACAAGCAACGAGTTAAACAGACGATGAAGGGGTCTTTACATTGTCATCCATAAATCTTTCCCTGGCTTTCATGGCCTTCATCACAAAAACCGCTACCACATGGGTAATACGTGGGTTTGCATCAACTAACAAAAATTTTACTCTATCTTCAGGATTGGTTATAGAGTTGGGTATAATTTGCAGCAATGCGTCTCTAAAGCCCGAGTAGATGGGGCAATAGAGGAGGTAATGTGTAAGATCCTCTTTAATTTTCATAAGGCAAGGGCATAAACGATGTTCTACTGGGGTTTTTGTGAATCTACCGGTCAGATATGCAGTTGGCAGTGTTTGAAACCGTGCCATAGTGAAAGCTCTCCGAAGGGTGGGATCAGTGATCTCCACCAAGTAGTTGGCACAGATTTTGACTGCTTTTACTCGGGGAAACCAGTAGGAAAACCCAGAGTTTTTTATCTTTGTGGAGTCCAAAAAGGCGTCTTTTTCAAAGATCCATTCCCGAACTTTATCAGGGCTCCACAATTTAAGGGTATTAAACTCAGGTAGATTGTATCTGGATAGGATATCTAGTAGGTTTTTATGCCAAGTAGTATTATTTTGTAATGATACAAAGGCTTGTTTAGCCAATAAGGTGTTCGGGGCATCTGTGAGGTTGGTGAAAAAACGCAGGAATCTTAAGTGGGCCCTGGCAGACACAGAAGGTAATCCTACTTCCACTCTTAGGAGAGCTGCCGGAGTACTCTGAGGGAGGCCTAGAATTCTTCTGAGGTAAAAATTTTGGAAGATTTCGAGCCGTTCTAACAGCTTCTGATTCCATCCCCAGAGTTCTACTCCATATAGCATCTGGGGAATCACTTTTCCAACAAAAGCTTTTAGTGCCGGGATCACCAGTTGCCCTCCCCTCGAATAAAAAAAGCTGAGCAGAGCACCGATTGTCCTACGTGTTAGAAGGGCTACAGTCTTGAAGTGGGCAAGCCAGCTAGATGTAGCTTGGAAAGTGATACCAAGATATTTAAAAAAAAGACACTGTTCAATTTTGTGTTCATCTAGAGACCATCTAAATGTGTGGCGAGCTCTAGTAAATACCACAATTTTTGTTTTGTCATAATTTATCTTTAGAGAGTTTTGGGAACAATAAGCTGCGAGCCCCTCCAGCATGCTATGTAGGCCCCTTCGAGTGAGTGCCATGACAGCCATGTCATCAGCATATAGTAATATATTCAGGTGTTTGCCTTCCAGGGCAGGAGCTGATGACTTATACTTTGCCATATGTTGAACAATGTCATTTATATAGAAATTAAAGAGGAACGGCGCTAACAAACAGCCCTGTTTAACCCCTTTCCCCAGTGGCAGTGGGTCAGTATAGTTGCCTGACATCCCAGTTCTGATTTTAACTGTGGTGTCTGAATGTAACTCTCTAAGTATTTTGAGAAGTCGTCTATCAATATCTGTTTCATATAGTTTTTGCCATAATTTGTCCCTACAGATTGAATCAAAAGCGGATGTAAGATCTACAAAAGCCACAAAAAGTTTGCTCTTATGTACCTTTGTATACTTATCTATCATTGTCTGTAGTACCAAACAATGGCCTGTTGTACTATGGCCCTTTCTAAACCCTGCCTGTTCCGGATTAAGCAGGTTAGAGTGGTCAGCCCAGTCAACCAGTTTATTTAGCAGGTAGCGAGTATAAAGTTTATACACAATGTCCAGGAGACTTATGGGGCGATAGTTTGAGGGGTCTTGGGGGTCTCCTTCTTATAGATGGGGGCTAATACCTAATACCATTCAAGCGATAGCCTTCCCAAGTGAATCGTTCTGGAGCTCAACTCTGTATAAAATCACACTCTCACTTGGAAAACGTCCCTTATCTAATATGTTAAGATCAGTTGTACAAGTTACCTATGCTGAGAGACTATGTATGCTCTATTTAATCATGCTTCAGAACTTTACCTTTGCTCAGAAAAGAAATGAACTTGGCTTTTCTTTTCTTGGGGGGGGGGGGGTTTGATATTGTTTCCAGACGGTTCTTTTCGGTGTTTCTGTGGTTTAATTTTTAATGTTCATTTTCTCATACTGCATTCTGTTTGCATTCTGCCTATCACTCTTATTATCTAAATGAACTGCTGCAGATAAATATGTTAAAATAGATAACTGATGTTGTTTCTCAAAAGTTGCATGGTTCCCAAACCAGATAAAGAAGAAGAGAAGAAGAAGAAGAAGAAGAAGAAGAAGAAGAAGAAGGAAGGAGGAGGAGGAGGAGGAGGAGGAGGAGGAGAGAAGGAGGAGGAGGAAGAGGAGGAGTTTGGATTTGATATCCCGCTTTATCACTACCCGAAGGAGTCTCAAAGCGGCTAACATTCTCCTTTCCCCTTCCTCCCCCACAACAAACACTCTGTGAGGTGAGTGGGGCTGAGAGACTTCAGAGAAGTGTGTCTAGCCCAAGGTCACCCAGCAGCTGCATGTGGAGGAGCGGAGACGCGAACCCGGTTCCCCAGATTACGGGTCCACCGCTCTTAACCACTACACCACACTGGCTCTCTGGAGATGCTACTTCAAAGTAAGTGATTCAGAAAATGAGATGCTACAGAGATGACGGTGTGCTGCCTGACTTCTTTTGGAAACTCTTTCAATGAACTCCCCCAGCCTAGATCGTAAGCTGGGCTCAGACTTTCCTAAATTTCAGGCATGGTGGAGAACTGCTTCCCTGCCATCCATTAACTCTCAGGGCTCATCCACACTTATTTCTCTCTCTCTCTCTCTCTCTCTCTCTCTCTCTCTCTCTCTCTCTCTATCTCTCTCTTTTTAGGTACAGGTCCGCACTATAAAACTCCCTGTCCAAGCCCTTTTCCCCCTACCCTGGCACTTTCCCTGCAAAAAAACACACCATGTCTCTGCAAAAAACCCAAAATCCTGCTTGTTCTGGTTCAGCGTTAAAGAGCTGGCTTTCCTAGGAAAAGTGGTGGGGAAGGTGGAAATGACTAGACATGAATCAAGAAATTGCTGACCTGTACCTAGAAAGTGTAGGGCAAAATGTAAACATGGGTGAGCCCTCAGTAGACAACTTCCAGCAGCATTTGCCCTGCATGTTTTATTTCTTCTGATCATACTCAGATTGCCACTGGAGAGACTGTAAAATGGCTCCTTGTGCTTTCCAGCTTATTGACTTGAGAATTCTCTTTGTAGACCCTTCATATTCTGTAAATTTGTTGAATTTACAACACAATGAAAGAATCAGCTTAACGAGGCAAATGCTGAGAGGCATTCAACGCCGCATTTTATGTTCCAGGTTGATTAATTTTCCAGAACAGCACCAACAAAAAGGGTTTGAGACCCATGGTGCCATTATGGAGATAAGAAAACAATTTTCTATCTTGCACTTAAAAAGCTGGAGTTGTTCAAAGCACCAACAAAATTTATTTAGTTAATTACACAAAATCAGATGATTAAGACTTATGTCAGGCTTAAAACAGATAACATTGATATTTCAAAGAGCTGCGTTGTAACTTCATGGAACATTTTAGCTCCTGGTTAACATTCCCTACAATTTATTGGCATGCCATGTAAGAACAGAAATGTTCATTGGATCATCCCAAGAGAACCTTCTCTTTAGCATATAGCCATTTCTATACATATTTAAGTAGACTCCTTGAAGAGATTCATCGAAATGCTGAGCACCACTCTGTTATAATTCAAACCAAATTTTGGCAGCATATTTTATAGCACAACAATATGGGGGAGAAGGCAGCATACAAAAGGAAAATAGATTACTTTAGTTAAGGAGCCTTGGGTTTTTGCCTTGTGAATGAAACTTCTGGAATTTGTTTCTGAAAAACAGAACTGTGCTTCGAATGCAGTGTGTAAGCAGCCACAAAAAGCCATACAGTATATGTAATTTTTTCTCAACACAGAATGACACAGAATATGAGGACATAATCATTTGAAAAATGCAATTATTTCTTTTCGCTTGAGCAGAGCACCTTTGACAGATGATGACTGGGATCCTAAGTAGTATTTTAAATGTGCCCAAGGACTTGAGCATGCCCAGAGGGATTTTGTGACTGCTACTTGGAACAGCTGTTCGCCATCTTATCTTCATCTGTCAGACAAGGAGGTTTGTTCAATTTCGCCTACATTTCAGGCGGCGCAAGTTTATTTCACCCAATTTCAGGTGCTCCCCTCTGTGTAACATAGCCCAGTGTTCAGTAGGTTGACCCCACAATCTGAAAAAAAGCTTTTTGGTCACCACTGGGGGGGGGGGAGAGAAAAGAGAAATACAGTTGTTGAATGCAATCTGTTCCAGAAGACTGTTCGACTTCCAAAACGTTCAACAATTGAGGCGCAGTTGCCGGTTGGCAAATTCCTTTTTTTAAAATGGAGAAACACACCTCAGAAGCCGTTCAACTTCCGAGGTGCATTTGAAAATGGAAGCATTCACTTCTGGGTTGTCGGTGGTCGGCTTACGAAGAATTTGACAGCCAAGGTTCCACTGTACCTGTTGCACAAGCTGTCTTCCACTCGTGCTACTTTGGAGACAACCCAAGGCCACTGAGGTAATTCTTGGGCCCTTTTCACAGAGCCTAGGGATTGCCGATCAGAAGGTCGGCGGTTCAAATCCCTGTGACGGGGTGAGCTCCCGTTGCTCAGTCCCAGCTCCTGCCAACCTAGCAATTCAAAAGCACGTCAAAGTGCAAGTAGATAAATAGGTACCACTCTGGTGGGAAGGTAAACAGCATTTCCATGCGCTGCTCTAGTTCTCCAGAAGTGGCTTAGTCATGCTGGCCACTTGACCCGGAAGCTGTCTGTGGACAAACGTCATCTCCCTCGGTCCATAGAGAGAGATGAGCGCCGCAACCCCAGAGTCATTTGCAACTGGACCTAATGGTCAGGGGTACCTTTACCTTTACTTTTTACATCCTCTAGACAGCAATAGTTTTAAGCGAGGTTTCTGCCAAGTCATATACACACACATATTTATCTCCATATCCTCATGTCCTTTATTCATACTTATTTGTGGCTCTACTAATTTGCTAGTTTCCTGCTCCCAGTCTCTCCACACTGGTATTGATTTTATGCCACACCAACCCCCAGAAAACAAAATGGAGCAGCCCTCGGGCTCATGACAATACTAAGCAAACTGAAACCCTTTGGATCATGACAGAGCAAAAGCTTCTTTTTGTGTTTAAGTTCTTATACACTCTGGCAAGCCACTACAACTTTCAGAGGAATACTGGGAGCACCTTTACTTTACCTACAATTTTATTGCTGACTCAGGCATCCTCACTTCACCATTAGGAACTGTGGAAATGAGGTTATGTCATGCAATACTGTGCTATGGCGACATCAGCAGTCTCATTTCCCTCGAAATTACAGACCACTGTTTGTCATTGCACCAAGAAATCACTTCAAATACCATTAACAGGAAGACTCTGGTAACAAAACCAGCTTTCTAAGAAAACAAGTTCTTCAGAAGAAAAAAGAAAAAAGCAATATTTTGCTATAGCAATGAAATAAGGCCCACGTGGATGAAGAAAGGAGGGGGGGGGGGAGGAAATCAACCAAGTTCTTCATGCATTTTGCAAAGAGACTTCACAAGAGTCTATTTGCCCTTTTTATGTGAGAATGCTTTATGTGACAAAGAATCAATAACTTCTGCAGAAATACCAGGAGGTAGAACTCTTCGCTGCTACCAAGTGCCTGCATTGAAAACAACAACAACTTACTAACAGCATTATATTTACCGTACTTTTCCGTCTATAAGACGGGACACGGGTGGCGCTGTGGGTTAAACCACAGAGCCTAGGATTTGCTGATCAGAAGGCCAGCAGTTCGAATCCCCGTGACGGGGTGAGCTCCCATTTCTCAGTCCCTGCTCCTGCCAACCTAGCAGTTCGAAAGCACGTCAAAGTGCAAGTAGATAAATAGGTACCACTCTGGCAGGAAGGTAAACGGCGTTTCCGTGCGCTGCTCTGGTTCGCCGGAAGCGGCTTAGTCATGCTGGCCACATGACCCGGAAGCTGTACGCTGGCTCCCTCGGCCAGCAAAGTGAGATGAGCGCCGCAAACCCAGAGTCGGCCACGACTGGACCTAACGGTCAGAGGTCCCTTTACCTTTACTTTATGTATAAGATGCCCCCTATTTTGGGGGACTGAAATTTCAGAAAATGGAGGGAGATGGCAAAAAGTTGCTGCGCTTTTTTGGGGGGAGGATTGCCCAGAGTTGTTTAGGGAGGAACGCTGAAAATCACTCACCCAGACGCATCGCTAAACCCACCTCCCATCTGTCCCCTCACCAGCAGAAGCTGCAAATCGCCCACCCAATTGCCACAGTGTTGGCCAATCAACGACACCCATTGATGCAGCAACCAATAACACACACAATAGCTGCTGACAGCCACGGCAGCAACCAATCAAACATCCACTACCCATGTATAAGACGCCCCCCACTTTTTAGCATGATTTTTAGGGGGGAAACCTAGTCTTTTACATGGAAAAGTATGGTATAGATAATGAAATCTTGGTATGACTGTATGGAACAGGCTTCCTTCCAGATGTTTTGAAGTATAACTCATACCAGCCCTACCAGCCTTTCCAATAAATTGGGAGCATGGGAGTTATAGTCCAAATATCTGGAGTGACCAGGGTGGGGAAGCCTAGCACGGAATTTCGTTTAGCACACTCAGCAGAAATCTAGCTACCATGGACATGAAAATAGAAGCATAAAGGATCAAATAGCACACAAAGTATTTTGAAAACAACTGATAAAATCAACAACAAAGCATCCACACACCTTGAATACTCAGCAAAGGGTTTGACCCTCAAAGATCATTACCCCTTTTGTAGATGCAGAGGGTTTAATTACAGCTTATTGAAAATAGAAATTGGTTCGGTTTATTGATTCTACTGACCGGTTTTTATCTGCTCTCTTTTTAACTGAATGTTTTTCCTATATGTTTTTGTATGGTGGTTTTTATTATGTTACTTATTATGTTACTTATGTTACGTTAGCTCAGGGGTCGGCAAACTAAGGTCCGCGAGCCGGATCAGGCCCAATTGTTTTCAGGATCTGGCCCACAAGCTGTCTGTGGATTCGTGTGGGGATTCTGTTTGTTTGGGCTGCGCCATTCCCCCCCCTGCACCATTCCATTTCCCCCTCCTTCTCCCTCACACACACAGCAGCGGCGCCTCCTCCCTCCCTCCTCCTGGCTTCTCCCTGCCCTGCCTAGAGGAGGAAGGGAGCTGGGCTGAGCTGGCTGAGCACCATTTTAAGCAGCCCCTCTCTGGAGCCAGCCCTTTCATGCCGCTCATCTTCCCTCCACCGCCACCCTGGTGCTCCTGTGGGCGAGAGAACGGAGCAGACGAGCTACCTCTGCCTACCCACAAGAAGCAGCAGTGGCGCTGGTGGTGGTGGCGGCCTCTGGGAAGGTAAGTGTAGCGGCTGGGGCTGGGGGTGGGGGGAGGACTACTTGCCCCCCTCGCCTATTCTTCCAGATCCCCCCCCCCGTGCCGCTTCTCCAGCCCGCCACAAGGTCTGAGGGACAGTGGACCGGCCCGCAGCTAAAAAAAAATTGCCGACCCCTGCTTTAGCTTCTCACACACCTTGGGTGATATTTGGAGAAAGGGGATACACTAAATATACCAAATAAATGAAAATGATAGCTATAAATATATATTTTGAAATGTGCCTGCTTTCATAAATCGGTAATGCTGAGGTCTATTGAGTTTGACCTCACATTTATGTGACATGAATTCCACCTCAAGAGGCTCAGTATAACTAATGCCAAGGCACAGAGTCACTTTATATTACTTATTATTAATTATTTGACTTGAGTTAGTTTGGAACTAGACTCCAAAATAATAACCTTAAGCAATCATGACTCCTACAGTTTTATCTACATTCCCTGTTCTTAGCTCCAAAAGTGGTTCTGCATATGTTATCCCTCTCCCCAGCTGCTTTAGAAAAGTACCTATGACCTTATATCATAAGATCAGAGGTACGTTTAGGGAAGATTGCCCACACTGGGCACCGAGCTGAGAGGGTACCAAAGGGGGCAGCCCCACAGAATAGAAGGCAAGAGGTGGGGTGGACATCGCACAGGGTACCGCTGAAATTTTAATACCCAAAATCTGCCATTGATAAGTCATGGGAAGTACAATTAATTAGAAATAAGAAATTATATTAACTGGAAATGATATAGGGATACTCTAGAGACCCAACCCCTACTAAGTTTACACCCCATCATGAATTCTTCTTTGTTAGCTTATTAACAGCCATATACAACTTCTGAAGGGTCAAATCAAAAGCATGAACTGGAAATATACTTTATTTCTCCAATAATTATTGAGCACCTGCTGGCCAGACTGAGGCTAATAAATCAAATGAGCACAGAAATGGCCACACAGCAGCAGTCAATCAGTTTTTCTTATATTTTGTAAATTGCCTTGGTATATATGTGGAGAGCTTAATAAGCAATGGAAAATGGACAAAAAAAACCTAGAGCAAGATGATCTACAAAACCTGTAACAAAATTAGCTGCAAAGCTTGACTTAAAATTTCTACAAAGGGAGGTTTAAAGAAAACTGTGTTGAAACCATCCTCCTAAACAAATAAAACTCAGGAAGGTCCCTTAAATTTTTGTGATCTCTCAAGGCCTCAGCAGCTATGTCAGGAGCTGTAAATTCAAGGCTATTGTCCTAATTTGACATCTTCTGTTTATGGAGCAATGAATCTCATCGAGGTCAATCTTTGCCCACTACATTACTAACAGTCAATAGTGCATGTGAATTGTGGAGTATTTGCACAGTGCTTGTGTCCTTTTCTTCAGCTGAAATGTGTGCTTTTTTTACAAGACAAACATGAAAGGCATCAGTCACCTTGTCGTAAATGGGCAGCCAAACCCCAGAGGTTGCATCTCTATCAGCGGCAATGATGCACAAAATGATGGCTGCAAACTAGGCATTGATCTCCATCAGTCCAGGCAACAAAACCTCTCCCTAATACAACTCCATGGACACAAGTGAACTGCCTCCTCACACCGTCTATGGATGTAGCTTGAAACTATCCCAGCTTGCAAAATCTAAAGCCTTTATCTGATCGTATAGCTAGGAAAACAATATAACGGTTGTAACGAGAAACATTTATGATTTTATTTTAGGTGATCTCTGTCAGCTACTGCCAGGCTTGGTGAGTCCCTTGCTCACAAAACAATTACCCAGTTGACCTCTACCCACAATCAATCATCTACCGAACCCAAAAGTGCCCACCCTGTTTTATCCCCAATATTTGTACTCAGCTGCAAATAAAAGTCGCAAAATCCAATGCTTTCCATTCAAACATTCTAAATTACTTAAGAGAACTAAGAAGGGATGGAGGAAATAAGAGGGTTTGGGGCTCCTTCCACATTTGGACTCCTTAGCTTTGCCAAGACATCATTCTTCAATTCTCAGCTGCAAGCAAAATTACAGTGGCGATTTGGGAGCAGGAATTGGGATGTGTTTGAGGCAGAGAATTTGATTCAGATTGCATTTAAATGCACCTCTTCCTGAGACAATATGTGAACCAAGCTGCAGTTGTCTTTTGAAATTTGCACTTATCTCAATTTTGCAATGCCGCTCTACAACCAAATAACATGTACAAAACTGCAAATACTTGATAATGTCTGCATAAAAACATATATTTTAGAGAAAACAGCATAGAAACATGCATTATGTTAGGGGAAATTGGTTGCAAATTGTTGTATTTCACATACTATATGTGTTTATTGTGAGACATTCATTCTAAAAAGCAGACAAATGTTCATGAGGACTTCATAAGAAAAGGAATTTTCCAACAGATAAGCCTGCATTTAATATATTGTGCTTAATCTCAAGACCAGCAATGTCTGTCTACGTAAGTTGAAGGGGGGAAATGGAAATGTAGGGAAAGGTCTCCACCTCTTGCAAATATCTTTTATACTGAAATGTAATCAATGGAGGCTTTTTATTTTGTTTGTTCAACTCATTAGAGTTTCAGAAGCTAGAGAGGACTATATTTTGCAAAAGATCTGTAGGACTCTGAACAAGAGAAGCAGATTCCTTCTCCCCTTCTCCCCAGCCTTCTCTGACTTTGATGGAGTCACGCAACTCATGTGTGTTGTTTTCCAAGGCTGAGAAGGGAAAATCCAGTACACGACCTTTATCTGTCTTCTAAGTCCAATGGCTCCACCCAAGTTAATTACAACTTGGGAGAAGCAGAGAAGAAGTTGCATGAGTTTCCCAGAGCTTTGCAAAATATAAGTGTTAATGACTATAACAACAGCAACAAATTTCCAGTACTTGTATTTCAACATTACAAGGAAGCTATGGTGCTACAGTGATTGTCCTTTTCTTTGGTTTGAAAAATATACAGTGGTACCTCGGGTTAAGTACTTAATTCATTACAGAGGTCCGTATTTAACCTGAAACTGTTCTTAACCTGAAGCACCACTTTAGCTAATGGGGCCTCCCACTGCCGCCATGCCGCCGGAGCACAATTTCTGTTCTCATCCTGAAGCAAAGTTCTTAACCTGAAGCACTATTTCAGGGTTAGCGGAGTCTATAACCTGAAGCATGTGTAACCTGAAGCATATGTAACCTGAGGTACCACTGTAATGAGTTGTTGGATGGTAGAGAAGAAACATGGGGGGCATTGAAAATAAAGGCTTGATGAGAAATCAACTAGATGCCAGCTCAGGAAAAATGTGTTTTCAGCCTTATCTTTTGAACTCAGATTTTTTTTCTCAATGAAGAGCAGGGGTTGGGGAATTAAAGGCCTAATTATGGATATTATATTAATGGCCATAAATTCAGTTCAGTTCAGCATTTTAAACAGACTTTTTCGTCACAGGAAAAACAACAACCACAACCTTCAATATACATATATGGAAGTTTCTTCTCACAAGTTACAAGCTCATTGCAAGTTTATGATAGAAGAGCCTTGCTAGTCCAATTTGTAACATTTCCCACACAGATTTTAGTTAAGAATATAACCCGAAAACAGAGATTGATGGTCAAACTTTCAGGAAAAGTGGAGACAAACCAATAGGTGGTGTAGAAAACTTTTACCTGTAGACAGATTACAATCTGTTTAGAGGTCTATGGACACACAATGGATCAGCATGGGCAAAGAAGAGAGCAAATTTTTAAAACAAAACAAAACACAGAGTTGCAGAGGGGACTGGTATCTTCACAGGAACTGGAACACTTTATCTAGCATAGTAATTCACTCCCATACAGTTATGTAAGCCTTCAAGAAATAACAGCCACTGTGAGCTGTCGCCTAGCAACAGGAGAAGGTAGGCCTAGCAAAAAGAATGGCTAAGAAAGCCAAGAGTTTTTCTGTTCAGACAACTGAGGCACTGCCAGTTCAGAAGCTGCCATTTATTTCCATTCTGCGTGGACTTCAGAAAGGCTGTCAGCACTTTGGCATGTGTCCCTTTTGCTCAACACCTCACTAAATGCCCAATTGTGGAGAACTGACCCCCCAGAGCCTTTAAAGTAGAAAGACTGTCGTTCTGTTTGGATGTTATTGATGCTCCTCTGGACAACATAATGAGGGTGACAGATTCTCTTTGCTTGCCAATTCTTTTTATTGATTTTCACGGTGACGGATTCTCACTACTTTGCAAGCAATCTCATGCAGACACACAAACAGGTACACAAACCTTCCACAGCGAACTCTCAACGCATGGAGCAATCCCTGTGCCTATATAAGCTCATATAGGCATATTCCATGTTAAAGGTAAAGGGACCCCTGACCGTTAGGTCCAGTCGCGGACGACTCTGGGGTTGCGGCGCTCATCTCGCTTTATTGGCCAAGGGAGCCGGCGTACAGCTTCCGGGTCATGTGGCCAGCATGACTAAGCCACTTCTGGAGAACCAGAGCAGCACACAGAAACGCCATTTACCTTCCTGCCAGGCTCTGTGGTTTAATTCATGTTACAGACATGCAAAGGAACGAAACATGTGAGTCTTCTGCCATCATGCCAACCCCACAGTCACATGCACATTAGGTAAAGGTATAGGTAAAGGGATGCAGGTGGCACTGTGATCTAAACCACTGAGCCTCTTGGGCTTGCCGATCAGAAGGTTGGCGGTTCGAATCCCCACGGCGGGGTGAGCTTCCGTTGCTCTGTCCCAGCTCCTGCCAACCTAGCAGTTTGAAAGCACATCAGTGCAAGTAGATAAATTGGTACCGCTACGGTGGGAAAGTAAATGGCATTTCTGTGCACTCTGGTTTCCGTTATGGTGTCCTGTTGTGACAGAAGCAGTTTAGTCATGCTGGCCATGTGACCTGGAAAGCTGTCTGTGGACAAACGCCGACTCCTTCGGCCTGAAAAGTGAGATGAGCGCCGCAACCCCATAGTCACCTTTGACTGGACTTAACTATTCAGGGGTCCTTTACCATTACCTTTACCTATGCACGTTAACTGAATGAATGGAAGAGCCCCAAACAACTGATGCATATTCTAGGTTCATCTGATTTGCAGTAGAGCTACCAGAGCACAAAACAGTAGCCCTAGTGGAGCCCTAAAATGAGAGTGTTGTCGTCGCAAGCTGACCAAACAAAAATAGTTGTCACCAAGGCACACACAGACCCCATACTCTGGCCCCCTGTTATTACCGTATTTTCCCCTCTATAAGATGCACTTTTTCCCTTCTAAAAAGGAAAACTGTCTGTGCGTCTTATGGAGCGAATGCGGGCTGCGCGGCTAAGCCCAAAGCCAGAACAGGGAGACGGAGCACTGCGCAGTGCTCCGTCTCGCTGTTCTAGCTTGGGGATGGCTGCGCAAAGCCTCTGCAGGGCAGCAGGGTGAAGGCATCCCGCTGCCCTGCGGAGGCTTCAAAGGTTGTCCCCGAAGCCAGAACAGCAAGAGGCTATCCCAGAAGCCAGATCCCTCTTGCTGTTCTGGCTTCTGGGGTTCAGAATTTTCTTCTTCTTGTTTCCTCCCCCCCAAACTAGGTGCGTCTTATCGTCTGGTGCGTCCTATAGAGCGAAAAATACGGTATCTCTGAAGTGCAGCATGAGATCAGGGGGAAATCTCCTGCTCTGGATAAAGCTTGGAGCCATGGAGAAGGATTCTGCTCCCACTTCAGAGCTGAAGGCAGGAGAAGGAGCTTTGGCTTGCACAACCTCAGCTTCTGATCAGGGGCACAGAGCACCCGTCAAGCACAGAGGCAAACCCATATGCTTCTAGGCTCCTCCTCCAGTTCAAAGCTAGAGAGGAAAGTGCTTCAGCCTGCTCTGCCTGAAAGATGTTTTGATGAGTTTACATCCCGTGATACAAAATGTGGAAGACTCTGCAATTGTGCCCAGCGGGCACAAAGCCAAAATGAATTCCAGGCTTTGGGAGAGCTTTGAAGTCTGAGGAGGGGGCGGTGTTTATCCCACCTCCTCTATAGCTTTCTGGTTCAGAAGACATCTCAGGCTCACTTCACTCACCAGTGTCTGGCCTCCCACTCACCATGGTTAAGTGAAAAATACTGTTGAACCCTAATTCTTGCAAGAAGGACCCCTTGACCACAAAAGTGCATCGTTCTAAAACTGCAGTTTGGACTTGTGAATGGGGAAACAGATGCCTTGTGACCACCAATAGAACCCAAAATCTGGCCTTTCCTACTGCCAGGGGTCAGGCAGAAGGTTTACACTTATGAATCATATTTGTGATTCATTCCAAAATTAAAAGTTAACAAGAGTAAAAAGTTAGTGTTATTGATATAAAAAAGTTATGGAAAAAAATGAGTCACCCATGAAATTTAATACATAATATTCTCCTGTCATTCTTTTAATTGAGACCATGATTTAGGATGGGCTACATAAATAGTATTCGCTTTTATACTAAGTAGTAAGCTGACCAAAATCTGAACTCTGGAGATACATGCTTCTACCATCAAGGCTACATGGAAACATCTGAGATACCATTTATTCATAATGGTAACATTTTTTCAAGAGGCTTTTTTAAACTTTCCATTTCATTTCTATTGGTGCTGATTCAATGTCTCTAGAGCAGTAAAAAAAAAAAAGAATCTGATTAAAGGGCATATTACATCTGCATGATCATCATTCAATGACAGTATAAAATGACGACATGCAATTGGGGAACAGCCAAGAAAGATCCAAAAGCATGGATCAAAACTTTCCTGTCATCCATACTGTTCCAAATACAATATTTTTTCTAAAGAAGAAAGTTCACACATCCATATATATGTAATTAAAAGAACGATATAGCGTGTGTACCAGTCCTAAGATGGATCAGTTTCATTTACAGTTTTGTCTGACAAGGTCACAGCAATCGTTTTAAAAGTTCACACCGTGTGATGACTTCTAGCATTGCAGCACTTGTACTGCTCACATTAAAGGTAAAGGTAAAGGTACCCCTGCCCGTACGGGCCAGTCGTGTCCGACTCTAGGGTTGTGCGCTCATCTCACTCTATAGGCCGGGAGCCCGCGCTGTCCGGAGACACTTCCGGGTCACGTGGCCAGCGTGACAAGCTGCATCTGGCGAGCCAGCGCAGCACACGGAACGCCGTTTACCTTCCCGCTGGTAAGCGGTCCCTATTTATCTACTTGCACCCGGGGGTGCTTTCGAACTGCTAGGTTGGCAGGCGCTGGGACCGAACGATGGGAGCGCACCCCGCCGCGGGGATTCGAACCGCCGACCATGCGATCGGCAAGTCCTAGGCGCTGAGGTTTTACCCACAGCGCCACCCGCGTCCCCACTGCTCACATTAACAAATGGTTAAACATTAAACTCTTACCGTGATGGGTCCAAGTTTTCACCAAGGGTCAGAACAGCAGCTTGTTTTCATGGGAAACAAATCACTTGTTTGTCAACATGTTTGTCCTCATGGCGCTGTATTCTTATGTCTTCTATGTTGAGTGTGCTGAAAGAATGAAATAAGAAACATCAGCTGAAAAGCTAGTGTGCCACCAAAGAAAACAAAGGGTCCCCCCCCCCTTTTCCTCTTGAGACTGAAGATGCTAGGCATTATTAATTGCCTTCAGAATGCTTGCACACACTGAAAGGCCGGAAGATAACTCACAGCACAAAAGGGACTCGATTGCCCCACCCACTGAAGCTTTTTTGTCTAATATTTCAGGGAACATTAACTCTAAAAAAATATTCTCCTGCTCCATCTATAGATGATCCACTCAGATTAGTTTTGTTAGGAAGCAGACATGCAGAACACAAAGAACCATGCCCTTGGTCTCTTGCTTTTTGGAAAATGTGGGCAAAGAAAACAGTAACCAAAGCCCATGGAAATATAAGCAACACGTTTTGGGTGGCAAGCATCTCTCTTGCCTATATACCCTTAGCCTTAAAAGCAGATAGTTGAACATGTTTATGCTTAAAATAAAGCTAGCCGGAACATTTCAATGAAACATTATTGTCCCTCTGAAAAATGGTAAGAGTGATAAGAGTTGCATTTGTGAGGGTAGGGACTTATCATAAAAACCCAAGTACATTCAGAAGTACTATTGTGATGACGTGGAAATTAAAAATACCACCCTGGTCTATTGCAAGAAATTGGTCTGAATTGCAGAGGATTATGTTTCAATTATGTGAGGGTACTGTGACAGGAGCTTTGAGCAGAACGATAAGGAGCAGGACTTTACTACGAATGACGTTCTCTTGAGTTAGGGTTGAGATCAAAGTTAGTGACTAATAAATGCAAATAATAACTCAATATTCAGCTTGGATCAAAATATGAGCAAAGGAAAATTTTGTACCTTCTATTTCACATGTCTCTGCCAAGTCCCTGGCAGAGACATGTGAAACAGAATTAGAATCTGTATTCTAATTGGCCAACCCCTGCCAACCCCCTGAACAGAGCCACAACATCGGGGCACAGAGAAAGAGGGTGTTTTACTACTCCTCCTTCCTCACTTGATAGGTAAAAAGGTAAAGGTAAAGGACCCTTGGACGGTTAAGTCCAGTCAAAGGTGACTATGGGGTTGCGGCGCTCATCTCGCTTTCAGGCTGAGGGAGCCAGCATTTTTCCACAGACAGCTTTCCAGGTCATGTGGCCAGCATGACTAAACCACTTCTGGCACAAGGGAAGACCGTGACGGAAGCCAGACCGCATGGAAACACCGTTTACCTTCCCACCGCAGCAGTATCTATTTATCTACTTACACTGGTCTGCTTTCAAACTACTAGGTTGGCAGGAGCTGGGACAGAGCAACAGGAGCTCACCCCATCGTGCGGATTTGAACCGCCGACCTTCCGATTGGCATGCCCAAGAGGCTCAGTGGTTTAGACCACAGCGCCAACTGCTCCCCTGCTTGATAGGATACATAAACAGCATGCCAGGATGCCACACCTGGTGGACCACGCCAAAGACAGCAGCCTTGAAATTACTTCTCCCATGATCGCCAGGTTTTGCAGCCCATCAGGGTGCAGTGCCACCCCCTATGGATCAGGGACACTGAGAAGGAGGGAGGAAAGGGCAAACCATATTCCTTTCTTCTCCCTGCACACCTGCTTGCCAGCATTCATCAGGTAAGTGACTGCAAAAAACTAATTGTGGGAGTTGTTTCCCTTCAATTGGCTCACAAAACATATCCAGGTTCTTCCAGTTTGTGGGGGTGAAGGGTGGGAGAGAAACCTGATGAATTCCCACAACAATCTTTGAAAGCTTGCCCATTTCTAGACTTTTACACATAGCACTTGTATCCACTATAAACTTTCTGACAGGTTTTTATTAGAAAGAGAATTCTACATTTCTTTCTCAAATGGGTAACAGCAACACAGAGAACACCAATATAGAAAACGTCTATGAGTCCAGAACACTAATTCTTTTTACTTGTTTTACTGATGACATTGAAGAGCTCTATCCCTTGGGGAGCAGGAATTTTGCACTAGGGTAAACTAAATTCTGCAGCGAGGAAGACTTGAATACGCAGCCTACATAAATTATGCAAATGTGGATGGCTTTTCTTATTTTATATGATTTGTTCTACAATTCTTACTATATTGCTTAATACAGTCTGCTTCTTCTAGCCAGGATAAGAGTTATGCAGGGCACTTAAGGATGCCAAGGTAACAAGCCAAGTTACATTTCCAAAGTGGAAATTGCTGTCTTCAAATTACCCTGAACTGTTCATTCAAATGTATTTTCTGTTAGGAAAAATAATAATCAGCAGGTGAATTAAAATAATCTGCACATGAAAAAACACTGGAATGCACACCTAAGTTGAGATATCCCAACATCACTTTCTTCAAATATACATTCCCATCCGAAACTACTGCAACCACACATTACGATGTGTGCATCTGGACTCACATGTACACTGCCAGCACACATGTTGTATGTTCATATACACACATCCAGAATTTCATATATGTACCAGGCTTGTGTTAAAGGGCAATAGTTTACAGAAGATAAACGGGGGGTGGGGGTGGAGAGTCCATTCTTGATTTTTAATGGGCTGGTGCTGTCATAGACAACATTTCCTCTAAAATATGTCATAGCATAGCTTCTTGCACCCCCAAACCATGAACCATTGTAACTTCACAGAAGGGGGCTTTCTTCTCCAGTCCTATCACCCACATTGCAGCCCCCAAACCCCTAAAAAGCTCCTTTGGGAAGTTGGGGGACCCTGCTGAAAATCATGTCTTAGTGGGATGTCTGCTAGAACTCATTTCCTTGTCCAGTACACGCATACAGATTCTAATTAGTTTATTTAAAGGCAAGTGAAACTTATCAAGACAATTGCTATTCTCCCCTGAGGACTCATGTTGAATCCAAGCAATGCTGTTACTTGGCCTTTGAGCACCATGGTTTCCATGACATTTCATAATTGCCAGCAGTAACAATAGGTTCATTAACTATTTCCCTTAACACCCACGATGTACTACCTATGCTATAATGGTTCCAAACATTCTTGTACCTGGTTTTTTTTTTAATTAATAAGAACTTCAAAGTAAATATTGTTCTTAAAATCCTATCTTATAAGAGAGAGAAAATAAGCACTTGAGAATTCCTATTCATTACTTTTGCATATTTTTAATGGACTTATTCAGGAATATGAACAGCAATGGTATTTCAGCATTAAAAGTTGGAGTTTCCCCCCTTTTTGTTTTATAGGAGGGGCCAACTTCTGCATACCCTGAGTTCTAGAGCATCTGAACTGGAATTTGACATTGCAACTGAATTATAATCATGTGTTGAGTATCTCTGGTTCTGCACTGTTGATGGCTATCACTACATCTTGTGCTAACAAATTCCATAGTATAACTATGCAATGTGTGAAGGCAATTCAAAACATTTTGAGAAGTATATCATAACCTTATTGTGTTTTATCTGCTGGTTATTTTGAATGTCTTTGTTACTGCTTCACTTGTTGCCTTTTTGCACACTGCCTTCAAATCCTGGATAAAAGGCAGTACAGTTGTACCTTGGAAGTCGAACGGAATCTGTTCCGAAAGTCCATTCGACTTCCAAAATGTTTGGAAACCCAAGCGCGACTTCTGATTGGCTGCAGGTAGCTCCTACAACCAATCGGAAGCCCCGGAAGTCCCGTCGGACATTCAGCTTCCAAAAATCGTTCACAAACCAGAACAGTCACTTCCAGGTTTGCGATGTTCGGGAGCCAAAACATTTGAGAACTAAGCTGTTCGAAAACCAAGGTACGACTGTATATAAATGTTACAAACAAAACAGTTCAAGAGGTTCAAGATATCTACAGTGTATCTTGACGCATAATTCTTTTTTAAAAAAAAGAATAAAAAATTGTGTTATGTGTTTATTGTGCCGAGCCAGAAGAAAGTCGGTTTCGTTAATCACACACATTTGTCTCACTTATTTTCATTATGTCTTCGTAACCCCACACCATGTATTTAATGATGTATATCATGCAGATACCAAATATGCATGGCTTTTTGAAAGATGGAGATGGGGCTGCAATGTGTGGTTTTTCTTTTACACCATTTCATCATTATGACAGTCCTGCTCCTGATAAACGAACACAAGAGTGTTATACTTGCTGTTTAACAAGTTAAAGCTGGAAGGATTTGTAGCTATTACATCATACAACATTATGCAATGTTGGGACTTCAAACTGTAGGTCTTGAGTTCAAATCCTCCCTCAATGGTGAAGTGCACCGGGTGCAAGTGTCAGGGCATGGGGAATGGGCAGCCGCACTCAAATCCACACCAGAAAAGTGTGCTGCCTTCCCAACAAAGTTTCCTCAAATCTATGGCCTGCGTCTGAAACGTATTAAGCAGAATGCACTGCTCTGCTGACCAAGTGAAAGCGGAGCGCCAGTCTTTGCAGTATATCAGCTGCAGTAATTAGAAGAAGAAGAAGAAGAGTTTGGATTTGATATCCCGCCTTTCACTCCCTTTAAGGAGTCTCAAAGCGGCTAACAATCTCCTTTTCCCTTCCTCCCCCACAACAAACACTCTGTGAGGTGAGTGGGGCTGAGAGACTTCAAAGAAGTGTGACTGGCCCAAGGTCACCCAGCAGCTGCATGTGGAGGAGCGGAGACGCGAACCCGGTTCCCCAGATTACGAGACTACCGCTCTTAACCACTACACCACACTGGCTTGGGAAAGGAGGGATAGCAGGTTTTCCAATCCCCATCATGCGTCTGATGACATCACTGGGAACATGATGAGCTGTTCGCTTGGAAGCGGGCCAGACCTAAATGAGATAAATTCAGGCATGATTCAGATTGCCTAAATGATCTCATTTGAGTCCGGTCCTTTCCACATCAAACTGGGGAGATGCATATCATTAATCCAAACTGTTCATTTATGGCACTAGAATTCAAATACAAGTCCTACATAACCCTGATTTCCTATATGACCTTGTAGACAGAAGTGAAAAATGCAAGCAGGCTGTTAGATATAGGTTTTTTTTCTGAGACAAGCAACTTGTAGGAAAGCAGGACAAGCAGAGTTGGGGGGGGGGGTAAGCAGGGGCAGAGAATGCTACAAGCACAGATCAGCCTGGAAATCTAAGTCAAAAGTTCTATTGCCAAAGAAATGTGGACTTCTGACAAGAAGCTTAACTAGGTGATAAAGCTTAACTAGCTTAACTACCGTATTTTTTGCACCATAACACTCACTTTTTTCCTCCTAGAAAGTAAGGGGAAATGTCTGTGCGTGTTATGGAGGAAATGCCTACGGATTTTCCTCCTCTAAAAACTACGTGCGTGTTATGGTTGGGTGCGTGTTATAGAGCGGAAAATACGGTAAATAGTCCCAGCAACCAATTAAGTTGCCACCTTTCCACAAGAAACAGCTGCTGTTGAAGCACTAACTGGAAGAAAAAAGGACCAGAAAAGTTTTGGAGCACTGTGTTTTGGAGCATTGCTAAGTGAGACAATAAAGTAAGGTCTAAACCACGAGGCTTCTACTTTCATTGAAAGAGAAAGGCTCTCCTGTATTAAGAAGTGCTACATTCCAATTTGTGGTTTGATACTGCGTTATCAAAACACGCATTGTGTCGCACCTTGGCTTCCTCTTAAAAGTTGTTATTTCACAGAACAAGGAAACTGAAGTAAGCTGTATATCACACAATGCTATCTGCGAATATAATAAATATTGCAGTGAGGTTGCAATGATGAGAATCAGTGGCTGATTTTCATCACTGCAGCCATCGACAACCAAGCCATTCACCATTTAAGTGCACACCAACAGCATGAAACAAAGAAGCAGATGAATACGTAAGTTCTTAAATAATACTGGAAATAGCCTGGAGAGGCTTGATGGATGGATGGCAGCTAAACAGATTGATGTTGAATCCTGACAAGACAGAAGTACTGTTTTTGGGGGACAGGAGGCAGGCAGGCGTGGAGGACTCCCTGGTCCTGAATGGGGTAACTGTGGCCCTGAAGGACCAGGTGCGCAGCCTGGGAGTCCATGGAGGCGCAGGTCAATTCTGTCCAGGGCAGCTGTCTACCAGCTCCATCTGGTATGCAGGCTGAGACCCTACCTGCCCATGGACTCTCTCGCCAGAGTGGTGCATGCTCTAGTTATCTCCTGCTTGGACTACTGCAATGCACTCTACCTGGGGCTACCTTTGAAGGTGACCCGGAAACTACAACTAATCCTGCCAACCTAGCAGTTCGAAAGCACGTCAAAGTGCAAGTAGATAAATAGGTACTGCCCCGGTGGGAAGGTAAATGGCGTTTCCGTGTGCTGCTCTGGTTTCGCCAGAAGTGGCTTAGTCATGCTGGCCACATGACCCGGAAATACTGTCTGCGGACAAACGTCAGCTCCCTCGGCCAGTAAAGCGAGATGAGCGTCGCAACCCCAGAGTCGTTTGCGACTGAACTTAACTGTCAGGGGTCCTTTACCTTTACCTTTATGCTCTACTAAGCTTTGCTTGATACCTTTACAACTGATGTGGTACCCAGTATAGCATGAGACACTACTGTAAGGATAGCGGTAGCAATGAATGCACTACCATCAATACTGCCAATGGGTTGCTTTTTTAAAAAAAAAGAAAAAGAAAATCGGGAAGTGGTTAAAGAAGCAGCACAGATACTCTAGCAGAACTATTAGTTCAAAATAAAGAAAAAGAAAATCGGGAAGTGGTTAAAGAAGCAGCACAGATACTCTAGCAGAACTATTAGTTCAAAATATGAATGTGTCCCTCAGATGAATGAGACCGATATACTGTGTAGCGGCTTACACTGCAAAAAGGTCTTCTAATCATCCTTTGCATGTAACGTTCTGACACGCCGCACATGTCCTTCATTAAAGCCAATAACAACAGATTACAGATAATGGTTACAAAATGTAAATGTATTTCAACCTTGGCTGAAGCAATCTGGCTGGTGATCACAATTATAAATGCACCTCCTGTCACTGAAAGCCACAGTAAATCTCTTCTCAAATGGCCCAGCCAGGACGAAGATAAGAAGATAATTTTACTAGAGGTCTATCATCCATGTCCTTCAGATGAGCATATCACAACAAACAAGCTTCAGCATACAGAATAAAGCAAAGAGAACTGCTCACATTTACAGTTTTTAGAAGAATATGAACACTCTTGGTACTGCAGCTTCCTTATAGCAAAGCTACAAGGGGATCTTTAGGCGTATCAAAGTCCCCAGGAATAACTTTGTTTATCACCTTGCACAGTGGATACAGTACAGATGTATGCTTTAGGCTTACATAGATTTAAAACATTATGCTTTTTGACTGTTTTATTGTATATTTTAATTGAGGATGTTTTAACGCTATGATGGAATTGTTAGTGGGTATTTTAAGTATGTATTTGTTTCATTGAGACCATATATCACAGGTCCTGAAAGACGTACATTGGCCCCCAGTACGTTTCCGAGCGCAATTCAAGGTGTTGGTGCTGACCTTTAAAGCCCTAAATGGCCTCGATCCAGTATACCTGTAGGAGCGTCTCCACCTCCATTGTCCAGCCCAGACACTGAGGTCCTGCAAGAAGTGAGGTTACAGGGAACCAGGCAGAGGGCCTTCTCGGTAGTGGTGCCCATCCTGTGGAATGCCCTTCCATCAGATGTCAAGGAAATAAAGAACTATCTGATTTTTAGAAGACATCCGACGGCAGCCCTGTTTAGGGAAGTTTGAATGTTTGACATTTTATAGTGTTTTTAATATTCTGTTGGAAGCCGCCCAAAATGGTTGGGGAAACCCAGCCAAATGGGCGGGGTATAAATAATAAATTCTTATTCTTATTATATTATGGTTGCAATCAAATGAATGAATGACAGAGAGAGCTGTCTCTAGTTTTCCAAACATGGAAAGAGAGATTAGAAGATTTCTCCTACGTGCAAACCCTGGAACACTGTGTCATGAAATCTTTGTGCCCTATGAATAAAAACTGCATGTTAAGTATTGCAAAATCTATTAGCACTGAATCTTTAGATAACAAAACCACCTTCCCCCATTACTCTAATTCTACGGTCAAGGGGGGGGGGGATCATCACATATGTTTTCATTCTGATTAACTTGAATAAACTTCCTTCATTGTAGTAAGGCAAATCTCCCATTCCTAAAGAGAACAGTAAAGGTAGCATTAGCGCCTGCCTATTCTAATTATTTCCACCAAGAAAAGAACCAGCAGGTATCAAAACAAATTATTTAAGTGTAAAGTCTGTTCTTTTATTCTTGCTTTAAGTAACTACCTTGCTTCCTGGGGCTTCTGAATGTGAATAATTGCCCAGCTTACACATAGTTGCTACAGGTGTTTAAAAGTCCAATAAAGGCTATGACTTCCCAAATGTAATAAATTCTCTGGCATCTTCTCTGGTTTACTTGGAGCACAATCTTTTGTAAGGAATAATAATACTTGCCTGAATAAAGCAATAAAGTAGTATAGTACCCTTTGGCGGGGGGGAGGAGAACATGTTGAAGATCACTGCTTCTTTTTAATTTTAGAAAGCTGAATTACTTTACTACATACAGTTGTACCTTGGTTTTTTAACAGCTTATTTCTTAAACGTTTTGGTTCCCGAATGCCGCAAACAGCGACTGTTCTGGTTTGCAAATTGTTTTTGGAAGCCAAACATTGAATTGAATGGGGCTTCAGCGGGTTCCAACTGGCTGCAGGAGCTTCCAGACATTTTGGAAGTCAAACGGACTTCCGGAACAGATTCCATTTGACTTCCAAGGTATGATTGTACTGCCCCCCCCCCCAATAAACTGGTTTCTCTTTAGAAATGACAAAACCTGTAAATGGAGATATTTGAATAAAAAACCAAACAGTTATCTGCAATTGATTTTGTTTCTTTAATGAGGCTTTGGGAAGATTCCTTTCTCTCCCTCTTGTTATAGAAATTACTGATTTGGGACCTTTTATCCTTGCTCACGAGTGCAAAATATGGTTTGAAGCTCAACATCAAAAAAAGGAAGATCATGGTCACTGGTCACATCACCTCCTGGCAAACAGAAGGGGAAGAAATGGAGGCAGTGAGAGATTTTACTTTCTTGGGCTCCATGATCACTGCAGATGGTGACAGCAGCCACGAAATTAAAAGACGCCTGCTTCTTGGGAGAAAAGCAATGACAAACCTAGACAGCATCTTAAAAAGCAGAGACATCACCTTGCCAACAAAGGTCCGTATAGTTACTGGTTTTCCCAGTAGTGATGTATGGAAGTGAGAGCTGGATCATAAAGAAGGCTGATCGCCAAAGAATTGATGCTTTTGAATTCTGGTGCTGGAGGAGACTCTTGAGAGTCCCATGGACTGCAAGAAGATCAAACCTCTCCATTCTGAAGGAAATCAGCCCTGAGTGTTCACTGGAAGGACAGATCCTGAAGCTGAGGCTCCAATACTTTGGCCACTTCATGAGAAGAGAAGACTCCCTGGAAAAGACCCTGATGTTGGGAAAGATGAAGGGCACAAGGAGAAGGGGACGACAGAGGACGAGATGGTTGGACAGTGTTCTTGAAGCTATCAGCATGAGTTTGAGCAAACTGCGGGAGGCAGTGAAAGACAGGAGTGCCTGGCGTGCTCTGGTCCATGGGGTCACGAGGAGTAGGACACGACTAAATGACTAAACAACAACAACAAAAATCCTTGCTCACCCTACTTTCTCTCTCTATAGTCATAGGTGCCAACTCCATGGGGCACTAGGTGCCCAAGCACCCACAAAATTCCCCATGAAGGGGCCGGGCACCCACAAATTTCAGTGCCAGGGCTTTACACACTGCATGGCACCCAAGGCCCCAGGCACCCACAGTCACCGGGCCAAGTTGGCACTCCTGTCTATAGTTCACCCTTCTACCTTTTTCACTGCCAAGTGCCAATTTTGCTTAGCCTCCTCGTTACTTGCCTGTGCTATTCCCCACCTTTTTCTGCCTGCGCTAAAGATATTGACAATCAGTGTGCTCCTCAGCTGTGCTGAGCAATGTTGAGTCATTCATTGATTTCCCTTTGTGGTGTTTTTTTTAGCCAAGGGCTGCTCCCTTTTCTTTGCAACAGCCTTCTTTCTAACTGGAAAAAAAACATGACAGCAGATTTCATTATTACTGGAGTCAAACACCATACTATTCCAATTAAGATCAACAATGTTATTACAGTAGAGGAGATTGCTTGATAGCACCGCTGAGCAGACACGCTTGGCAGACGGCAGCACAAGCTGGAGAGAATATTACTGTAAGGGTGGAATATTTGAGGCAGAAGACTAACGAACATAAATTGGAGCTTTAATAACAATACAGTGGGTGCTTCCAGACAGGGGCTTAATTTGCAAGTGGATCACTGAGATATCACAAACAGGTGAATGGCAACTTGTTGATATATAAATGCAGCCTGGCATTTTGATGCCAATGCTGTTGCGCAGAGGCTGCAAAAACTTACATATATGAAGTGCACTGATCTCATGATAAACACCTATCTGGAAGCCCCCATTACTGTGAAAATGCACAAAGCCCAGTAGCGGAGATCATGCGCCACATGCAAAAGTATGCAGGTTTGTCCCTGGCATCTCCTTTAACAAGAACTTTGTGTAGCAGGGCAAAGAAAGCACTCAACCCCAGGCCCTAGAGATTCAAACAGGATATGAGATTATACTGCTCAGCGGTGTGACACAGTAAAAACCAGCTTCATATGTTCAAAGTGGAGGATACAAATAAATGCAAAGACAGTCCTGGTGGATAGGTTTGACCTTTGACTGCAAATCTAAGGTCAAGGAGGAACATTTCTTAGATCCAAGTGGCTTAGGACTATTGTCTTGTCCAGGAAGACCCCCCCCCCATTGTCCTCACGTTAGTAAAACAGACAGGTATAGGTAAAGGTAAAAGGACCCCTGACCATTAGGTCCAGTTGTGACCGACTCTGGGGTTGCGGTGCTCATCTCGCTTTATTGGCTGAGGGAGCCAGTGTACAGCTTCTGGGTCATGTGGCCAGTATGACTAAGCCACTTCTGGCGAACCAGAGCAGCGCACGGAAACGCCGTTTACCTTCCCGCCGGAGCGGTACCTATTTATCTACTTGCACTTTGAGGTACTTTCAAACTGCTAGGTTGGCAGGAGCAGGGACCGAGCAACGGGAGCTCACCCCGTCGTGGGGATTTGAACCGCCAACCTTCTGATTGGCAAGTCCTAGGCTCTGTGGTTTAACTCACAGCACCACCTGCCTCCCTTAAAACAGACAAGTACCTTTCGCATATTACTCTTGCTCCTATTCTCTTATGAACCTTTAAATTCTAGATAGCAAGTCAGTCTTTAGTGAATTCTCGTTGTTGTTGTTGCTGTTGTTGTCATTGCCACCCCTGCCCTTCACCCCAAGGTCCCAGAGTGGTTCACAACAATTAAAGCAACGTTAAAACTGTTTAAAACAATTTACAATCACCGATATAGGGTGGATCCTAAAGCTATACATCTCCAATGTCAAAAGCCATGGTACAGAGATATGTCTTCAGCATTTGCCAATAGCAGCATAATAAAGATGCCAGATGCACCTCTGTGAGAAGGGAGTTCCACAATTTGGGGGTCTTCCACAGGGTATGCACTCTATCCCCTGAGGGCAGTGGAACAACCAAAAGAGCCCTCTCTGCCAATCTCAACACCTGCAAGGGTCTGTAAGAAAGAAAGCGGACCTTCAAGTAATAAAGAAATATTGTGAGCCTAGGTGGTTGAAACACTAATGTGAGCACCCTAAAGAACTAGCAACCAGTGAGATCTAACGAAATCCCAGTCAGTAACGATTGAAGTTTCTAAGTCATCTTCAAGGGCAGCCCCATGCATTTCAAGAATCCAATCTGGAGGTTACAGGAGCATGGAGGGGTAGAGTGGCCAAGTTATTCCTGTCCAAAAGGGGCCATAAACTGGCAAACGAGCCATAGCTAGGAAAAAGGTGCTCCTAGCAACTGTTCACCTGAGTCTCTAGTGTCAAATCCAGGAGCACTCTCCAAGCTGCATATCTGCTACTTCCAGAGAAGTACAACCCCATCCATGACCAGGCCATCTCTGCAAGTCCCAGACATAATAGCACTTCTGTCTTTTCAAGATTCAGCTTCAGTTTAGTGGCCCACATTCAACCCATCATAGCCTTCAAGCACTAGTGGGTGATAAGTGTTGAGTACACACCATGTATTTAAAGCACCACCTCCAAAAATAGCAAAAAGTGTGTGTGCGTGTGTGCGTGTGTGCGTGCGTGTGTTATTCATGGGAGCTGCAGCTTACCTCTCTCAGAGTTACAACTTCCAGGACCCTTAACAAACTACAGTTCCCAGAGTTCTTTAAAAGTACAGTGGTACCTCGGGTTAAGAACTTAATACGTTCTGGAGGTCCGATCTTAACCTGAAACTGTTCTTAACCTAAAGCACCACTTTAGCTAATGGGGCCTCCTGCTGCTGCTGCACCGCCGGAGCACGATTTCTGTTCTCATCCTGAAGCAAAGTTCTTAACCCGAGGTATTATTTCTGGGTTAGCGGAGTCTGTAACCTGAAGCGTCTGAAACCTGAAGTGTCTGTAACCTGAAGTACCGCTGTATGGTGTGTATTGTAGCCTTGGTTTCAGAGGCTACCTATGTGACTGTATGAAATATATTATAGAAGTACATAGAGGGAACTTATGCACAGCCTGTCTTCCATTTGTTTATAAAGTATATTCCACCCTTTTGTCTCTTGGACTGCTGCTTTTACTTACAGTTGCCAAATAGAGAGAGTCAAAAAACTGCAACGATGCTTTATGGTCTGTCAATCTGCAGAATCCATCTTACACCCACATTGACTTCCACCTTCGGTCAGGGCTGCAGGCAATTATTTCACCAGCTACAGCTACATATAATTAATCATCTTTTTTTTTCTCCAGATCCTCTCTAGTTCCCCACCTCCACAGCAAAATATAATGATTTGGCTACATGGAAGCATATTTCAATAATACTGCAAAACAAAACCGATTATTTGGAAGTAGCCTATAAGCAACACAGCGAATATTAGAGTTCAAGTATGACTATCTTCACTGGCAGGGCAGGGAGATGAGTAGGAAATGTTTACAGAACAATAACCACAAGAAGAGAGATCAATATTTCATTAGGAATGATGAATTCAGTAGGAACGTGTCTTATGTAGAGACACAGAAAAGCGATGTACAGTAGTGCTGCAAGGTACCTTTTTGTGCCTTTATCCTACTTGCTTTGTTTAATTATGATTCATCAAAAAAGTTTAAACAATGCTAATTCAATCTGTGAGAGCACATTACCACTCACTCTGGTCAATGGATAATATCATTCATTTTAACCTGAATCTGCTATTCTTATGTTCGTAATTACCAGCTTTATTTCCATGTTAGTGTAGCGACTAGTTTGTTTTGCTATAACACACACACACACACACACACACACACACACACATATATATATATATATATATATATATATATATATATATAAAATATGACAATTTTCTCGGTCAGTCGGTCATCTGGAAACCACCATCATGGATTAACTTTTGGTGATCCTGTTATTTCATCACTTCACCTTATTGCATTTACTTCCACATTTATTACATTTCTTGTCACTTAAAAAATGGAGCATGGGTGCCATCCTAGCTTCTGGCAAATCCAGCTCTTGCCATAAAAAATAAGCCATTATCTCACTTCAGCTCCATACACGTCTTGGTCCCGTGACATGGATATGTCTTTGTAAACTTCAGAAGATATTCTCTTCTCCTGTCTCTTTGCCATGAAACTTCAATTTGAAGACATCACAGTAATCCACCATGTTGAATCAAACATATAGATAATGTTGCCCCTCCATCCAATTCTATGTGATTTATTTAATGTGTGGGGCAAAATACAATTAGAGGCTGGGTGCACAAGCTAAGCCAAGCCATAAAGGGTGGATCTGCATCAGGTGGATGGTAACAAGGGCAGTGACTTCGAGACCAACTCAGGTGGAGAGAGGCCAGCTGAGTCAAACAAGTCAGTTTGACTTGAAGAACTGGATTATTATGGCCCTGACACAGAACCTAAGCTCAGCAAACAAAAAACCTAAACTAGAGACCCTCAACCTGCCTGGAAAGCTCACTCCCACCAGAACCTGGGGAAAAAAGCTAGCATGATTTCATCAAGCCTAATTGCTTTCTTTTTAAGGGTGTGTGTGTGAGAGAGAGAAAGGGAGGGTGGGGAGAGAGAGGGAGAGGGGGAGTGTGTGTGTTCTGCATGACACACAGGTGAGTACAGTCAACCCTTAGTTCCCATATGCCTCTGTTTTGGAACGTTTTGGATGCCAAACGCTGAAAGCCCAGAAGTAAGTGTTCTGGTTTTCAAACATTTTCCAGAAGCCGAATGTCCAGTGTGGCTTCCACTTGAGTGCAGGAAGCTCCTGCAGCCAGTTGGAAGCTGCGCCTCAGTTCTCAGACATTTCGGAAGCCGAATGGTCTTCCAGAACGGATTACATTAAACAACCGAGGTTTGACTGTATATGTGTGTGATGGTGTCCTGTTTGTGGCGGTCATGCACACTTTTGGTCTGACTATGCCCACCTCTGGCAAGAAGCCCCCTAAAGAGGGGACCAAGAGGGACTATGATCCTTGGACTAAAAAGGGTATTCTCCCTCCCAATATTGTGGGATGTTAGCATCCAAAATGCATACATAAAGGGTTCATTGCAAGAGCTGTAGAACTCAATGACACTCTGTGTCAGTCATGGTCGTTGGTTCAGTTGTGGCAGTTAGCTGAACAACCTTACGAACCGTTGTGCTGCTGTCTGCCTCAGAGTCAGAGCATCAGCCCGTCTGCAAATGTCAGCCAGTCTTAAATGTAAATCTAAGGAAGATGCTTTAGCAACTTAGGAATCACCTGCCTGCATTGTATATTTAATCTGCAAGTACTCTAAGAATAAAATAATAATAAATCTTTAAACTTTAAAATAGAGAGTGTCTTGCGTAGCTTTTACAGGAGGGGGAAAGAGATGTACGGTAATTAAAAGGTCAAACAACCCAGGGTTGTCTTCCACGTATTCTGCAAATGGGAACGAGAGTCTGATTCCCACAAATACAAGGACTAAACATGAAACAAACACTTAACAGACCCAGTTTTACACATCTAGGGCCTTGGATCTGTCCAGGGTTCTGAAGGATCTGTCTCTAACCACGCCTGTCCCCAGGTTCTGATTCTCATGCTTTAAGTAGATAAGTACACAGGGTTCTATCCAAAGCAGCACCATCAGAGCTCCATTGGTGCAGAGACACTTCTGTTTCCTTTTCTTTCACCCTCCACTCCCAAAATCATCTCCTAGTGGCCCCCCAGCAACCTGAGGATGATTTTAAGGAAGTGCAGGGCACTGAAGAGGGGAGGAGGGAGATTATGTTTTGTCCCACTAGCATAGGCCTCTTGCACTAGCAGTATGGGAATTTCAGATATTGCCCAAGGTCCCTGCATTTCAATTATCTTCTCTTACTACATTGCCAGACCTCCTTTCTCTGAACTCTTCATCTCATCAAGACCCGACAGTTTGTCAGCCTGCATTTCTCATATCGGGATTCACGTGTCCGACCCACAGTTGGATCAGTGAGTGTATGTGGGCAAAGCCTCGTGAGGAACAAAGTCAAAAGGACTTCTTGAGACTGTAGCTGTCACTTCCTGTGAGCGTGCTGGTGCAGATTCCACTTTGCTCTTTTCACTTTGTCAGACTGCACGTTAAGGCTGACAGAACTAGCAATATTTTGCATGCATTGGCCCAAAAGTATAAAAAGGTAAAGGTAAAGGACCCCTGGACGGTTAAGTCCAGTCAAAGGCGACTACGGGGTTGCGGCGCTCATCTCACTTTCAGGCCAAGGGAGCCGGCGTTTGTCCACAGACAGCTTTTCGAGTCATGTGGCCAGCATGACTAAACCGCTTCTGACACAGCGGAACACCGTGAGGGAAACCAGAGTGCATGGAAATGCCGTTTACCTTTCCGCCGAAGCAGTACCTATTTATTTACTTGCACTGGCATGCTTTCAAGCTGCTAGGTTGGCAGGAGCTGGGACAGAGCAATGGGAGCTCACCACTCGTCACTGGGATTCGAACCACTGACCTTCTGATTGGCAAGCCCAAGAGGCTCAGTGGTTTAGACCACAGCACTACCTGTGTGAACACACACACACACACACACACACACATCTTTCAAAGAGGTGGGGGGAACAGATCACTATCCCCCAGCTACTGTGAATCTTTTTGCCTGATTCTGAGGACATCTTCACAACTGCTTCACAACTTCTGTTGCAATTACAGAACTACTTAATACAGTGGTACCTCGGGTTACATATGCTTCAGGTTACATACGCTTCAGGTTACAGACTCCGCTAACCCAGAAATAGTGTTTCAGGTTAAGAATTTTGCTTCATGATAAGAACAGAAATCATGCTCTGGTGGCACGGCGGCAGCAGGAGGCCCCATTAGCTAAAGTGGTGCTTCAGGTTAAGAACAGTTTCAGGTTAAGAACGGACCTCCAGAACGAATTAAGTACTTAACCCGAGGTACCACTGTAATACGTTTCTGACAATGTTTTCAAAAGTCAGTACCTATAAACGACACAATGTCACCTGAATTCACCATGAATTCCATACATTAGCCACAACTGAAAGAGCCATGCGGAAAGCAGTTCAAGCACAATGGGACTCTTGAGTGTCTCATACTTAGCCATCCTTTCATAAACACTCAGCTTCAGAAGTGGCTGGCAGCATAGAAGCAATACAATTCAGCAAGTTATGCTTCTAAGAAATAAGAAGAAATTTAATAAAAGCAATCAATATTTGTTAAAAGCCTAGAAAAATGATGTTCTTTAGAATACTTATGGGAATAAAGAAGTTTGTTTTCCTTGAGGAGTGGCAAGGAAAAAACCCACACACATTTAGAGCTAGGAAACAAACAATAAAGCTGATGGAGAGGCCATCTCTAGCCATTTGTTTCTTTGAATCAAGTTAATCAAGTTAGCCAGCTTTCACTTCCATACTGGACCATAAAGAAGGCTGATCGCCGAAGAATTGATGCTTTTGAATTACGGTGCTGGGGGAGACTCTTGAGAGTCCCATGGACTGCAAGAAGATCAAACCTACCCATTCTGAAGGAAATCAGCCCTGAGTGCTCACTGGAAGGACAGATCGTGAAGCTGAGGCTCCAGTACTTTGGCCAGCTCATGAGAAGAGAAGACTCCCTGGAAAAGACCCTGATGTTGGGAAAGATGGAGGGCACAAGGAGAAGGGGACGACAGAGAACAAGATGGTTGGATAGTGTTCTCGAAGCTACCAGCATGAGTTTGACCAAACTGCGGGAGGCAGTGGAAGACAGAAGTGCCTGGCATGCTCTGGTCCATGGGGTCACGAAGAGTCGGACACGACTAAATGACTAAACAACAACAACAATCAAGTTAGCCAACGAAGAAATTATAAAAAGTATTATCCTGAGCTCACATGCATGGACCTCTACAACAAAGCAGAAAGTGCAGAAGGATCTTCTCCACATTCACAGCACAACGCATAGCATCATGTACATCTGAAATGAAGGTGGAAAAAGAGAAGCAACCGGGTGCTATGTAGAAGGCAAAAGAAATTCTATTTCTATAATGTGAGACCAAAAAAAGGTGTTTGTAGTCCTCTCTCTATAAAACCATATTATTGTGTTACTGCAGAAGGTAAGGAAACTGCAGACTTCAGGGAACTATTTTATTGAGCTAACAGAGCACTATATAATAGAAGTCAATGAACCTTGAAAAGGATAATTCCATCCCTCAGCCCAGACTCAAAATTCCTCCCCACCCCACCCAGCCTTACCTGTGGCAACAGACCATGAGTGAGACACTAAAAGAGCTGGAAAAAACCCTATCTATAAGATACAGGTGCTACACCATTTAAAACAGGGGTATGGAACCTTCTTTTTTCATTCACAGGGTCACATTTCTTTATCAGCAACTTTCTGAGGGCCATATGCCAGAAGCCAACGGGGACAGAGCAATGGATGTGGATTTTCTTTTAACAGTAGGCTCATTTCTACGCAGTCACGTCCCTCTCTATCCTCCATCGGGCTACCAAGAAGCATTATCAGAGTTCAATAACACATACCTGCCATGGGGGTGGGGGGAAATCAAGAAAACTGCAAAGCAGTGCTGGCTGAAGTGTTTGGCTTGGGGGCATATAAAGAGGTTTGTAGGGGTGCACTAGGTCCCCAGGCCCGAGGTTGCCCAAATTCTTTTTCAGCCCCAGCACAAAGCTGCAGCCTAAAAAAAGGACATTTTTTCAACAGGAATGTGTTAATTATTCAGCCAGTCCTTGGAACAAGCCAAATATATACATACATAAGCAAACAAGCAAGCAAGCTAGGGGGAAAGCTGCAGCTTAAAAAATGTACACGTCCCTCTAAAAAAAGAAAAAATGAAAAAAAAACTAAGGGGGTTGAGCTAAATAACCCTTGGGGTATCTTCCAGTGTGGTGTAGTGGTTAGGAGTAGTAGACTCATAATCTGGTGAACTGGGTTTGATTCCCTGCTCCTCCACATGCAGCTGCTGGGTGACCTTGGGCTAGTCACACTTCTCTGAAGTCTCTCAGCCTCACTCACCTCACAGAGTGTTTGTTGTGGGGGAGGAAGGGAAAGGAGAATGTTAACCACTTTGAGACTCCTTCGGGTAGTGATAAAGCGGGATATCAAATCCAAACTCTTCTTCTTCTTCTTCTTCTTCTTCCAACTCTATGATTCAAAGACTGTCTGATCCTAAGGGATTGAAAATGGAAATCTATCTCAGGTCCCCAGCAGCTACTACCAGGCTTATAAGGAGACTGAATAGAGAATGGTGAAAAAATCTTCTTGGTCCATCTTTGAAATTACAGTGGTACCTCGGGTTAAGTACTTAATTCATTCCGGAGGTCCGTACTTAACCTGAAACTGTTATTAACCTGAAGCACCACTTTAGCTAATGGGGCCTCCTGCTGCTGCTGCGCCGCCACCGCATGATTTCTGTTCTCATCCTGAGGTAAAGTTCTTAACCCGAGGTACTATTTCTGGGTTAGCGGAGTCTGTAACCTGAAGCGTATGTAACCCGAGGTACCACTGTAGTGTGATTGCTATTCACCACTCACACCAAATGTCCCTTCCTGATGTGGTCAAGACTCAGGAAGCCAAACCATGCTCTACTGCCCAAGGCTAAAATCCTGCCAGGGTTTTGTTCCACAACTCACGCTCCCAGAAGCAATTTAAACAAAAGTACCTGTGAAGTGCTGTAGCCACACAAACTGAACACTCAGAACTGTTTTCTCCCCTTCCCTGCTTCTCATCCACCATAGGCAAGACACAGTATTTTACAACAAAGAAACACAAGCCAGAAGTGGTTTACCTAGGCAAGTGTTTCACTTGCTGCTTCACTTGCACAGAGGACCCTACAACAGAACTTCAGAGCTCCAGATCTTCAATATTATTAACATGTGTATATCACTTCCTGGGCCCCCAGTATTTACAAAGCAAGCTTTCCAAATGTTCAAAAACAAAAGACTTAAAACTTTGAGAGGATTTCCACAAAACCGTATATTGAGCTTCTTCAAGAGAGGATTTGTACAAAGCAGTATATTGAGCTTCCTTTGACATGAGTGCTACACTTCTTTATATTATTGCCAGGAAACAGAACACAACTCCAGTGTGTGTAAGGCTCCTTAACTTCAAAAGGAATTGGGCTGCCTGAGTTAAGAATCAGCCTCTCATCCTGAAGTCCCTGCTCTTGACTGGTATAACCAGAGTTGCTAATTTTCTGTCGCTGACCTTAGAAATGAGTTTACAACTGTCAAACAATAATACAAAGTATGCAATAAAGCTAGTGTTCTTTCAGAATAGGATAATAAAATACAGTCTCTGCACTAATGTAGTATAACAGCATTGGCTCCTGACTCAGCAGGAGTATACTCCACAATGAGTTGTGAAGTGATACCAAGAACTGAATATTATTATTTTTTGCAGGTTGGACAAAGATTCATCTGGCTAGCATTGCTTTCTTCCCTCCTCCCCAAATCTGCCAGTCTCATGCGTATGTGAGCTCAGTGCAAGGAATGGAATTGGTCCATTTGTTTACAGAATATTTGTGCATGCAACATAAGAGGCTTCCTTATTCTGAGTAAAAACTATTCTAGCCTACTCCGTCTGTCTTACATCCAGGATCTTAGGAAGAAACAGTTCCCATCCCTGTTCTCTTGAGATACATTTTAGCAGAGGGCCTAAGGGCTGAATTTGGGATGGTCTATGTTCAAGGTCAATCGCGGGACGCGGGTGGCGCTGTGGGTAAAACCTCAGCACCTAGGACTTGCCGATCGTATGGTCGGCGGTTCGAATCCCCGCGGCGGGGTGAGCTCCCGTCTTTCGGTCCCAGCTCCTGCCCACCTAGCAGTTCGAAAGCACCCTTAAGTGCAAGTAGATAAATAGGTACCGCTTTATAGCGGGAAGGTAAATGGTGTTTCCGTGTGCTGCGCTGGTGCAGGCTCACCAGAGCAGCTTCGTCACGCTGGCCACGTGACCCAGAAGTGTCTTCGGACAGCGCTGGCCCCCGGCCTCTTAATCAAGATGGGCGCACAACCCCAGAGTCGGTCACGACTGGCCCGTACGGGCAGGGGTAACTTTACCTTTACTTTATGTTCAAGGTCATGTCCAAAACATAACATAATATGGAAACAAGTTATCTTAAAGAAGTGTCTGAGGAATTATGGAATTGCCATCCATTTTATGAGCATTCATGTTTTTGGGACAGAATTAAAATTAAATTATGCCATTCATGAAGTGTGAAAATCAATGTCATAGTTGCCCTCATCTATTCATTTTGTTGTCCCAGTTTCCTTCATTCTGGTTAGTATTTTATATGCTATAGCAGAATTGCAAAGATTTGAAGTTTGGTACCTGCTAGCAGAAGCCCACTTAATTTGGTGCTGCTACTGCTGACAGAACAGGATGAGGATAGCCTTACTGCGCAGCAGACATAACAGATTGTTTCTGCAAAGAACAGCATTTGCCAAGAGAAACCAGAGGCACAACCATGTCAATTTCTTGTTGCAAAAACAATGAAGTCTTACAAGACTAAGGATAGTATTCAATGTTACCTTTCCCCTGCTCTTTCCAGGCATGGTCCACAATTTAAAGCTCTGTGTCCAAGTACACACACCTGTTTTGTTTTGTTTTTGCTTCTAAGCTTTCCCCATGAAAACAAACCCTTTAAAGCTCAATCAGAGCAAATGTCAATCTGCAAAAAAACCAAACTGACATTTGCTCTGATTCAGCTTTTAAGAGTAGGTTTTTGCAGTGAAAGTTTTTTTGGGGGCTAAATAACAACAACAATGTTCTGACAAAGAGAATTAAAGTGTTGACCTCTGCTAAGAAGGTAAAGGTAAAGGGACCCCTGACCATTAGGTCCAGTCGTGACCGACTCTAGGGTTGTGGCGCTCATCTCGCTTTATTGGCTGAGGGAGCCAGCGTACAGCTTCTGGGTCATGTGGCCAGCATGACTAAGCCGCTTCTGGCAAACTAGAGCAGCGCACGGAAACGCCGTTTACCTTCCCGCTGGAGCGATACCTATTTATCTACTTGCACTTTGACGTGCTTTCAAACTGCTAGGTTGGCAGGAGCAGGGACCGAGCAATGGGAGCTCACCCCGTTGCGGGGATTCGAACCACTGACCTTCTGATCGGCAAGTCCTAGGCTCTGTGGTTTAACCCACAGCGCCACCCGCATCCCACTCTGCTTGGAAAGAGTAGGGCAAAAGATAAGTGTCAATAAGTCCTTTGTCCTACTCAGAGTAAACCAATATGGAGTTACTAAACATGACTAACTTAGGTTCATTAATTTCAGTGGGGCTATTCTGAGTAGGACTTGGTTGAATGCAACCCGAACAAATATATTTTGGTGAAAGCTTTTGTAAACTTCATCAGATGCATGGAGATTTAATAAAGGGTAAAATTTTAAACTTGAAATGGAACAGTATTGTTGACCACAATATCTTTTAACATATCCATTTGTTTATTGGGTGGTTCTTTAACATCCCCGGGCAGCTGCAACATCAACCTCTTGTCTCTTCAGCAACACCCTGACATTGTGGACTGATGGGCAGCTACAACAAAAAGTCTTTTCAACCTTAGTCATCTTGCACAGAAGCAGGATCAAAAGAAGTTTCTGCTGTAAAAAAGTACACAAACCCTCTTTTTTCCTCTAAGCTAACATGTTTCCCACATAATGGGGTCTTCAAGCATCTGGTGGTGAGGGGGAGGATTTACCTAACATCATCATTGCCTAGGAACAAATGCATGGGGAAGTTCTTAAAGTGACAGCAAATTAGTTTAGTAAATGTAACATAGATATGAGTTTATGCAAAAAAGGTAAAGGACCCCTGAAAGTCAAGTCCAGCTGTGAACGACTCTGGGGTTGCGGCGCTCATCTCGCTTTACAGGCCGAGTTTGTCCACTTCTGCAGACAGTTTTTATAGGTCATGTGGCTAGCATGACTAAGCCGCTTCTGGTGAAACCAGAGCAGTACACGGAAACACCATTTACCATCCCGCCGGAGTGGTACCTATTTATCTACTTGCACTTTTTTGACGTGCTTTCAAACTGCTAGGTTGGCAGGAGCAGGGACCAAGCAATGGGAGCTCACCCCGTCATGGGGATTCGAACCGCCGACCTTCTGATCAGCAAGCCCTAGGCTCAGTGGTTTAGACCACAGTGCCACCCGCGTGAGTTTATGTAGATACAGGTAAAACACACACACACACCTCTGAAATTCCAAGGAGATTGCAAACTAAAGATTTACTGGATGAACGGATTTAATAGAGCTTGGCCAAGGAGTCTTTGGCAGTGAGAGGGAAGAGACTCTCAGCACAGAATTCTTCAGGTCTCAGTGACCTTCAGGAAGACTGCCAGGCATCCTGAACTCACACAGAAGGGAAGAAATAAATAATTTTGACAGAAGGCTATACCATCATGCTGTGCATTCTACTTCACATGAGCCAGACATAATACAATGGCTGTGTTTTCCAAGTTAAATAAGTCTTCCCAGCAGCACCATTTAATTTTAACACTATTAAGTGTTACAACAGTTACCCTTTTTAGTATTTGCAAAATTAGGGCCACGGACTGAAGCACTGAAGCAATGTCTCAGAAGTACTTACAGAATTCTGTTCAGAGATACAATAGATTCCTGGTTGCTGTTTTGAGTTGGGTGGAGGGAAAGACAGGGAAACTAGAACTGCTTTACCCTTCTAATGTGCATCTTTTCAAATCAGTAGCCTATGTGGGAGAGAAAGGTCTGCTGGAAAGGTCTGCTAAGCTGCTCAAGGACTCCTGTTATTTCTAGGACTGAACCTGGTGCCATTTGGAACAAACCACTCAGTACAGATAATTTGGGATGATGGGAGTTACGGTCCAAAATATCTGGAGGACATGATATTGGGGAAGGGTGGCATACAGAGTTCGGGGAAATAGGCTGGAAGGATTCACATACTAGATGGACAAAGATACCCTTTACACCACAAAATTAGGGCATTTATAAAGATACTACAAAGGACATGGGTGGTGCTGTGGTCTAAACCACTGAGCCTAGTGCTTGCCAATGGGAAGGCTGGTGGTTCGAATCCCCATGACGGGGTGAGCTCCCATTGCTCAGTCCCAGCTCCTGCCAACCTAGCAGTTCGAAAGCACGTCAAAGTGCAAGTAGATAAATAGGTATCACTGTGGTGGGAAGGTAAGTGGCGTTTCAGTGCACTGCCCTGGTTTCGCCAGAAGCAGCTTAGTCATGCTGGCCACATGACCTGGAAAAACTGCCTACGGACAAACATCAGCTCCCTCAGCCACTAAAGCAAGATGAGCGCCGCAACCCCAGTTGTTCGTGAATGGACTTAACTGTCAGGGGTCCTTTACCTTTAAAGATACTACATAAAATTAAACAAATAGAGGACTGTTCCTTTGACATTTTAGCCAACTCAAGCATAGAATGGAGAGAATATACAGTAAAGTATTGCAATCTGTGGGTATGATGTTTCCAAGTACAATTCAAAGCGTTGGTGCTGACCTTGAAAGCCCTAAATGGCCTCAGTCCAGTATTCCTGAAGGAGCGTCTCCACCCCCATCATTCTACCCAGACACTGAGGTCCAGCGCCGAGGGCCTTCTGATGGTTCTCTCACTGCGAGAAGCCAAGTTACAGGGAACCAGGCAGAGGGCCTTCTCGGTAGTAGCCCCCCCCCCCCGGCGGAACGCCTTCCCACCAGATGTCAAGGAAATAAACAACTATCTGACTTTTAGAAGACATCTGAAGGCAGCCCTGTTTAGAGAAGCTTTTAATGTTTAATGGACTACTGTATTTTAATATTTTGTTGGAAGCCACCCAGAGTGGCTGGGGAAACCCAGCCAGATGGGCGGGGTATAAATAATAAATTAATATTATTAGCATTATTATTATTACCATGCTTGAAGACTACATTATGCTGCTCTGAATAGGGCTGGGCAATATCTGATTTTCAACATCACAATGTATCACCAGCTAAACCAGTGTGGTGTAGTGGTTAAGAGCGGTAGACTCCTAATCTGGGGAACCGGGTTCGCGTCTCCGCTCTTCCACATGCAGCTGCTGGGTGACCTTGGGCCAGTCACACTTCTTTGAAGTCTCTCAGCCCCACTCACCCCACAGAGTGTTTGTTGTGGGGGAGGAAGGGAAAGGAGAATGTTAGCCGCTTTGAGACTCCTTAAAGGGAGTGAAAGGCGGGATATCAAATCCAAACTCTTCTTCTTCTTCTTCTAAACACAGTGATGTATCAATATATCACGATGTCTGAAATAAGGATGGAACTATGTAGAGGCATTGGCTGGCTTTAGAGTTTTCCCACATTGTGATTTTTGCATAGCATACAACACACACATCATGATTTGTGATATATTGACAGGTCAAACATTATGAAACCGATATCATGTTATGCGCTTCAAACTGGTTTTGGATAATATATTGATATATCACCCAGCTCTAACCCTGAGCTGCTTGAATGAAAGTGTTATAAATAAATAATTTTTAAAATGCCAGTACTGTGGGGTAGAATGGATAAGCACCTTTCCACTTAGTTAACAGAAACTAAACTTGAGGAATCACCATATCTAGAAACTGTGCTCCTCTTGAAGCAGAAGTGAAGCTAGCAATCCATTTGCTTAAAGCTGCTACATGCTACCACATTTCTAATATACAGCCACCTATGATTGTCATGGTTACATTGCTCATTTCTCCCTGTGACAAGAAATGAAAAATTCTGAGCAACTCAGATCTCTTGTCTGTTCACCCCATCTTTATGCTATGAAGTATCAAGATCCCTGATAACTCAGACATCCTTTTTATGCTGCTTTGGGATCATGGTATATTCATGTCAGTTCAATTTGATTACCAGTTATTTCTGGCCAATAATTTCCAACATCATTTGTGCCACCATAATAAGTCACCCCATGCTCATTATTTAAGCTCAATTGCTAAGTAATTGTTTTATACCCAGGGTAGTAGAATTTAAATGCTGGAACCACTGCAGTTTCTAAAACAATTAGGCTCTGTTGATTCAACAATTTGATTATTGTCAAAGATATAGAATCACTGCCCATCTATCATCTGTTAGCATCCAGGTTTAAATGCAATAGCACGTATAACTTCCTCCAGCCCTCATTACTTTTCTTGAGCTGTAATTAGCTCTAGAATAAAGTTTCAGATATTAGTCTTTGCTATATATATATTTTTTTAAAAAAACCAAGCAATTATTCTTGTCCACTTCTGTACCTATTTTTTTCTCGCTGTTTCGACTTTGATCCTTAACATAATTATCCTCTTTGATGTCTGCAAATCAATATTGCTTGAGAACACTGCATTGAACAAAGGAATGAATCAAAACACTGGTTACAGTGCATCCTTAGATGGAAACTATGCTCAATATAATTTTTCAGAAGTCATCTATCCATATATATTAGAAACTTTTTAAAATCACATTTCCTTCTTAATATAGATCACTCCCATCCTAAATCACCTGGTCCTCTAGTGATCTGTCTCATGGATTCACTGTTTCTTTCTTCTTTGTTTCATAAATCCCACCACGTAAAGCTCTACCCAAACTATAAGGATTCAGCTATACAGCTGCAAATAAAACGTTTTAAGTGTGTTTTAAGTGCAATATACAATGTTACACTAGATGGCGATGGTGAGTCTTATGGAAAATTCAATGTATTTTTAAAAACACTTTTTTAAAAAGCATTTCCAGAATGGTTTTTTATGTGTGTGTAGATTGCACCTAAGTGAGACAGGAAAAATACATATTTTAGTATGGTTGCAGTGCAAATCTAATCAGAAGCATAAAAGAAGAGGACCAAGCCTGTACCATAGAATTATACTGTTCTTTTCTTCTAATCCCACATTTCTGCCTTCTGCCTCAAACCATCTAGTTGCCTTTCACCGGGGCCCATTTCTTCTGCCCATTGTTTCCTAGACTTCATCTATTTAGTGCAGGCATAGGCAAACTCGGCCCTCCAGATGGTTTGGGACTACAACTCCCATCACCCCTAGCTAACAGGACCAGTGGTCAGGGATGATGGGAATTGTAGTCTCAAAACATCCGGAGGGCCGAGTTTGCCTATGCCTGATTTAGTGCTTTTGTCCTTCAGTTCTTGCAGTTCTTCTGGTGTTTGCCATACATTTTTATGTATAAACACGATTAGCTAGCATTCCATCCTACTTTACTATGCTCAAGAAACAACCCATGGAAGGAGTATGTAGAGCATGGGTAGGCAAACTAAGGCCCGGGAGTCAGAGCAGGCCCCATCGCCTTCTAAATCCAGCCCGCAGACGGTCTGGGAACCAGTGTGTTTTTACATGAGTAGAATGTGTCCTTTTATTTAAAATGCATCTCTGGCTTATTTGTGGGGCATAGGAATTCATTCTTTCTTTCTTTTTTCAAAATATAGTCCGGGCCCCCACAAGGTGTCTGAGGGACAGTGGACCAGCCCCCTGCTGAAAAAGTTTGCTGATCACCGATGTAGCGCAAGGTTGGCTTATTAACTACCACTGAGCTCTGTAGGACAAAGTAAAGTAGTGTAAAGTTGAGAGTCAGATTAACTCAACCACCTCTCCTGTAATGTTGGGGACATTGCTGTGGCAAGTACAAAACCTGACTACTCATACTGGACAGGGAGTGTTTGCACTGAGAGGGCTCCCATGGGAGAAGATTCCCATGAAATATGGAACCAAATATATAACCCTAAGCTCTGGCCATCATAATTATGAGCAATTTTGGATGGTCAGTGGCATACTTGTTATCTAGAAAATTTACATTAGGATGTTTAATAGGCACACACACACACACACAAATTTATATAAGCAGGAAATAACATGCTGGTACCAATGAACATAAGTAAAAACAGCAATGCTTTTTATGAAAAATCTGACACCATGTACCGTATTTCAAATGAGGGTGCTGCTGTTATATGAAAGTATTTCTGGGACTCATTTACTATGTAAAGAATGCAATAGCATTTGACAAGTGAGGGGCCTCTGCTACTGAAACAGAAAATTAAGTTGGGAAACCTTCTCATGGCTGCGCACCTCCATAAATAAATATGGCACATCTTTTTTAAAAAAATTCTCTCGTGCTATGCTGCTTCAAGATTGTAAGCCAGGAATGGGGAATTTGTAGCTCTCCAGATGTTGTGGGACTCAAACTCAACACACCTGCTGGGACCTATTTTCTTTCCAAAGGCATGTTCTCTCAGGGGTTAATCTGTCAGGGTGCTAGTAGGAGAGTCGAATACTACGGTGTGCAGGGCCAGGGACAAGTGTGGATGTGGCCACCTCTTTTTCCTTCCTTTTCTGCCATCCACTCCTCTCCCTTGCTCCTTCTTCTCTACCCAGCAGGCTGGCTGCTGGGGGAATGAACAGATCACATTTGGCAGTGGGTCTGAACTGCGCTCTTGTTAAAATTCAAGGGTGCAGGTGGTGCTGTGGTCTAAACCACTGAGCCTCTTGGGCTTGCCAATTGGAAGGTCAGCGGTTTGAATCCCCACAACGGAGTGAGCTCCTGTTGCTCTATCCCAGCTCCTGCCAACCTAGCAGTTCGAAAGCACACCAGTGCAAGCAGATAAATAGGTACCGCTGTGGCAGGAAGGTAAACAGCGTTTCCATGCACTCTGGTTTCCGTCCCGGTGTCCCATTGCGCCAGAAGGGGTTTAGTCATGCTGGCCACATGACCTGGAAAGCTGTCTGTGCACAAATGCCAGCTCTCTCAGCCTGAAAAGCGAGATGAGTGCCACAACCACTTAGTCGCCTTTGACTGCACTTAACCATCCAGGGGTCATTTACCTTTTACCTTACCTTGTTAAAATCACACCACAGGCAGCACACTGCCCATTCCTGAGTGTCACTAACCATGATGATCTTACGAATAAACTTCAGAACATCAGTAACAAACTCTGTTGCTCAGATTTCTATGAAATGTACCAAATCAAAAGATACAGGATTAAGCAATCAGTTTTTGTACGACTGGCTTGCTTTGTCAAATCAACTACACTCAACCCCATAAAGATTTCAGGTGATTAGTAACATAGACTGGTCTTACTTTTCCCATTTTTTAACAGGTAAGGCCACAAGATGGGATGGCATTTGCAGCCTAGAACTGCTTATACGAAAACAGAGCAGAATGACAAATTCTGTTTATCAATCTCCAGTCCGACTGCGTCAGTTAGCAAGTACACCCTTGTTTTTTCCAAGCACAAGTCACATTGTATCAGCAGTTGTCCCGTATGGAAAATGATGGGAGTCTGTTTCTCACAAAGCCACTTATTTAAAAAGAAAAAGAAGAGGAGAAAACAGAGAGAAAAGGAAACTGGAGGGTTTACTTGTAAGAAACAACCCTGTCAATTACTACATATAGATGGATTTCAAAACAAGGTAATAACAGTAAAGTCCACATCTTGGGAAGTCTGTGTTGCATTCTAATCAATGGGAGATTGTGACAGCATGCACACATCATAGCAAGCCATAGTTAATGGTTTGCCTTAATGGCTTTGCTTCTCCCCTAGTGCAAACTGCAATCCATGGCTTAGCATTACATCTGAAACAGGGATTGTGGTTTGCTTCACTCTAAACAAACCATAAGGTTTGTTCTTAATTTACAAATTGTGATTTGTTTGGAGCAAAACAAACCACAATCCCAGTTCAGATTAAATGCTAAGCCAGACGCCAAATTCATGGTAAATAAATAACTATGATTCACCAAAGACAACAATTCAGGGGAGGCAACAGTCCTTCCTTGGTCTATGATAAAGTAACAAATTTTTAACTAAAAATGGCACTTCATATTAAGCTTTCCATTTGCAGCCAGAATTGAATTGCATTTGCTTGAGGGGTGAGTGTTGAAGGCCATAAGAATAAAAAGTGCAAAAAAATTCAGTAAGTTAATTACAGAAATATGGTTTCATCTTCTCCAGACATTTATTCAAGTACTTCGCTTTTATTGGTCGAATGTTCCACTAGCTGTTTTCCAGGATTTATATACAGTGGTTAAGAACTTAATTCGTTCCGGAGGTCCGTTCTTAACCTGAAACTGTTCTTAACCTGAAGCACCACTTTAGCTAATGGGGCCTCCTGCTGCCGCCGCACCACTGCCATGCGATTTCTGTTCTCATCCTGAAGCAAAGTTCTTAACCTGAGGTACTATTTCTGGGTTAGCGGAGCCTGTAACCTGAAGCATCTGTAACCTGAAGCATCCATAACCTGAGGTACCACTATAGTACCATATTCCTGTGTTAAAATCTGATTTCATTAATGCACTAATGTTCTATAGTTATCGCCTCCTCTATTTGCTTTCTAAATCATGGCAAATTGGATCCTTGACGTCTTCAGGACATTAGCTACTTTTGGACAGAAATAGTCAGGTAACATGGTATATGCCTGAACATTTTATAAAGAACTAGATTCTAGTCCAAGAAGAAAGGGAGGGACAAATGGCCTCCCCTTCTGAGAGAAGAGCAACATTTGTGGGAGTTTTCCCCCACCCTAGATTTCTGTAGTTACATTATATTGCTTATTGTTTATCAGACGTGTCTACCATAGCTACATTTGGCATTGATATGGGAATGCTGTTCCCCCTCAATAACTTTGCAGGCATATCACCAAGGTATCAAGTGCAGGTTTTGTAATTGGAAAAGTAACCCATCAAGATCCCTTGCCGCCCCCAAATAATTCTGTGGGTGCATCAAAATTCTGTGGGTGCTTTCATACAAGACAGTGCTGATATTTGTGGGTTGGTTTTTTTTGTTTTTTGTTGTTGTTGTTTTTGTAAAATAAGGACATAATCTACACTGCAATTCATTCACTCTCTCTCTCTTTCTTTATCTCTCTCTCACACACACACCACATAAACAATTGACCCAAATTGAAGTTTGTTGTCCCTCTTCCTGGTCATCATCTGACCTCCACCTCTTGTCTTTCATGAAGATTATTCCCTCCTTACCACTAAATCAGCCAATCTTCACCATTTTCCCACTTCATTATTCCTATTTCTAATAGCTGGAACTGGAGCTCAACAAAACATTAATGCTTACTTCAAAGTGGAATTAATATTTCACTGTCCTTTACTTTAAAAACAGCATGAGTGATGAAACAAACAGCCTCAGCTAAGTTTCTGAGTATGAGGCGAGACCACCATAGACAGTACTTAGCTCTGAAACATCAACAGTCTAAAAACGAACTTCAGCAGCAAAACTGAAATAATCACAGCTATTCAACCATACAGTCAACACGTAACTTCCATTAAGCCAGAAAGTCAGATCATGCCTCTTGTGACATGTTCCCAAGAAATCTGGCTACTTTTAGACTCCACAATCATGTAAATCTAAAGATAGTGCTCTAAAGTTGTTAGATTACATTCTCAAATTTTTCCCCACAGCTTCAAAAAGCAATGGTTATGTAACACGACAGATTTCTCAAGCTCTCTTCTCTTGTCCTCAAGGATACCAAGAAACATCTCAACTATATGATGGTCAGACAGGAAGAATGCAGCAGGACATATGAAGTTCTTAAGATAACAATCACACTTTCTTGCTTTTTTCAAACTACTCTAATAGGTTTTTGTTTTTTAGCTATGTGGCAAATAAATCATTCAGATGAATTGCTGCACTGATTTTTCATGCATATAGCATTTGCATAAGGGGTTCGCTGCTCACATATATGGAGGGGTACTGTTTTGCAATGGTTGCTGTCCTTCTTGGTGGATAGATATCAGAAACTGGAGCTGAGGGACTGCTGCTGCACCTCCGTCCCTTTGGGTTATGGGGCGTGGCAAGGATTCCCTCCTCTAAGGTAAAGGGACCCCAGACCATTTGGTCCAGTCGTGACCGACTCTGGGGTTGCGGCGCTCATCTCGCTTTCTTGGCCGAGGGAGCCGGCGTACAGCTTCCGGGTCATGTGGTCAGCATGACTAAGCTGCTTCTGGCGAACCAGAGCAGTGCACGGAAACACCATTTACCTTCCCGCTGGGGCGGTACCTATTTATCTACTTGCACTTTAATGTGCTTTCGAACTGCTAGGTTGGCAGGAGCAGGGACTGAGCAACAGGAGCTCACCCCGTCATGGGGATTCGAATTGCTGACCTTCTGATCAGCAAGTCCTAGGCTCTGTGGTTTAACCCACAGCGCCACCCGCGTCCCTATTCCCATCAAATCCTAGGAGCAAAGTTGACGTCCTCAATCAGTGTGAGGTACAATGATACACAATGTTAAGGTGATTGAGTGGAAACTTAACCCAGACAAGATAGAACGTTCACAGGCTATGAAGGACTTGCTCACAAATTTATTGATAGCTGCATGAGTTATTATAACTAGGAAGTGGAAGGGGCAAGGTGAATATAAAATGGAAGAATATGGTATAAAGAGGTGTGGGGATATAGATTTTAATGATAAATTAAGAAGGGGAATATGAAGGAGAAATGATTCTGGGGAGATATGGAGGGTGTTTGTAGAATTTGTACTGTTAAAATGGAAAGGGGTCAAAACATGGCAAGAGGTGCTGGAATTTTGGGAAGCTGGATAGTTACAATGGAATGGTCTCGGGGGGTGGGTTGCACATTTTTATTTTTATTTATTTATTATTATTGCTTTGCTTAATTTTTTTTAAAAGGAAAAGGAAAAGATGGAAGTTGTTGAGTTAGGGAATCTGGCTCACCCAATCATTCATGCCTTGGTCACATTCAGGTTGGATGTACAGCCTATGTACTTTGAAAAGAAATTGGAAATGTCAGTTAGTATAGAATGTGGCTGCCAGGTTAGTGACTTGAATTGGGCACTTGCAGCACGTTCAATGATCTTCCAACAGCAGTACTATTTGCTCCCACTTGGTTTCAGGACTAAATTCAAAGTGCCTTTATGATTATCGTTATGATTAGGATTATATACCTCACCAATCTGGCTGAGTTGCCCCAGCCAATCTGGGTGGCTATCAACACATATAAAGCATAATAAAACATCAAACATTAAAAACTTCCCCGAATATTTGATATTTATTTGATATTTGAATGACCTTCTTCTCGCATATGAGACTATCCACATAGTAAGATCCTTTTCAAAAGCCTCCTCCATCTAACATATAGGGGCTGGTTATGTGATAGGGCCTTCTCTGCAGTGAAACCAATACAGTGGTGCCCCGCAAGACGAATGCCTCGCAAGACGGAAAACTCGCTAGACGAAAGGGTTTTCCGTTTTTTGAGCTGCTTCGCAAGACGAATTTCCCTATGGGCTTGCTTCGCAAGGCGAAAACGTCTTGCAAGTTTGTTTCCTTTTTCTTAACACCGTTAATACAGTTGCGACTTGACTTCGAGGAGCAACTCATAGAACGCAGTGTACATAGTAGCCTTTTTTGAGGTTTTTAAAGACTTTGGTGATTTTTGAAGCTTTTCCAAAACTTCTTTTGCAGCCATTTGGTAAGTTAAGCTTTTAAAACTTTTTGGGGGGGGGTTGGATTTTGGGTTGGGGTGTTTGGAATTCAAGGACTTGGTGTTGGGGAGGGGTTTGCAAGAATCTGGAAGCTTGTGTTTTTCCCCCCTGCATTTTTATGATTTTCTGTGACCATTGGGCCACTCTGCTGTTTTTAAAAAAAATTTCTGGATTTGAATTTCTGTGTGCTGGGTGGCTGGGGGAACAGTTGGGGAGGGGTTTGCAAGAATCTGGAAGCTTGTTTTTTTTCCTGCATTTTTATGATTTTCTGTGACCATTGGGCAACTCTGCTGTTTTTTTAAAAAAATTCTGGGTTTGAATTTTGAAATGCTCTTTACAGTATGTGTGACTTTAAAGAGCACTTAATAAACTCTTGTTGTACCAAATTTGGCTTTGTTTGGACTTTTTTTGACCATAGGAACACATTAATTGATTTTCAATGCATTCCTATGGGAAACCGTGCTTCGCAAGACGAAAAATTCGCGGAACAAATTAATTTCGTCTTGCGAGGCACCACTGTACTATTTCAGTGCCCCCATAGCATATTGTCTTTTGGATGGCTGGTTTAAGTAGTGTTGTTCAGACAGGTTTTAAGCACTGCGCGACAATGCTTAAGGGTTTGTGACAACTTGCTTCTTTTAATGGCGTTTTCCCCTGTTTCGATAGACAAAGCCGATGCTTCTTATTCTTTTTAACTTGTAATAATTATTAATAATAAGTTATTATTTATATCCCGCCCATCTGACTGGGTTTTCCCCAGCCAACTTCTTGTTCTGATATGGTTTTTCTGTTTTGTATTGTTTACTAATGCTTGTTTCTAAAGTTGAAAGGCAAGGGGTGGGGAGTTTTTAATAAATAAAGTAAACAGGAGCATCTTTCCATGTTTCTTGGTTTGGCATTCCACCCAAACAGGAAGCTGAAGTTCAATTTCAGATTCAGGGTGGGGACTGTTATTGAAATAACGAAAGGCCACTCAGGGTTATATTCAAGAATAACTTTCAGCCCAGCAATGTATTTTAAGAACTTTCCTTGTAATTCACAATGTTATATAGATCAGAGATAATTCATAAGGCCGCAGGTCTCAGCCTCTAACTGTAACCAGCACTGCAGCGGAGAGCTGGTAAGAAACCTAGAGAACTTGATCCCAACTGCTAAATCAAGAAGTATTACTTGTGAAGGTTACCATAGGAATTTATCCACTACATCAGGAAGCCTGCCTAACTCTTTATGACATGCATTGTATATTGCTCCTGAATAAATCAAAGCTTCATAAAAGGCTTAAGAATCCTCAAAGCAGTGTGCTTGCAAAGCCCGACTGAATCAAATAGGACTTGAACCAATCTGAAGCTCAGTGAGCACTGGAGCATGATGCTGCAATGTTGTTTAGTTTGGCCAGAAGTAGCCCTACTGAAGGCAATGCTCCACACGAGTAAGTGGTTTCTGAACTAATCAGTGTGCATGTAATCCCATTGGTACAGTTTCCAACTGCATGAATGGAGTGAAATAAAATATCGCAACAGCTCTGTGCTTCCTGGAGAAGGCAGCAATTAGCATTAGTGTTGAAAATAATCCTACTGAGTGTCATGCTGTCCTCTTGCAGGCAAACAATTCCCACAGGGCAGGCTCCTTCATGTCGGACAATTTGCTGGTGTGGAATTCGCAGTCAGGATTAGCACAGCAATGGCTGGATCACACAGCAGACATTTCAATAACAGATATCCTTGCTTCAAAACCTCTCAAGCACTGCCAAGCACATCGTACCACTCAGCAAGATGTCACTCACTGACAAGGCAACATGCAATCAAAAAATGAGAAAGTGAAAGGAAATGTATTTGATGGGCTCATTTGCTCGCAAAATTTACAATTCTCTGGAGTGAGGAATAAGCAACAAGGTCTCAAAATAACTGAGCCATGATATATTAGTCTTTTCAGGGGATGCTCTAGGCTAAAGAGCTTTTGGCTATATATGAAAGGCAACATTATATCATGTCTAAGAGTATGCACTTTGATCTGCGAGTGCATGGGTTCAGATCTAAAATTAGCTTTCAGTTTGTTATCTAAAAACATTAGGTTGTCTTAGGTAAGACATCGGCTGGGTTTGGATACGGTTAACATAAACTAAAGGTTTATACAAGAAGTCATGGCTTAAATGCACATTTTATTCACGGCAAATAAACCATGGCTAAACGACTGAGTATCTCCAATAAATCATGGCTTGGCAACATGTGTCATCTAGGCCATTGTCACTCACTCCCAGTCCCCATCTGCTATATGGAAATAAACATGATAATTAATTACCTTACAAGATTAACGTAAGGATCATCAAAATAAGTTCATTGATTGGTCAAAGTGGTATGTGAATGCTTAAAAAAAACCCTAGAGATCCATGCACTTCCAATGAAAGAATGTTTTTTTATGTTCACATAGACAGCACTGAGGAAATTTTCTGCTGGGATTTCCAGCAGGAATGGAGGAGCAGGAAGGTATGAATTATCTCTTCCAACTACATCAGTTGATTAACATTTTTATCCCAATACTCTCTCATATTTCTAGTTGGTTGGGATTTGCTTCTTTTTGCATATTCTTTTTTTTTTAATCATTTTCACTGATTTTCCAATAAAAACAACCAATTAACATAACCATCTTAATCCAGTTAAAAACAATAAACTAAAATAAAAAACAACCAAATTACCGTCTGAATTATTATAGATTTTTTCGGGGCTCCCCATAGGCTGGACCTTTGAAGCGTATCTCCAATATCTTCGATCCTGCCATTTTTTGCATATTCCTTATGCCTTCCAACACCACTGGGCACTTCACAACATAAAAATAAAAAATAGAATACAAAATACACAATAAAACAAGAACAAATGCAAACTACTAACCCCCCCCCCCCCACAAACACATTTAAAAGAAAATAGAATATCAATCAGCCAAAGGCCTGGTCAAAGAGAAATGCCTTTGTCCGGTGTCCAAAGACATATTAGCCAGATCCCTTGAAAAAGCAAAGTTTGCACACACACAACCTTTTTCTTCTTCTTAACTTTCTGAAAGGGAGAAGTGACCAGAGGAGATGGTGCTGATGGTACTCACTCAAAACTCCAAATATGCCCAATGGCCAAAAAAAAGCATGACCCCCTGCTCTATAGCAACCAGAAACCATTTTTTCCCCCTCACAACTAAATGGTAGCAAAAGTTTAATATTTGGCATTACATAACCTCGTGAGCTCACCAATCTTGTGTAATTGTTTTGTCAGAAGTACTACCTTTATTCTCCAAAATGTTTTTGAGGATAGTAGAAAATGTTAACTAAATTCATGATACCATTTTTTTGTTGGCCCTTATGTACTTTATCTGCTGTTATTATTATTTAATCACCGTTGTTGCTACTGAGATGGGAAAACCCATAAATGCCTACTCAGAAGGAGGTCTCATGAAATTTCTAGGTAAGTGTGTATAGAACTGTGGTCTCAGGCTGCACTCCTATATACACTTATCTTAAGACACAATCCTATTCACACTAACCTGGGAGTAGGTCCCATTGAACTCAGTGGGGTTAACCTCTAAGTAGATATGCATATTACACTATCAGGGGACGCAGGTGGCACTGTGGTTTAAACCACTGAGCCTCTTGGGCTTGCCGATCAGAAGGTTGGCGGTTCAAATCCCCACAACAGGGTGAGCTCCCGTTGCTCGATCCCAGCTCCTGCCAACCTAGCAGTTCGAAAGCACACCAGTGGAAGTAGAAAAACAGGTACCGCTCTGGCGGGAAGCTAAACAGCGTTTCCATGCACTGCTCTGGTTTCGCCAAAAGCGGCTTAGTCATGCTGGCCACATGACCTGGAAAAACTGTCTCCGGACAAACACTGGCTCCCTCAGCCTGTAAAGCAAGATGAACGCCGCAAACCCAGAGTCATTTACAACTGAACTTAAATGTCAGGGGTCCTTTATCTTTACCTTTTTACACTATCAATATAAAATTCAGTATAGGTAAAACTGACAATTTAACTGTGTCAGTCTGATCTAGAAATATGACATTTAAAGCAGACCATATGAAGATACTTTTCTGAATCTTTGCCATGAATTGAATAGGTTCTTTGCATGTCTATAATTTTTGTGGTATGCACCCCAGATGTCTGATTGACTGCTCATTCAAGTTGCTCTTTAAAAGTTTGTGGGTTAATGTTGGTTGTTGTTTCTTTATTAGCATTCACAATGATTGCTTCCATTTTCAAAATGCAAATTTATAGCCCGATATCCTACTATAAAGTGTAATGGAGTTATCCAAGTCACTGTTAAACTGTTCATACCTAATTACTGAAAAATGTCAGCCGCATATAAACTGACTTCCTGAGAGCGATTATTTACTACCATCTCCTTTATCATGTCAGTTTGCCTGATGAATACAACAGTTATAAATGCACCAATATAGCTCAACAACTCTTTCATATACTAAATATCCCAATTTATCCTTCTAATCCTGGTAGATCATTTGACCTGACAAAGTGTGTCATCTCTAAAGTCACACAATAGCTTCTCGGGTTAAAGGAGCCTCCAAAAGTGAATTAAGGTTGGAGAAGTGAACCCTTAACTGGAATTTACCTCCTGGATGGAAGTTCCTCTGCAAGAACGCATGAAGACCCACCAGCCAAGCCAGCGGGGGGGGGGGGGACATTCTTAATCATAGTCACACAGTCCTCTGGCTTTGAATTGTGTCCTCTTGTTGCCTACGCAGTCACATAATAATAATAATAATAATAATAATAATAATAATATATTTATTATTTATACCCCGCCCATCTGGCTGGGCTTCCCCAGCCACTCTGGGCAGCTTCCAACAAAACACTAAAATACAATAACCTATTAAACATTAAAAGCTTCCCTAAACAGGGCTGCCTTCAGATGTCTTCTAAAGGTATGGTAGTTATTTTTCTCTTTTACATCTGGTGGGAGGGCGTTCCACAGGGCGAGTGCCACTACCGAGAAGGCCCTCTGCCTGGTTCCCTGTAACTTGGCTTCTCGCAGGGAGGGAACCGCCAGAAGGCCCTCAGCGCTGGACCTAAGTGTCCGGGCAGAACGATGGAGGTGGAGACGCTCCTTTATGTATACTGGATCGAGGCCGTTTAGGGCTTTAAAGGTCAGCACCAACACTTTGAATTGTGCTCGGAAACGTACTGGGAGCCAGTGTAGGTCTTTCAAGACCGGTGTTATACGGCCTCGGTGGCTGCTCCCAAAAACAAGTCTACCTGCCGCATTCTGGATTAGTTGTAGTTTCCGGGTCACCTTCAAAGGTAGCCCCACATAGAGCACATTGCAGTAGTCCAAGCGAGAGATAACTAGAGCATGCACTACTCTGGCAAGACAGTCCACGGGCAGGTAGGGTCTCAGCCTGCATACCAGATGGAGCTGATAAACAGCTGCCCACCTAGCTTTCCCTCATGCACAAGGAAAAGACAATGTTTGTGGTTCTTTTGTTTTCATGGACGAGAAGGCAGAGGAGAAGGGTTGACAGTGCAGAGAAGGATGGATTTGGGGTTAGTCACTGGAGAGCGGGGTGCAAATTAACTGAGTTTGGGCATTCTTGATGGGAAATTAATTAACTTTGATACTGTTAAATTTAAATTCAAGTAATCATTTCTATATTCACGTCTATACCCATAAATTAGTACATGCAAATTTTCTGCAAATTTGTGTCCTCCTTTTCAGAGCTGCATAACATCCTCTTTTTTATATGTGCATGGCTGCCCTAACTAGACCCCATGTCTGCTTCACAGAGATTACTATATACCGGTATTTTGAGTTACCCTTGTCAGGGAACAAGAAAAATAAGAAGCAGAATGGGGATGAGCAGGGAAAAATACAAATAATGCATTTAGTAAACTGAGGTTGACACAAATACAACATCTTTTAAAGAGGTTTAAGATAGCTTCAGTACCAACATAAATATTAATTGATATCACTTCCACTTCTAACTTTACTGGAGCAAACATTAAAGAGTTTAAATCCATCAAGGTTTAAGGAGGGAAGTTTAACAATGCCTTGTGTTATATTATTAATAGTATATGTCTATGCAATGTTGCTAGATTTTTAGCTTCTACAAGCAAAAGCAAGGGGAAATTGCCAACTCTGTCATTGTGCAAAAGTGAACAATGCAAAGGCTTTGGCAAATATCTAAGTATCAATGTAAACTCACATGCTTTTTTTTAAAAAAAGAAAACTACATAAGTCTTTAATCGTATACTCTCACGCATCGGATTAAGCCTCAATGAAATCATATTGACTTCTGAGTCAATATGTATAAGATTGTGTTAATAACTACATATTCATGAGGAAGCCATGGGGGGGGGGGAATGATGGAAGGAGGAGAAGAGAAGCAGGGTAAAGGAGTACATTTCTGACCTCTTAACCTGCCTCTCCCCCAAACATCCAATACTTCCTTATATCGCTCCAATTACAGTGCTCTAAGCAATGCAATTATCACTTCCTTGATCTGAAACCACAGGCAAAAATTGGGTGCACATCTGACACACTCTGGTTCTGGAACCAGCAAGTGACACAATGCAGAAGCCTGATACCAACAAGTGCCCTGCTTGAATTATGCCATATGGAAGGTATACACTCGAAGGTGTATGTCAGGGGACTGCCATCAGAATGGAGGAGGAAGGCAGGGAGATACAGAGAGCCTCCAGTGATTCTGAGAAGCAGCTCCTCCTCTGGCAATGGAGAAAGCCACACCTCCAGTGGAGCCGAGGGGGAGGGGGGTAGCCAGGTGAAGGGAGGTCTCAAAGATGCTACAGAGAGTCCAAGTGCCTCACCTAGCTCAGCCGGCCAGGAGTCACACATGCCGCTTCCGTCGCCCTGCTTGTGCAGAGGGGTGAAACGTGAGGAGGGGAGGCGGAGATTTGGGGTGTCTATGTTCTTATGCGGGTGGAGAAACCAGAAAGGGGCACTCCCGGAATCTGCAAGTGACTGAGACGGACATGAACTTTGGGGTTTGCACTGTAAATAGTTTGCACCAAAAAAACCTGTAAAAGACAGGTCGGAGTTCTGCCTGGTTACTCACGAGCAACCATCTTCAAACCTGACAGTGCACACTCAACCTGACCAGTTTTCACCTATGCATACAGATTTTTAACATGTGAGCATGTGTCAGGGAACTGCCATCGGAGCTAGAGGCGGAGGGAAGGCTCCAGAGGGATGCCGGAGAGGGTCCCAGTAGGGAGATAGGCAGCCCATCTGCTGGGGAAGGAAATCAGCGTAACACCAGTAGAGAAGGGGGGCAGATGGGGGAATCGGAGAGGAGGCTCCAAGACTCCTCGCCGGAGACCAGCGGAGAGAGTACGGGTCCCCCGCTGCCCACACCCTCCCTGCGCAGAAGACTTCCGCGCAGGGAGAGTAGGAGGAGACTTGGCGTCAAAGAACTTCTGTGCTGGAAGAAGTTCAAGAAACGCCCACTGACGGATTCTGCCAGCGACTGAGACAGCCACGAAGCTAGAGGCTGTCCAGTCAGAAAGGGTTCAACCAGGTAACCTAGCCAGGAGTGGCGGCAACTTACGCACGAGCAACCCCTAAACCCATTACAGCATGCATTCCCCATGCAATGAAAATCATTATACAATTCTGAAGGAATTTGGCCTCAGGGAATATACGCTTGAGAAAACAAGTCCTCTTCCCCGGGCTACAACTTTTTGATGTGGTACAAGGGCAGCATTCATGCAAACTCCTGCCCCCACCAATTTTTGTGTGCATATTTTCCACAAAAGATTTTACTGAATGAAAATTTCCCAGTATGTAGGGATCTATTCTGGCTAAACGAAAAGGAAACAAGCCTCAACAAATAAATAGAATTGATTGTGAACAAACTGGGATCTGAACTTCCAAATAATGCAAGCTAAGTTTATTAATTGCAAAACTGGTGTTATGAGTTAAGCTTATTCATTATGAGTTAAGCTTATCAATTGCAAAACTGGTATTATGAAAGGACTGTATGTAAATAATAGGAACAATTGCTATCAGACAAACTATAAAATTTCTTACTCAGTAAAACAAAATGAAATATAACCAAACATGTTTCAACTCTAGGGTCTTGCTCAGTGATTTATACAGAGGCGGGAGGGGAGTTTGGCATATATATAAAATATGGATTTACACTATAACTATTTTAAATGAATGATGAAAAATATATATACAGAAGTCAAAATCAACTGCGCCAAATGAGACTAGTAAGAACTTATTTGACCACAAAGTGCCACATATGCATAATTTTCAACCAAAACGGGTACTCAAAACTGCCCATCCAATCGGAACATCCAAATTAGCCTGACAAATGAATCATCAGAAAGTGCTGTACTTTCCTAGAGTTCATGTTGACTATTCTCAGTGGACTTAGTTTGCACTCTCAGCCAGTGGTGGAGGAAGGGGGGGTACGGTGGGTGTGGGCCACCCTGGGTGTCACCACTGAGGGGGGTGACAAAATGCTGGGCGGCACTCACTGCGGGTCCTGCAGCGCGCCCAAGCCATGCGTCTCTCCTGAGACACACATGGTGGCTTGGGCGCACGCAGGCTCCACGCTGCCCAAACAGTCCGCCCTCTGCCTTACCCCCCCCCCCAGCTGTATGGCAGCTGAGTGGGAGGAGGCAGGCAGCCTCCGGAGGCCCCACGGTGCACCCTGCCCCTATGGGCAGCTCGCCCCGTGCCTGGGTGCACCACCCCAGGCACCCAAGCGGCTTCCTCCACTGCTGCCCTCAGCACACCTTGCTGTGAAACATCCATTGGCAAAAGGGAAGCTACTTCAGTGCTTCCTTTCCTTTCTACATAACTAATATTTTTTTTGCAGTCAGGAATAACTTGATTGTTTGTATGCTTGAAAAACAGTAAACGTTTACTAAGAATGAGGGGGGGGGGAATCTTAATAGAATGATACTAGATTAGAGAAGTGAAATTGAAAACTTTACCTTTTTCTAACAGTAGATACTGGAGGATGAGGACTGCATTTATGGTTTTACTTAACATTCAGCTAATTGTTATAGTTACGTCTGCCATCCTTACTCATATGAACCAACTAATTAATGCTAATTTATTAATGTTTATTGAGGGGGAAAGATGTTGTGTTTTCCCCCTCTGTGGATATCAGGTGACGCCACAGTTTATTACTGAGCATCAATTAGATTTTGATGGATGTTCCAGAAAGGGGTGTTTTGTTTTTTTAAGGAAAGGAAAACATGTTTCATGTCAGATAAAACTGTTATTTAGCCATTTATCACAGAGATGAAAACTGAATTCTAGAATACTGAATTATCTATCCATCTGTGCTTCTTCTTCTTCTTCTTCTTCTTCTTCTTCTTCTTCTTCTTCTTCTTGCTCATAGCACAGGTATCAACACATTTTCTAGCCAAGATAATGATGCTTATCGAATTAAAAATAGACCCACTGGGATACACTAGCAGGAAAAGCAAATCACATAATAAATCATATGGTCTTCTTTTCCATCTTTGTGCTAAGTAGCGCTATGATGGCAGAGCCTGTGTAACCATGTTGCTACGTCTTGAATGTTATTTGTTTATTCAGTGAAGGAGGCTGAACCTCTGATTGAGAGCTAGCTAGCCCAGAATTAAGACAACAGTAGGGTTATCCCCAGTATGCAATAATGAATGGACTCCTAAGGGGTATGACTGTAATACTCTGCAATTCATTATATGCACACACAGAAGATGGCCTTCAAAATAACCCTGAGAGAACAACCTTCAAATGCCAATTGTGTAAGCCATCTCCGGATCAAGCTTATCCAGTCTGAAGCCCTTTCGTTACAGCTTTTTTTCTCCTGCCCCAAGTGTCAGCAATAAGGAACTAATTTTCATTGAAATGTAACCTTCAGATTCATTGTAAAACTTCAGCTGTAGCGAAATATTCAATTGTCGAGTCTAACTCCCTTTAAAATTCAAAACGGGGTTCAAAATAGGTGACTGTTTTTGTAGTATTCATAGGCAAAATACACCTTAGTAGAGGAAACATAGAAGCTTCGTTCCAGACCAGCCCAACTCAGTTTTCAGAAGCATATGCAATCCAGCAAAGTCAGCTATTTATGGAAGGCGACAGGGACCATTCTTGCCAATTCCCTCTTTGGTCCAACACATCACCACTTCCTACACTCTTCTAAAGGGTCCTCAACATTCAGAAGCAGATTTGCCGGGGACACAAGAGGCTGCAAGGAGAAGGAGCAATCAATGAAAATCACCTTCAGCTATCAGGACGTCAGCTTTGAGACACGTCCTGAGCTGTGACTGCACCTCAGACAAGGAAGGAGCACCATCAGACTACTGACAACAAAGAGGCTGGAAATTACCGTATTTTTCGCTCTATAGGACGCACCCGACGATAGGACGCACCTTGTTTTAGAGGGGGAGAACAAGAAAAAAAATTTCTCCCCCTCTCTGCTCAGCGCCCCTTCAGCGAAGTGACAGGAGAAACAGAGCCCCTTCCATTTCTCCTCCCACTTGACTGAAGGGGCGCTGCATAGCTCTCCCTCTCTGCTGAAGCCAGGAGAGTCTTGCTCTCCCGGCTTCAGCAAAAGGAACCTGAAGCCTCCGGAGCGCAGCGAGAACTCGCGCTGTGCTCAGAAGGCTTCAGGCGGCTATCCCTGAAGCCTGGAGAGCAAGACCCTCGCGCTGCAGGAACTCGCGCTGCAGGAACTCGCGCTGCGCTCCGAAGGCTTCAGGGATAGCCGCCCTCTGTGCTTCGGAGGCTGTGCATTGCTATCGCTGAAGCCAAGGAGCCTGCATTCGCTCCATAGGACGCACACACATTTCCCCTTAATTTTTGGAGGGGAAAAAGTGCGTCCTATAGAGCGAAAAATACGGTAATCCATATCCAAACATCACAACTGAGCCTGTCAGATTGTTGGGCCCTTGGGATTAGGGAACCCTGAATCAGTTTGTACCTTAAGAAGCTACACACTTGAGGAACTACCACCCCTTCATACCATGGATTAACATTCCCATGTCAGTCCATTTATGTAGGCAATGAGTCCTGAGGAAACGGTCAGAGGGAAGGACAAGTGCTAGGCAACCAGCTAGAAGGACCTCAAGTCCTGAAAGAAGGGGTAGAACATGGGAAGGGCATTGGCCATAGGGTCATAAAAGAGTTTCAGTCAAGTCCCAGATATTGTTGTGGCTGTCTTGTCCCATAGGCATGAGGGTAGGACATCTATGGAGGTTTGCATAATTGTGATGGGTCAAAAATAGGCCCAATAATTTGTTCAAATAACTGCAGATATATTTGTGCTGCCTCGTCACATCTCAGGCAAATGGTCCAGGCCTAGTTCTTACTTGGGCAACAAACCACCTGAGATGTACCACTTCAGATGATACATGGGGAATCACATGGGGAAATGATCCTCCAAGAAACCGCATATTGTTAAAATATCCTCACAAGTGATTTTACATGGTTTTTGGTAGCAGGAGGCTGCACTCTCAGTTTTGACATACCCAGTAAGATGTTTATACTATTCCTGGTCTCATCCTTGTAAAGGATTAGTGTATTGCATTCATACTGCAGCACTGTCCATTCCGTTCTGACAAATATTTGCCAGAGACTTGTGTTAATATTAATGCTTCTTTTCTGAATGCATCTGAAGGTTGCCAAAACCCTAATTTTACTTTACTTGGCCTTGGCACCATGAATATCATAAGTCTTTTTTGCTTTTGCTTTTTACAAGAGCAGCTGAATTTTTGCAAAATAAAATAAAGCACAGAAGCCATGATGTGGTCTGTAACCATCCAAGAAAAACAACCACACAATCAGGTCAGCAAATACCAAACAACATCTTATGTATAGAATGTTTTGTCCTTTTTTCACCAAATACAGATTTTGAAGGCAGTGACTGATTTTAGAGCCCTGGGGTCAACAGTCAGTTAAACCTTATTTGAGCTCCAATCCATTTCTTTTTATTATTTTATAAGCAAAAGTTATTCTTCTATGAATTAATGTAGTAAATTAACATACTATACTAAAGAACAATAATCTGCAATATCACAGAAATGATTCCACCATCTTCCTCCAGATTCTTCCTGCCAAACTATCTTATATGATCCCTTACTATGTTTTTTTTAAAAAAAATCTAACATGTTGTGCTAACTTTAATCTTGACAGGCATCATCCAGAGTTATATCCTCTTTGAACATATTTTTATCAGGCAATAGCAGCAGAAACACACACCAAGAAATGCTTTAAAAGGGGAAAATGACTGCTCCTGTAGCATGAAAGAACATTAATTTTGAATGGAAAAACAAATTGTCAAAAAAGTGGTGTTGCAGCACAGAAGTGGTTTATGTCAAGTCGCAAACAACTCCCTTGGATGCCTAGGCACTTATCGTTTTTAAAAAAAAACCTCCAATGAATACAGCAGGACTGCTCAAGGTGAAAGATTTGTAACTACAGCTTAATACATAAGCACTCATCTTGTTCTACACTGATGCAGAATAAGAGAGATCACATCTTTGTTTTGAAAACCTCAGGTATATCCTTTAAAGCATGGGTAGGCAACCTAAGGCCCGAGGGCCAGATGTGGCCCAATCACCTTCTCAGTCCGGCCCACGGGCGGTCCAGGAATCAGCGTGTTTTTACATGAGTAGAATGTGTCCTTTTATTTAAAATGCATCTCTGGGTTATTTGTGGGGCCTGCCTGGTGTTTTTACATGAGGAGAATGTGTGCTTTTATTTAAAATGCATCTCTGAGTTATTTGTGGGGGATAAAAACTCGTTCATTTCCCCCCCCAAAAAAATATAGTCCATCCCACCACATGGTCTGAGGGACGGGGGACCGGCTCACGGCTGAAAAAGGTTGCTGACCCCTGCTTTAAAGCGTTAAGCAAGCCATAGGGGAAATACACATGAAGGACACTGACAAACTGGAACGTGTCCAGAGGAGGGCAACCAAAATGGTCAAAGGCCTGGAAACGATGCCTTATGAGGAATGGCTAAGGGAGCTGGGCATGTTTAGCCTGGAGAAGAGGAGGTTAAGGGGTGATATGATAGCCATGTTCAAATATATAAAAGGATGTCACATAGAGGACGGAGAAAGGTTGTTTTCTGCGGCTCCAGAGAAGCGGACACGGAGCAATGGATCCAAACTACAAGAAAGAAGATTCCACCTAAACATTAGGAAGAACTTCCTGACAGTAAGAGCTGTTCGACAGTGGAATTTGCTGCCAAGGAGTGTGGTGGAGTCTCCTTCTTTGGAGGTCTTTAAGCAGAGGCTTGACAACCATATGTCAGGAGTGCTCTGATGGTGTTTCCTGCTTGGCAGGGGGTTAGACTCGATGGCCCTTGTGGTCTCTTCCAACTCTATGATTCTATGATTGCCAACTGACAATGACACAGAACCACCCAAACTAAATAGGGACAGAGCTGCCCATACTCAAAGTTAATTGACCTGCTCTTCTTTTTTTGTGTGTGATAAAAATAACATTTTCTCTTATAGGATCAAAGGAAGTCTTTGGGGATACACATGCTGGGGTATTACTAAATCTCTTCAAAATTAGTCGCTACCATCCAGGCTTGTCAGTCTGTTGAGAACTATGAGGCGATGACTGTAAGATATTTTTTATCCTTTAATTAAAATGGGATATATAACCCTATTAGGAAAGAAATTTCGTGCTGAAGCGACATCTACAATAAAACTAATATCCCCCCTCAAGTTCTTTGATTGTACCTAACACATCATTTCACGAGCAAGTATGCCAAATATTTTTATGTGCATATATTTATGATGGAAAAGTTTCTACCACAGAACTTTATAGATTTCAAGCACATTGATGAAAAATATGCCAGCAATAGTTTAGCACCAGTTATTCTAAAGTAGTTAAAACAACAGAACTCAAAAATGTAGGAGGACAAGGCTACCATTGTGAATGGTGATTGGGAATGCAATAACATTGCAGTTCTTTCTTTCTTTCTTTCTTTCTTTCTTTCTTTCTTTCTTTCTTTCTTTCCCACCTTTTCTCCAAGGAGTTCAAGGTGCTATACATGGTTCACCCTCTCCTCACTGAATCCCCAAAACATCTCTGTGAAGTAGCCCAGGCAGAGAATGGCTCAAGGTCAGCAAGCAAGTTTCATGGCTAAATGCAGATTTCAGCCATGGTCTTCCAGTGTTTCTCAAAGGTGAGTCCCCTAGCTGTCTTTAGACTACAACTCCCATCACCCCTAGCTAGTAGGACCAGTGGTCAGAGATGATGGAAGTTGGAGCCCAACAACAGCTGGGGACCCTTGTTTAAGAAACACTGTCCTAGTCTGACACTTACCATTAAAGCACGCCGGCTGTAAGTTAGAAAGATTTGTGCCTCATTCAGTTCACAGCTGCGGGACCTAAATATACATTATATGTGCATGCATGTGTAACAAAAGTGCTCTCTAGAGAGAGTTCAGCTGCAGGGGGTGGGGTGGGGAGTGGGTGCTACACATGATTTCCTCATGCAGTTCTGCCCCCAATCTATCCAGTGCATGTGAAGTTTCTGTAACATCTGGCATAGTCATATTATTTCAACCAGTGCTATTACTTTGCTAATATTAACCCATTTCAAGTTTAGGATCAAAGGCAATGCTTTGGGAGAGAAAGAAAACTTCCAGATGACCCACACATATACATATTCATCATTAAAGCACATTCAAAACACATTCTACCCCTCAAAGAATTATGGGCACTGTAGTTTGCTCTCGCAGATTTACAGTTCCCAGTACCCTTAACAAACTACAGCGCACAGAATTCTGTGAGGGATAGAATGTGTTTCAAAAGTGCTTTAGAAGTATAGTGCGCACACAGCTTCTGTGCTGTTTTTCATAACGAAAGAGGTGGGAGAGGGGATACACATTTGGGTGCAATGTGCAACTTACCCTCACACTTCCAATTTTTTAATTAAAAACCAACGCACACTGTTGTCTTAACCAGTTTATGTTCTTTAAATATTCACAGATGGTTCTGTACAAATAAAAATTCAGAAGATACTGTGTAGTCATTACCCAAGAAAATCTGTTTATGCTAATTTGTAGTAAAAGAAAGTGTTAGGTTTGCAAATTTGCAATAATAGAAAGTCTAATCCTACAAATGTGGCAGTAGCAACAGTTCCACCTGCTGCTCTGAAGCATTTACACGAAGATTACTTTGTGAATACTATAAAAAAAATACTACACAGCTACTTTTCACATCATTTACATGTAACAATCAACATATTTTTCCTTAGTTGGGAATTTCCAAGCGACAGCTGGATTTATTGAAAAACCATTTTGTAAACTTCCCTAGAGATATGGGAGTGAGTTTTCCAAATGTATGCTACCTTACAATACTTAATTTTTTAATGAAGATCTGTATGGGACAAATTGGAGAAGTGTGAAATCCAAAGGATAATACTGTCCATGTCTTAATTTAGTAGGTACAAACTAGGTCAGTTCAGTTTAAAATGCAGACAAAAGGAAATTGTCCTCTATTCCTAGCTTGTCACTACAATTATCTACGTGTGCCTTTCCTACAGAAGCATGTTCTCCACAGAATGAACTGTCACACAGGAAGTGACCTGCAGGAGTACACTAAAGGAGACTACATTTGCTCAGTTCCATGTACACAGACATAGATTTCTCAGGCTTTTGTCCTCCACGGCAAGCCTCCAAAGAAATGATTATAAACTTGTATGTCAACTGGAAGCAATCAAAGCAATGTTGTAAAAGGCAGCATTATATAGTGGTTAAAGTTTTGGATAACAAACATGGAGCCCCAGGTTGAAATTCCCACCAACCATGAACCTTCCTGGATGACCTTGGACCATTAACACTCTCAGCTAAACCTACTCCACTTACTGCAAGAATAAAATAAGAGAGGCATGTACATTGCCCTGAGGTTTTCTGGAGAAGGAATGGGGCAAAACCATAATAAATACAGTGGTACCTCGGGTTAAGAACTTCGTTCTGGAGGTCTGTTCTTAACCTGAAACTGTTCTTAACCTGAAGCACCACTTTAGCTAATGGGGCCTCCTGCTGCCGCTGCGCCGCCACTGCACAATTTCTGTTCTCATCCTGAAGCAAAGTTCTTAACCCGAGGTACTATTTCTGGGTTAGCGGAGTCTGTAACCTGAAGCGTATATAACCTGAAGCATATGTAACCCGAGATACCACTGAAGATTGTCTTTATAATGGGAAGTGGTTGTTGCTTCACCATGGAAGATGTTTTACTTCATTCCTGCTAAAAGTCCTCTTTAAATCTGAAACACCTTTTGTGCGGTTTATGTCAATGCAACAATACTAGACAAAGTCCTGTCTAACATTCTCTTCTCTAAAATATTTGTTAAAATACCCTACATATATTTAAGCAATGATTCCTATCGCATATTTCTTCCCTTAATCTTCTAAGCAAGGATTATTAAGCACGGAAGGAAAGAAGACTTGCTTTTTGTGAGTGCCCAACTATGGAATGTAGAGAAGTTGCTGACACATATCAAAGAGAATTTGCTAAGTAGGCTAGCTAACCAGCAAAGGCTCAGTAAGACTACAGAACTCAGCCTGCCATCCAGAGGTTTGCATGAGCTTGAAGGGGTGGCAAAAGTTACGAAATAGGTTTTAACTTGCAAATTAAACACATGTGCTATGGGAGTTTAATATGAAACCTCACAATGCCTTTTTTATAGACAAGATTTAAACAATATGCTTAGCTTCACTAGTTTATAAAAAGTGCTCTTAAGAGCTCTCCTTTCATTCTCCACAGTAGCCAATTTCTTTTTAATTAAATTCCAAAAATGTATATCATTACCAAACAGGATTTTGTCAGTAAGTAATTGCCTGCTGAACTGCAAAGTTTCTTCTTAACTCCCATTACAAAATATAGGTAAACACTGATGATAAAATATATTTATGCTGCCTTTTATGGAATGGAATGAATGCAAGTAGGAATCCAAACTGTCTTCCAAAGATGAGCATACTCCTCATGCGGTCTGAAGATGAAGTGTGCACACAACTTTTGAAGAGGAGGAGGAGGAGGAGTTTGGACTTGATATCCCACCTTTCACTCCCCTTAAGGAGTCTCAAAGCGGCTAACAATCTCCTTTCCCTTCCTCTTCCACAACAAACACTCTGTGAGGTGAGTGGGGCTGAGAGACTTCAGAGAAGTGTGACTAGCCCAAGGTCACCCAGCAGCTGCATGTGGAGGTGCGGGGAAGCAAACCCAGTTCACCAGATTACAAAGTCCACCGCTCTTAAGCACTACACCACACTGGCTCTAATAAGAAATTAGGAATGAGCCACAGACTTTCAAGATCTCTACACTGCCCACTCCCTTCTTTGAGTCACTCTGCCTCCCTTAATCTTGGTTTAGTTCTGGTGGCTGGCATGACACTACCCAGTTTTCTCAAAGGGGGACTGAAACCCTTCGCTTCAGACAATTGTTGGAAGGTGAACCACGGCTACCAACGGTACAAAGATAACACTATACCACAGTTAAGGCCACAAGGATGAAAGGAGTGAAGGAACACACAAGCCCATGGTCCATTATAGATGTCCCTTTCGTTCTAAAGTAGCTTTAAGTAGCATTATTTATATTCTGACAACCTTACATTTCTTGGCAGTACTGTGCCTCTGCTGGGCTCCTGCCATATGTAATTAGCACACAAAGAGTAGGAAATTATGCATTGTGTTAACTATAGAGAGCACATAGAAGACTAGAGTTTTGAGTATGTATTTGGTACACTTTTAGTAAAGCTGTCAACTGGTGATGGCAGGAATACTATCTATATAGGGCTGTGGGGTTTGAGCCCCCCTGTCCAATTTTCACTGAGGGGGCACCCCTCAATATTCTGCAGCTGGGTGGGCCCCCTTCGGGCCCTCCCACAACTGCAATTAGGCCCTGTTAGGCCTTTCTGAGGGTGCAGCAGGCCCCATTGGGCTTCCTTCCGCTGTGTGAAATCACATATGCGCGCCAGGTCTCCCCAAAGAGGGGCGGAACCTGGATGATGGGCTTATGTGAACAGCTGCCATGCTTTAACTGATATTCGTAATAACAGTAAGAAGTTGTACTGGCGATAGCCAACTCTTCTCCCAGCTCACCTGTGATTACGTTAAAAAAAAAAATCCACAGTTTTATTCTGTGATTAATATAGAAATCTTCTGCACAGATTATTTAACCACTGCTAGGTTTTAATTGGGACACAGGTGGAGCTGTGGTCTAAACCACTGAGCCTAGCTCTTGCTGATTGGAAAGTTAACGGTTCGAATCCCTGCGAGGGGGTGAGCTCCTGTTGCTCCGTCCCTGCTCCTGCCAACCTAGCAGTTCGAAAGCACGTCAGAGTGCAAGTAGATAAATAGGTACCGCTCTGGCGGGAAGGTAAACAGTGTTTCTGTGTGCTGCTCTGGTTTCGTCAGAAGCGGCTTAGTCATGCTGGCCACATGACCCTAAAAAACTGTCCGCAGACAAACATCGGCTACCTCGGCCAGTAAAGCGAGATGAGCGCCGAAACCTCAGAGTCATTCGCGACTGGACTTAACTGTCAGGGGTCCTTTACCCCCCCCCCCCGATTTTAATCAGTCAGGAACCTTATTTCAGGCATCCAATCTCTCAATGTTTAAAGAAACACTTGATGCGTATACAGCTAAGCCCCTGCCTTTTGCTATACACTGTCACATTATCTCTACACAGTTTGAAGTCATTCACGAGTCTGAGGTTGAAAGTCTGGAGTGGGGGGCCTATTCGTGGAGGCTGACTGTGTGATTTTGAACCCTGCACAAACAGGATTCTATACTGTGAAGAGAGCCTTCATGAGTAGAAGACCTTCAGCCTGGAATGGTGCACCTGAGGGGACAGGGCTTAGAAGCACATTCCTGTTTCTCCTTGCATGCTTGTTTGTATGTGAGGAGACTGAATACTCGAACAGAGCTTATTTCAAGTTGTTATGAAGACTCTTAATTTTCAACTGTTTATGTAAATAAATATTTTTACCCTCTTTCAGAAATCCCACCAGTGCATTTGTAAATTATTATCTGAAAAGACAGAAAGCTAGCAAAGAAACACACAGAGGAAACAATCAGATATAACAATGGATGTGCAAAAAACCATATATAACTTAAGGCCTATCTAAAAAAAATACAACTATAGGTCCTTTGTGTATGTTTTTGTTTGTGGATAGTGTAGACCCTTCACTGTGGCTATAAAATATATTACCACTGATAATTGTCATTCTAAGCACAAAATGGTGGGTATGAAACATTATGAATCTCAAAAAGATTCATGATTCTCTGCCTTCTTTTTAACGGTGTTATCAAAAGTCTCTTGGTGAATCTTAAATCAAAGCAAGGGAACAGAACAGTAAGATTTTTTTTATTTAAGATATTTTATAGTGGAGGAAAGATTAGTGCCAAATGATACTGCATGTATTCCATAGAAGATGATTAGAGCACAGTGTACGATCACTACTTGGAGAGGAAGCCGAAATGTAAATAATGCTTCTACATTATTTAAGCAGAGCTCAGTGAAAGGAAATGTTTTAGAGGACATGGAATAATGGTGCAAACTAAACTGAATGAACAATGCGATGAAAAAGGGTTTGGTTTATTATAGTACTAGAAAAATGGCCATTATGGGAAGAAGAATAGGTCACCTTAGCATCAAGTATATTGCAGGGGCTCTTGGGGAAAGCGCAATGTTCTCTGTGTGGCCTGCACATAGAGCCATATTGTGCTTCCCCAACCACCTATAACATGTTGATCACCTTGAGATGGTATAGCCACCTGCATCACTTTCAAATCTGGTAACCCTACCTGAAGTTTAACGTTCACCTATTAAAAAAAAGTACCCTGCTAATAAAACATCCTGCACATTAGGAGAACGAGTCGGGCAGATTGTGATAGATGTCTATCTGCAGGGAGTTTTTCACTCATGCAAAAAAGGAGAACAGCCCAAGCATAACTTGAAATGGTACAGTCCATTCTCCCACCTCCTCAGGTTTTTACCCTGTCATTCTTTCCTCATTCTACCGCATCAACCTCAAGCTTGATCTATGCATATATAGATCAGCGTGTGAGTAGATATCGAGAACTATGCATATGTAGATCAAGTCCGGTCAGGGACAAGCAGGATATTGTCCTACCAACTCCTGATGGGAAGTTGTTACTCATTTCTACCACCATGCTCCACATTAGTGAACTGACTCCGTGGGCAACTGTCAGGGACCGTGATGAGGAGGGCTGCATAGATGAGGAATAGTGGGAGCCTCCCCCTCCCCCTGCTCCTGATCAGGATCCTGAATCTTCCCAGGAGCAGTGGGACAGTTAAGATTTGAAACAGTGGTTCACAGAGGGACGTAGTTCAGAAGACAAAAGTTGGGAAGAACTGGGGGGTGAACAGATAGGAGAAGAAGAACCAGGAGAGAGAGAATTAACAGACTCTGGTTCTCTGGAAAGTGTCCAGCCGATCAGTCCAAGGTCACGGAGATTTGATAACGTAGCTGCACAGAAGGCACAGTGGTCACGAGATCAGGTTGCAAAACGAGGAAGTGACAAGGGTGACTAGGGGGGAAGTGAGTGGAAACCTTAATTGGGAGCACCTTCACTCTGAGAATAGACTCTTCGTTCTTTCACTGTGATCATTAAAATCTCTTTAAATGGTAAGAGACTATTTTTGCTTTCTTCTGCTTATCCATGGACAAAGGGAGGGAGGAAGCTGCTTCCCCGAAGCTTGACAGCAACATATTAACATGCTTAGTTGACAGGAACAGTCTATGCTATGGCAGGAAACTTCCAAACCCCAGGCTCACTTTTCCCTTTGCCATGGCTATCATGGAGTGGCCCATGTCCAACTTTCTCACTACCAGTAGAAGAATCAGTAGCTTCCTCCATGCCTGAGCAACAGCTGAGACAGAGCTGCAGGGGAGGAAAGCTAGACAGGGATCCTCAAATGCAAGTACAGTACAATACTCAACATATTTGGCCATGGCACACAGGAGGCTCCTTTGCAAATGAAGGGGCATCAATTGATTACTGGGGAGGATGGAGCTGCTGTCTCCATATCCTTTATCAGGTACATTGGCTCCATCCTAGAATGTAGTGTGGCCATCAGGCAGCAGGGCCAGAACCACCCTCTCCCTGGTATTCATGTGATGCCTCCTTTCATATCACTCAAAAATAAGAATGGGGGAGAAATTAGATTCAGTTCACATTTGAAGGTGAACCTACCTAAATTGACCTTTCTAACACAAGCTGATAACTAAAACATGGCCATCCTTCAAAACTGGCCAAATGACGTAACACAGTTCTCCAAATGCAGCATGCATATAAATGGATATACAGTGGTACCTTGGGTTACATACGCTTCAGGTTACAGACTCCGCTAACCCAGAAATAGTGCTTCAGGTTAAGAACTTTGCTTCAGGATGAGAACAGAAATCGTGCTCTGGCGGCGCGGCAGCAGCGGGAGGCCCCATTAGCTAAAGCGGTACTTCAGGTTAAGAACAGTTTCAGGTTAAGTACGGACCTCCAGAACGAATTAAGTACTTAACCAGAGGTACCACTGTACAGTATCAGTGAAAATGACATGTAAAAATGCCTTATATTCGATAAAACGAGGCAGCATTGTGTATATGAAGAGAATTCTGCACTAAAATGCTAATGAGTTTTCATGAATTTCACTAGGACTTTTATAAACAAAAAACAAATTTGAAGCTGAAGTAGAAATGTGGACATTTCAAGATTGGGGGAAAAAATCAGAAACTGAAACTAACATAGTTTCTCCCATTCTTACTCACAGAGACTAGAGTTGCTTGTATTCAAGGAGGGAAGCTCAAATTGGATTTCCAAAGCTTAGTCTTTCTTTATTGCCTCAATCCTTATTTCGGGATATTGGCTGGGGTACCACAGTGGCTAACACTGAAAACTGTAATCCAGAAACTGGCTTATTCAAATCTCACCTCAGTCACTAATATCACTGGCTGGCCTTTGTCAAACCTTCTGCATTTGCTTCTCGGGTTACCTGAACACTGACACTCCAATAATTGAATTTGCTCTCAGTACAATAGTCCTGCCTCTCTCAATTATTATTCCTACCTACTGTAACATTCCAGTCGCTCCAATTTCTCCCCCCCCCCTTTTTTTACTACTTTCAAACTCTACCTATTAGTCCTACACATGGGTCTGAAGCTTTGTGCAAGCCTCTGATCATGAAGTGTTGATGTTCCCTTACTACTGGAAGCCTGAGCATGGCTTTCAGAAAGCCTCAGTATGGCTGCCAGATGTTCCTGGCTGTAATGAATTTCCCTGACTTCAAAGGGTTCTCCATGCTGAGAGAAACAAAGCCCCTGCAAAATGCAATTCCTATCCAGATCATTGCCAGCTGAGCAGTAACCCACCAATGGGTGTTACAGTTGTCCATATCCTGTAGTTACGGGAACTCGATCTGGCACACCTAATGTTCAATGCAATAAAATACACAATTCAGAATTAATGGGCTTGCACATATAAGGAGAAGATCAAGTATTGATAAAGATAAAGCATACTTCATAGGCATGCTATCACTTCAATTTATATTCACAGATGAAACACGTTGAAAACTATTCAAAGAAATTGGGATACCAGCAATCTAGCTCTGGTACCATAATTTCCCCTACATCGATCTTTCACTCAGAATACAGTTTCTGAGTTTATCCAGAAAATGAGATCCAATAAAAGTCCAGGGTGTGGGTGTGTGGGTGTACCACAGTTCAGCAAGACAGACCATGCTTTGCAGAACTGAAGGTCTTAAAATCAATCCCTGTAATCTGGGAGGCAGATTTTGTGGGACTACACCCACAATTGGAATGTAGGAACTGAAGGATATCACTTGTTCCAAAAGAACAGACGCAACTAAAAGGGGGGCGGCGAGAGATATGTAAAAAATAAATAAATGTGCACACCTCCACAGAACTTAGAAAGAGTAAACATGGCAGTTCTGTAAAGAGCATCCAAGAAATATTTTTTTAAAAATCTAATTGTGGTCAGAGTCTGCTACAGCCTGCCAAACCAAAGAAAGGATGTGGATGACGCTTTCACGAAACAACTTACAGATGCTTCATAAAAGCAAGAATTACTAGTAATGGGGTACTACTACAACTACAGCGGTACCTCAGGTTACATACGCTTCAGGTTACATATGCTTCAGGTTACAGACTCCGCTAACCCAGAAATAGTGCTTCAGGTTAAGAACTTTGCTTCAGGATGAGAACAGAAATCGGGCTCTAGCAGCGCAGTAGCAGCAGGAGGCCCCATTAGCTAAAGTGGTGCTTCAGGTTAAGAGCAGTTTCAGGTTAAGAATGGACCTCCTGAACAAATTAAGTACTTAACCTGAGGTACCACTGTACTGTGATATCTGCAGGAAAACAAATGCCACTATGCTTGGAATCACTAATGAATTCCTGGAATTCCTGTTTCAAAATTTTGGGGAGGAGCAGAGTATACAATGCTGCAATCTGTGAGTTTATGAAAAGCTAAAAGATGAGCCTGGCCAAAGGCGTACCCTGGATTTCAGGATTTCAGTGAGGAGCTGAAAGTGAAAAAGTCTTATTGGCTTCCTCCTCCTCTGCTGCTTACCTGCTATGCATCTGGAAAGTGGAAGCAGGAAAGCAGGGAAAGCAAGAAAGCAAGAAAGCAAGCAAGAAAGAAAGAGTCTCTGTTACTATACTTCTATATCTGTATACTGAGGTCAGATAGCAAAATGTTTTACTGCTCTTGAGCAAACGTATACAAGTCCTCAGAAAGACCTGAAATCTCAAAATTTACAAGGAAGAGAAAGTGTAGATAAATGAGTTTTTAAGACTCCTATTAAATATTCTCCTTTTCCTCCATCCCCTTCCATAATCCTTATTGAAATACAGTGGTTACAGACGCTTCAGGTTACAGACTCCGCTAACCCAGAAATAGTACCTCGGGTTAAGAACTTTGCTTCAGGATGAGAACAGAAATTGTGTGGCAGCGGCACAGCAGCAGCAGGAGGCCCCATTAGCTAAAGTGGTACCTCAGGTTAAGAACAGTTTCAGGTTAAGAATGGACCTCCGGAACAAATTAAGTTCTTAACCAGAGGTACCACTGTACAGTTTTACCAAATACTACAAGTGGATTAGTCAACTGCAGGCAACAACAACAAAAAGACAAACCACCCTCCTTCCATATAAATTAGTATTATCAGGACTGAAGTTTAGCCTTGCTTGTGAACACTTGGGTTCTTTTAAGGAAGAATCTTACAAGAAAGATGTCTCAGAAACGATAATATAGAGCTTATCAGAGCATCACTGTAACAAGAAAGGGAAAGCACCAATGTGGGAAACAGGAAAGTGCACAACTATCACCTCAGCTCTGAAGGGAATTTTCCAGGACAACCCATGACTAGAAAATGTAATAACAGTCCTGCCATGTTTAAGATCAAAGACTCAGTGCTGCAGATTAAATTATAGACATGGTAATGGTAAACTAAAAAGGCTTGGCTACCTGCCCTGAAAAAGTGGTATGTAGGCACCCTCTGTTATGAAATGCAGTTGTCAATATTGGGTGGTGGCCCTGAGGACAGTCCTTTCCATATTGCCACAATTCGTCTTCAAATTAACACCTCCCCCCACTAGCTGCACTAGCCGTGGCTTTTGGATACAACAGATATAGGAAAACGCTGCATACATTTCTCAGTTTTTAATACCTCTTTCTCTTCTCATCTTCTCTTAGCAAAACAGGGGCTGATATCTTATTTATGAAATTGGGGGTTTAAAAATAAAATAATGTGGGAGTAGAAATCATATTAAGGAAAACATTCAGCAAATTTATTCTAGTTTAACAAAATACAATTGTCTCCAAGGCTTGCCTAAATACAATTAAGAGTGTTGAGGTCAAGGGGGGGGGGGGGAGAAGAAGTTTATCATTTTCAAATTCCCCCCCCCCCCCGAGGCAAACCTTGTTTTCTTTATGACATAATGCTTTTTTAGCCCAGCAAATGTTATGATTGAATTCTTTGGGAAGAAAGTGTGTGTGTGTGTGTGTGTGTGTGTTTTATTCTAAGCACTAATTTAGAGATAACTCTCTGTGACTCTACTGTTCCTCAAAATCAAAGGCACAAATTGGACCACCAAATGCTTCCATTATCTCCAAGCAGATGCTTGGTGTAGATGCATGCAACTTTTCCAACGGAATACCTGCTTGAGAGCAGCTGGCAGAAAGATGGGTTGCACTGCCTTCCCACTGAGAGGTGGAAGGGAGAGGCTGTTGTTTTCAAAAACATCCCAAATGAAAATGCGAACACCATCCACAGCACTCAACTCTAATACTCTGTACCCTAAGTAGCTTAGTTTTATACATAATATTCCATTGATGCATTCAAGCATGTCCTCCCAATGCCACATTACTGCCAAAAGGAATATTTTATCATATCATACATAGAATCCTGAAGGATCTTAACAGGAAAACGCTTTCAAAAGAATTCAAGCATTGGCTTATAAATTGGCAGTGACAGTAGACTTGCTTTGGGGGACTTGCTTGGCAAAAATTATTCCTGCTAGAAATTCCCAGCAAATAAGCATTGTTGCGGTTCGGTCTTAGGTCTACATCTCAGTTCAGTTCAGGCACTGGACGTTGCGCCGGAGGCCCTGCAGTGTGGGTGCTGAGCGCCCACAACAATTTTTTTGTGGGTGCTTGGGCCTCCCCAATACTGCCTCTACATTGGCCTCTTGGTGAACAGGAGACACTGCTGGTCTCCTCCCACCTTTGTTCCCCATGTAGATCTATATTCGTCCCTTGTTCCTGATGCAGATCTTCACTCATCTGTTCTTCCCTGGTGGAGGGTTATTTTTTGCCAATTTGTATATTGCCTCAGGTGCCAAAATGTCTTGCACTGGCCCTGTCTGCATGCATGGACTTCTTATCAGACATCCACACCAAATGCATGGCTGTCAGGAGGGCAGTTCAGGGCTGAGGCACCTCAAAGGCGGCAGGGCAAGCAAAGTGGCCCCACTGCCCTTTAATCAAGTGAAGCTTAATAAAATGGATGAAAGGGATCATGCCTCTTACATTATATCTCCCCTCCAAACACACACACAAGAGCTGAAGTTTAGAGTGACTGGGGTGTCAAAGACAGGCTGACATTTAGGGTGTGGGTTTTCTACAGCTACAGAGACTTCTCAATCTTATTAAGCATTCCGAAGATCAAACTGACCTCAGCAGATATAGCCTTTAAATAACACACATCCACTCACCCATTCTCTCAACTGCCTTGAGCTGTTATGTCTGTAAGGCTAGTTAACATCCCTCTGGCTCAGCAAAGTTTCTGTTTATGAATGTTCAGTATGGGAGTCTACCAGACAAAGCAGCCAGATGCAGAAAGAAGATAAATTAAGAGGACAAAGTTATCAAATAAACCACCATTATAAAAAGAAATAAAGATTCACATGAGGCAAGAGTAACAAATTATTTTTAGGGATAGCCACACAACCTGTCTGTGTGTGAGAGAGAGAGGGGGGGGAGGGAGCAATCCTACAAATTGCAAGAGATCACACGGAGTGATCACAAAAGTCACTTGGCAACCCACCTATTCTTTATCTTTGGAAAGCAACACGACAGAAAGTAAATTGGCAGCAAAAACACCCCCAGTCACTATTCTAAACAGGTTGGACATCCTGCCAGCCTAGCTGACTCCAGAGGTACTGAAGTTTAAAGAACATGCAGTTTTCTCTGCACAGAGAAAAATTACAAATCCCTTAATCTTACCAGGAAATGGAACTTCTAAGCAACATTTCAACTTTCTATTGTGGCATCTGAGTAGTGGAACTTCACTTTCTCCTACACTTCAGGTGGGCTGCTAAAATCTTTTTATTTTGCCAACTTTTAAAATGTGCATTAAAGTTCTGTCTTCCTGTTTTTATGTTGAACTATCCTGTCCTGTCCTTGTTTTTATTATATAAAGTTGACTTCGGTATGCTGGACAGGTTTTTATTGGGCTTTATGTTTCTGTGGAATTATTTTGCAAGCTGCTTGGAGAACAAAAGGTATGTTTTTAAATAAATAAATAGGTTACGCTACCTGCCTGCCCTATTACTCTCAGCTATGCCCCTTGCAGAGGTAAAATGTGAGTCAGGGAAGCAAAAGGGAAAAGAAGGGGGTCAAATTTACAAGCCATTTTTGAGGATCAATTCTGACTTCTTAGGGCCGAACTAGACCTTTTGGAACTATTTTCGTATGTTTAAACTTGAAACTGCACCAGCAAGTAAGAGAAAGTAATGAAGGTCTGGTTTTAAAAGCAGGGGAGATGCTTGAGGAAGATGTGTAGATCTCTCACACACATGGCTTATCTCCCTGAAGCTTCTCTCTCCAAGTGCTTTTATCCTCAGTCAAACCCTGATAGTGGAAGTGACTTTGGCTGTGGAAAAAAACATTTTGAGAGATAGGATGCAGGGAGTAAGCCACAGGAGGCAAAGTGGTTCTATATACAGTGGTACCTCAGGTTACATAGGCTTCAGGTTACAGACTCCGCTAACCCAGAAATAGTGCTTCAGGGTGAGAACAGAAATTGTGCAGCGGCGGCACGGCAGCAGCGGGAGGCCCCATTAGCTAAAGCAGTGCTTCAGGTTAAGAACAGTTTCAGGTTAAGAACGGACCTCTGGAACGAATTAAGTACTTAACCTGAGATACCACTGTATTTCGTATCCATGCTCTTCCTTTGCTTTAAAAATTGGACCCACCAGTGGGGCTGGGAAATATCTGGTTTTCAACATACATCACCAGCGATATATCACCAGTTCAACATCGTGACATACCGATATACAGTGGTACCTCAGAAGTCGAACAGAATCTGTTCTGGAAGCCCATTCGACTTCCAAAACATTCAGAAACCAAGGCGCAGCTTCTGATTGGTTGCAGGAAGCTCCTGCAGCCAATCGGAAGCCACGGAGGACGTTCGGGTTCCAAAGAACATTTGCAAACCAGAACACTCACTTCCAGGTTTGCAGCGCTTGGGAGTCAACACGTTCGACTCACAAGGCGTTCGGGATCCAAGGTACGACTGTATCAAGATGTCTGAAATAAGAATGGAGCTACGAAGAAACACTGGATGGATTCACCGTTTTCCCCACATTGTGATTTCTGTATAGTACACACACACACACATCATGATTCATGATATATTGCAAGGTCAAATATAATGAAACTTCATGCTATGGACTAGAGCATAGTGCTTATAATGACAAGGTTACAAGTTCGATCCCCATATGGAACAGCTGTATATTCCTGCATTGCAGAGTTCTGAAACCCAGCCCTAACGCACATCATGATTCGCAATATATTGCCAGGTCAAAAATTATGAGATCTGTATCATGATATGGACTTCAAGCCAGTTTAGGGCAATATATCGCCCAGACCTACCCACCAGTCATTTCTTCCTATATAATTGAGGCAATCTCCTACTGAGATACTATGAAACTGCTACAGTGACCTCTAGCTTGGCCTTCTGTCAAACCAGAGCAGAGATAGCAAATACTGTGCCGCCCATATGTTGTTGGACAACTCATACCATCCCTGAGCATTGGCCACGTTGGCTGGATCTGGTGCCGTCTACAATGGATTGCCTCTATGCCAAGTGGATGAGAGTTGGAGTCCAACAACATCTGGAGGGTATGTCATTGACTAACCCTGAGCTAGAGAGTGGTGGACGTTGAAAACACATGTACAGATATACAGATATATTAACTTGCTAACTGTTGAACGCCTGATAGCTTCTTCGGATTTTGCAAGAGTCATCTTTTAATGTTGTGCCTCCAGAGTCTGTATATTTTCCAAGTCTCTTCTGTTTTGTTGATTTTCTCTCTGCGAGACACTAACATCTCCAGAGGAATCTTTATTATTTCCTTTCTTCCTAATGTAGATACAAGCCACTAGTGGAAAGCAATATCAATAAGCTGCATTATTTAAAACTGCAATTTTATTTAAACTACCTCCTGAAACATTCCACCAGGGTGGATCTCACTCAGCCCTTGAAATGGCAATGCTTTAAAGAAAATTATATGGTGCTTAGAAATGTAAAGGCCCAAAAACACAGGAGAAGGAAGCCGGGGGGGGGGCAGGAGGGGAGTCCCACAAGGCTTGATAGGAAAACCTTAGAACAGGAGGGGAGGGAGAAATGAATATTTCATTAAATGTGTTCCTTTTCAACATGCTCAATGGAATTGTTTTGTGATACAGGGACGTTCAGCTATCAGCCTGATTCATCAAGGGTCAAGACCAAATTCTCCTCTCTCCACCCCCACCTCCATTTGCAAGTGATGGAAACGAAGGTGCGATTAAATGGTTGAAGGAGTGATTACCGTGTGCTGTGACTTCTTTTCACCCACTTTCCCCAAAAAAACCTTCTTGACATTGGCTGCAGCAACAGTAAAACTCCTCTAGAGCATCGGTAGGCAAACTAAGGCCTGGGGCCCGGATCTGGCCCAGTCGTCTTCTAAATCCAGCCCACGGACAGTCCGGAAATCAGCATGTTTTTAAATGAGTAGGATGTGTCCTTTTATTTAAAATGAATCTCTGGGTTATTTGTGGGGCCTGCCTGGTGTTTTTACATGAGTAGAATGTGTGCTTTTATTTAAAATGCATCTCTGGATTATTAGTGGGGCATAGGAATTCATTCATTATTATTTTTTTCAAAATACAGTGAACGTTCGGGCTGTGAATGTGATCTGTGCAGGAGGCACATTCACAACCCGCAGCGCCACATCTGCGCATGCGTGGGTTGCGATTCGGCACTTCTGCGCATGTGCAAAGCATGCTTTAGTGCTTCTGCGCACACACGAGCGCCGAAACCCAGAAGTAACCCATACTTCCGGGTTCAGCGTGGTGCGCAACCCACAAATGCACAACCTGAAGCGTCTGTACCCCGAGGTATGACTGTATAGTCCGGCCCCCCACAAGGTCTGAGGGACAGTGGACCGGCCCCCCGCTGAAAAACTTTGCTGACCCCTGGCTCTAGAAGCTACCAGCCAGCAATGCCCCTGGAATGAGACTGTGGCGTCACTCTAGCAACATTTGTGGGGAAGGAATGGCAGCTGCTGAAAGGTGCTCCACTGCAGCAGCAAACTGCTCTCATTTTCTGGGTACCCCTTTCATCCGTCCTTCACTCAAAAGTCAAGATGAAAGTTCAAGTAACTTTCACAAGAGTGTCAACAGACTCTTTATAAGTCTAAACAGCATTACTTCCCTTCGTTTTCATCACAATCACTTTTTTCCTTGCTTTTTGCCTTTCATAAAGGTAATATTTAAGTATCCCTTAGGGTGCAACACCAAGTGTGCTTGTAACCACTGAATGACTAAAAACTAAAAAGATGTATAATTCTGCATAAATATGCACACTATTTTGTGTTATTACCTATAAGATATTTCATGTTCTCCCAGATTGTTACTGGAGATGGAGGTTGTTATTCAGTCATGCATTTTTCTCCCACCCAGCTTCTATGGAAGTTTCAAGGTTATTAGACAATTTTATATCCTCAACCATGTTTCACGGTGACATTGTGTTGTGGGTAGAAGTCAGCATTTTTTAACTTGCAATGCTGTTTAACCTGCACAGGTTGTAGAATTATGGACAGTAGCAGTTTAGATTTCAAGCAAAGTGTCACTTTTTTGCCTTACTTCCCCACTGATGGTGTACTATGCGCAAGGAGCATGCAAAATGTGGCACCTTCCCTGCCATCTGAAATGACAGAGTCCATTATTTCACCACCTAACTTTGCATGATGTATAGATTGGCTCTCAGGGTTTCTTCCCCATTATTTAGGCAGCTCAAAGGTCATTCTAACACGCTGCAATGCTGATGAATTTGATCAATAAGCACAGGCAGCATATTGTGGTATTTAATATTTTTTTAAAAAGTGGTGTGACCCCAATGTTTATCTGAAATTAAGGACTACTTCAGCACTGCTTCAGAATCTTTAAAGTGTTAGGTAATTATCCTTGACATTATCACACACTCCAGCTTCCGTGGAAAACATTCTACTCATTGTCACATAATTAACAGGACACTATGAGAATAGATGGCATTTTGGAGGAGCAAATCATCAATGGCAAACAAGTTTAAAAAATAACCCAGCAAGACAATATCTACAAAAATACAATGCCAACGTACCAGAGACCATGCAAAAAGAACAAATGAGCAGCTGGGTAATATCTGTCATTCCTCGTCCCATGGGACCTACCCACCACCCACAACGGGGCAAACATGCCACCCAAACCACTCACATCCTGAGAACACAGTGCTGTCCACACTATAGATTCAGAATCAATATGATTCTTGACATTGGGATTGAAGGTCATGGTAACCTGGGCTGTCTGCTGTTTAGATACTTTGTCATCCTAAAATCTCTGCCTGTTGCAAGCAATTAAAAGTTGTGCACCTATTTTAACCCACTGCTCAGTATGTGTAGTTTTGGTTCTCACATCACAATGATGCCCTTTCACCACCCCACACTATTTTGAAGACACAATAAGTCTGGTAGTTGCTCTTTCTATTCGGTTTCTAGATTCATCTTGTTTTTCAGGTATATTCTCTGACTTCAATTTGCTGGGGAAAGTCTGACTATGTGAACAAAACCTTTCTGAAAGTCAAAGGTAAATTAAAACAAATTCTAAACCTGCTGTTTTTAAACCAACCTTTTAGAATTCTAGGGACCTCCTGATATTTGCACAACAGGGTATCATTGCAAAGTGCATTGTCTGAAGCCAGCAGAAGTTGAATAAGTAAACTAACAACAGTCTATCTGAAATAAATTGAGGAACACCTGATCTGGAAATACAAATAAAATGTGCTTCTAGGATGAATGACAGATAAAAAACAAAGCTGTGTCCCTCTGAACCTTCACATCATGCACAGTAATATTGTGATTTATTAGCAGGGTTGGCACATTGCAATCACATACCGCAACCATATAGCAGAAGCAGCTAGTGCTGCCAATTAACTACAATTACTGTATGGCACAGAGAGATAAGGGTATTAGTATCAAAATGAGCTTTTAAGAAGTGCTTCGTCTACTCTTTGTACAACAGGTACCACTGGATGCATTGCAGAATTAAAATATTAATACTGAAGTTTGTAGCTTTTTTCTTCATGAGCTTCCTTGTGGTTAAAGTTATAAGCAGAAGAAGACAACAATGGGCACCATCTCCTAAACCATGCAGGTCGAATCATAGAACTGTAGAGTTTGAAGGGACCCTTAGCATCATCTAGTCCAACCCCTACAATGCAGGAATATGAAGTTGTCCCATACAGGGACCAAACCTGCGGCCTTGATGTTATCAGCACCGCACTCTAAGTTGGATCCTCCTAACAGAGGGTCCATGTTCCACACAGCCCTGGGACTCCCCCCAACCGGCTTGGAGGCGGGTGGTGCCATGATCATGCCACTGGCCTTTAGCCAATCGGTGATTTGGCAGGGGCTGGGGGTTGGGGGGTACTTAATCAGCAGTGTGACGTGGGGACCTCCTCTTGCTTCGTGCTGCCAAACACCCGTCTACCCACTCGTTAGTTATGTCATGTCTAGCCTTGCTTTGGACTTTGGTTGGTTGCCTGTTTTGGAACGGGGGCCTGGTAGGAATTTTTCCCAAATGTGGCAGATTGGCAGTGGCCACTTGGTTTTTGCCTACCTCTTAGCAACCGTCACAACTTTGTAAGGTTTGGCGGTTAGGCATTGGTTTTAGGGAGATGCGGGGAGGGGAGGTGCGGCCATCACCTGCCCCTCCATTTGATAGGGTATTCTGTTAAAGGAATCCAGGGTCTGGATCCTGTCCAATGCCCAGGGAAGGGCTAGGGCCGTGCCAGAACACCGGGAACCCCAGGGATGTAATTGATGGAGCTCCCTCTGCTGGTAGTTTACCCTTGTAGGCTCCCTGCTGGGTGAGCAGGAGCAAGTATAGTCATTAGATACCAATGCCTAAGCCAATACCAGTCACACTTGTGTATTCAATAAAGTTGTGGCCTAAATTTGCCCATTAACCTTTAAACTAAAATTCTGTCTCCACTGTGTCTTATTTCCTTGGGGTGTTTTTCAGGACGTGCAACCTACTAAGCTATCCAGGAAGCACTGCTGTTGGCTTGACCTCCTTCACTGCCTCTGCTCCTTTAACTATTATATAGACATTATGAGTCCTTTTCCATTAACTTAATTGACAGTTCATTTTAATCATCTAAGACTTTGGCAGATTTTTTTTTTAAAAAAACCAACAACAACAAGGTGTTGTTGCTTGGATGTTACAGAAAATATACTTTCCGCCAAATCTGCCCCAAAACAACCATCAAGGATTGTTTTTAATTTGAAAACTAGTATTTTATATTCAGAACAAGCCACCATTCCCAGTCACAAAAATGCTTATTCATTTCTAAATATAGTGTTTTTTTACCAGGTTGGAGGTGCCAGAGAGGCCAAGGCGTGTGAAAAAACACACAAAAATAGGCACAAAAATAACAAAACTCAGATTCATCGAGCAGAAGGGAAGTAAACATTTCATGTGTGCTAGAGGATACTATGGTTCATTACTGGTGCTTTGGGACTTACTGAGCTCCTGCTGTCTTCTGCAGTGCCTCATAGGTGAATTTTATTCCTGACATGTTATGGATGCATTATATTCTAGCTAAAGTAAAGTCCAGAAATATCTTATACCACTGATACCTTAGCTATTGTAGGTGCTCTGTTCTGTTCTTTATCTAACTTCAAAATATCCTTTCAAATGAGAAGAACACTGTTCTTAATGCAAGCACAACATATATGGCAATGCAATGTTTGCTGTTTGATTTGCGATCCATTTTCTAAAAATCTGCATTTTCTTTCCCAAGACTGCAGCTGTGCTTCTCCATGAATTTTAGATAATGGGCCATATCCAGCTGTGACAGCCCACTTAAACAACAGCCATTCTACTAGCAGGCACTCTTGTTCTTAGTGTGGCACAACGCCCACATCTAATGGGTGTCTTGTACCTGAAATATACCGGTATACTGTGCAACTTCTTGATCAGGAATAGCGAGTGTGGATTATGCAGGCTTCAACTACCATCGTCTGTAACCATTGACCATGCTGTCTGGGATGGACAGAGTTGTCCTCCAGACACGAAGGGTACCATGTTGGCTACCTCTGCCCTAGCACAACTGCTCCTATAATTATTATTATACTAGGTGTTTGTTTGTCATGTGTGTTACTACAGTGGTACCTCGGTTTAAGAACAGCCCTGTTTATGAACTATTCGGTTTAAGAACTCCACAAAACCGGAAGTAGTGTCCCAGTTTGCGAACTTTACCTCAGTCTAAGAACAGAATCCGAAAGGTGGAAGGGCACCATCGGTGGGAGGCCTCATTAGGGAAAGCGTGCCTCGGTTTAAGAACAGTTTCGGTTTAAGAACGGACTTCCGGAACGGATTAAGTTCATAAACCGAGGTACCACTGTACTTGCATAAAGTCAACTTCCGATGGTATGCTTGATCTCACTGTACAACTCCTAGATTTCTTCCATGTATTGTTGCAGCCACTTTCAACTCCATCAGCATTCAAAACAGTCTAGTCCCACTGATAACTGAAAGTCATAAATATATTGCTGGGGGTGGGGAATAGTTATCTAAAATCCACTCTAGTTCCCCTTCGGCAAGACAGTTTGAGAAATGATGGTAGTCACATCAGTAGAGTGTGTGAATTAAGTAAGAGTGCATAAGACTGGAGTGGCTGGGTTTATTTTTATACATTTAGCTTTAGTAGTTAACAACTAACTATGAAATGGAGAAAGGGGTCCATGCAATTCACAAGAGCTATGAAGATGACCAAGAGAAGTAATCACTCTTAATGCACCTTCAGCACAACCTTCAAAATCCTACAAATGTTTCTGTTGTTAAGGGAAATTTCTTTAAGGAAACCTGAGACCTACTAAATCCTGTGTATCCCATTGATTAACAAATGCATATATAAGCAACACACACACACAAGTCACTACTTTTCATTATTGCCTACCTTGATGCACTACTTTGTTGGGGCTAAATACATACAAGGAACTGCTTATCCTGAAGTATAACAAGGTAAATGTAACTTTATTAAGTGTAAAACAAATGCTTTATTTGATCATTACAAATGAACTTTAAAGGGGTTTTGCCTGATCAAAATGTACATCTCTACCAAAATTGAGGCACTTTGACAAATAACAAGAAAACATTCAATCGTGTAGCATCTTTTGTATCAAATCGTATCAATTTGTTTATATCAAACTGTATCCATTTGATTATATCAAATTGTATCAATTTGATTGTATCAAATTATATCAAACAGTAATTGTAAACACAATGTTCAAACAAAATAGAATAGAACTGAGTTATAACCAATGTGCATACTTTAGTAGATGGCAGTTAGCCAGGACCACCAGCCAGCCCTCGAGTTATGAAGGGTACAAATTGTGCACCTGGGACCAGTCAATGAAAGCAAACAGAGAGATCCTGGTCACTCTGGAAAATGCAGGGGTGATAGAGAAAAAGTCAGCCCACAGTGGACTAAAAAACCCCACCTGATAGCCACAACCCAATGAAACGATTGGGCCAATGGCAATATGATGTGCAGCGCTATATTCATGCAGAACCACCTACCATCTCTACTTTCTTCTTTAAAATAGAGCATTATGTCATAGCGCTCAAGACAGGGAATATCCTCTCCCCCCAAATCTCTTGTCTGGCTGATAATGAAGGGTTTTTCTTCAATGGCCTCAGTGCCTGGCTGCTGCTAGCTAGAGCTTACCCCCCACACCTGCTTGAGTGAGGGCTACAAATAGATTAGGTAGGTGGAATGTCACCAACAAAAGAAATACATCTTAAACAAAAATCTACTGACTGCTTCTTTAATACAGTAGTACCTCGGGTTACATATGCTTCAGGTTACAGACTCCGCTAACCCAGAAATAATACCTCAAGTTAAGAACTTTGCTTCAGGATGAGAACAGAAATTGCACTGCAGTGGCGCAGCAGCAGTGGGAGGCCCCATTAGCTAAAGTGGTGCTTCAGGTTAAGAACAGTTTCAGGTTAAGAACGGACCTCCAGAACGAATTAAGTACGTAACCAGAGGTAACACTGTACCTGGTACTATCTGGGTGGCTGTCTACTGTCTCAGGGCCCCAGTTTCAGTCTGTGGAAGACTCTGATTCAAACAGTGCAACAGGAACCTTGATTCAAGGGAAAGCTCTCTGCACCTCCTTCTATACTGCCTTGGCTTGAGGGTGTGGTAATCTTATTGTCTTCAACGTCTGAGGATGAGCCTCCTGAAGCATCTGTTGCTCCACCACCACAGATGAGCATGCAATTGCAGAATATGCCACAGGCCCTTTAAAGATGGCTTACTGCTCAAGTCTCCAATGGCTGATACATCTTCCCTATCTGGCCAGCAGGGTCCACAGGGAGCTGCCCTAGGTCCTGATCTGCTTTGATGTGTACTGGAAGAGGCCCAGGAATTATTACCACTTTTGCTGCAGGCCCTAAGCCCCAGCAGAGCAGGATGCCTACCCACTCGTTCAGCTTGCAAACATGTAAATAAAATGGGTGTTATAAAAAAAGGTTGATACCATCACCAAGCTTCGCCTTTCACAGAGAAGTTGCAAAAGCATCAGATAGATCATTGTTAAAACACTTCTAATTATTAAAAGCCTGCTGAAACATATGTACAGTATGTTAAATACCAGTTTTCTCCATAGTGCAAACTAAAGACACATCAGTGACTCCTATGATTTGCTAACTTCTTAGTTATTTCAGTATAGTGCACTCACTGGAACGACTACTAGAAACAGAGCTCTGTACTCAAAGGAAGTTTCCTCCAGTTATGAGATACGTATGGCACAAGCAACAGTGGCTGCTTGTCTCATTTGTGAACTTCTCAGAGGCAATGTGCTACCTTAGTTGGGAACAGTAGGGTGAGCTACAGGGACCGTTTCTTCATGACAGCAAGGCAATATTGCTCACTTTAAGGGCATCGCATTGAGACAAAAGTTTCAAATTTCTATTAGAGCAACAGAAGGGGGGGGGGAACGATAAAAGACGAAGAGATTGTTATGAATATAGATGTTTTCCCATCCTTCTCCAGTTTTAACATTTAGGCAGAGGAAAGCTTAATGAATGTCAAAACTTTCAAGACTGCAATTAACCTTCTTTGTTCTGACCGACTTTCATCCCTTGCATGAAAATGAGTTTTACATTGACTTTTGTATGTTCATTTATCACTAGATCGAGCTGGAGTGACATTAGGAAATACATGCTATTGACTGAGTTGAAGAAATGTCACAGCAGCTTAATTCTTCAATGTTTTAACTTTGCCCCTCTTCTACAACTCTGGAACCCAGAGCTCAAGGTTTGTTTAAGGTTGCCATATCTTCGAAAGTGAAAATCAGGACAGAGTTGTGGGGTTTTGGGGGGGAGACGGACCAAAGTTGCTGCTTTTTTTAGTAAAAGCTACAGGAATTATTGAGTTTGGGAACTTTTTAAAAAGGCACTTTTGGCACGATTTAACCCCCATTGCCGGTTTTCCAGGACATTTGCCTGATTTCCAGGACTCCATTCCCAGGGGCAAATTCCAGGGCATGTCCTAGAAAATCAGGACATATGGCAGCCCTAGGTTTGTTACTTCAGCACTTCTCAAATGAGAAACTAATGCTGATGCCCCATCCCCCCACAAGTCCTGTGTCTTATGGAATTAAGTCACATGGGGTGCTTTTGTCTGTATATGCACAGAAGGTTGACTTTGCAAAACTATCCCTGTGTTCATTAGTCCCAGCAGTGGTGTCAGTTTTGTTCTCAAAACACTGAACACATTGGCTGAGCCAGCAGAAGATGGTCACTGTGGGACAACAAAAAGCAAATATCTTTTTCTCTAATTCTCAAACCACTCATCATAGCCTTTCGTATCTTCAGAATTCAAGAAACCTTATTTTCCTTCACATTTCGCTTTCAAATGTGCTCATTTGTTGTTATTTTTGACAGTAGCTTTTAGGCTACAATCATAAACACACTTGCTAGAGAGATTCGCTGAATTTAGAGGTTATTATTCATCAGAAAGCTTGCCTAGGATTGCTACTGTATGTGCGACATTAAAAAATGAAGATTGAGGAGGTGCGCACACACAGACACACCCCACATCTGTAAGACAATAAAGGATTTAAAAAATGCATTCTAGTCAACAGAGCATAATGCCCGTTCTTCCCACACGACTATACCATCAAAAAGGCGACCGGCAAACGGCAAGCTACACATGTCAATACTGCAACCCTGCATGCCAAGTTTTACCGAACTTAAAGGGGCAAGTGGCTACAGATCCGCAGCCTGAATCATATCAAATCACCCTCGATCGTCAGAAACATGCAGGAGGCAAACAGTTTGCACCAAAAAGAGCGAATACTTTCTGTACTTGGAAGCATCTTCCTGTCTTCGGGTCTCTTTCCATAAGCATTGCGTGCTACACCGGTTTCCTTTTCTAACCCCTCCAAAGCCTCGTTCCCAAGCAGATCCCTCCCCGGCGGGGGGTGGGGGGTGGGAAGCGAGGGAGAATCCACCTGATTGGCACTTGCTGACACTCACTCTATCCCTGGATCGCAGCCTGCGGCACAAGTATTTTTTATATATATAAAAAAACCCACAACTGCAGCCTTAGATAATTACTACCTACCCCGCAGACCTCTCTTATAAACAAACGGGCAGAGAAAGCCGCCGCGCGTTTCGCAAGCGGCCGGGCAGAGGCGCAGCTCCACCCGAGCAAAGCGCGATCCACAAAGCGCTTAAGCAGAGTACCCCAAAAAGTCGGTGGCGGGACCGAGCTCAGCCTCCAAGCACACGGTCACCCCGGCTACACCCGAAGGCGGTTGGGGGGGGGGCGGCTCACACAGAAATCCCCCTGGGGATCGCAACCTTGACACAGGAGGATCGCAACCATTCCACAGGAGCGGAGATCTTGCTGCCAGCTAGCTCGCAAAAAAACAACCCGCTGCAGAGATGGAGGAACCGGGTAACAACTCGAATACAATATCGGGGCGGGAGGGGGACAGGTAAGCCCCGCCCCGCAGAACCGATCACGTGACTCGGTGCGCGATTCTGATGGCAATGCCCATCAACTTGGGGTGGGGGGTGGGGTTCAAGTATTTTCCATGGGGGGGGGGACTGGGACCCTAGGAGTTGGAGAGCGGAGCCAAAGCGCAACGGGAACTTTTTGGTTTCCGCCGGCCCGAGAAGGCGACGCCTTCCCTACCCCCATCCCCACTCCCCCCACCCCCTGTATCCTCGCGACAGAAGAAATGCTGCAAAAGCCAGTGTGCGGGGGGGGGGGGTGGAGAAGGTGGCGGCTGGAGAAGTTCCACAGCCCAGCGGGACTCCGCTGAGAGCCGAGGGAAGGGGCGCTTTCTCTCGGCTCTCTCCAACTCGCCCTTCCCAAAAGTTTCGGGGGAGACGGGGAGGGGGCTGGCGGTGTGAGGGAGGGGAAGAAAAACGCCGCCGCCGCCGCCGCCTGGTCTTCCCGCCAAGCGCCTTCTCCTCCTCAGCCAGCGTCGCCGAGAGGCCCCCGCGCGGCGTTCCACAGGCTTCCCTCTCCGCCAAAGGGAAGCCAGCCGCTGCCGGGCAGCTGCTCTCGTCTCCAAGCCAAAGCAAAGTCGAAGAAGAACCCACCCCCTCCGAAGCTCGTCGTCGTCCTCCGTCCTCCTCTCGCCGCGTCCGGCGGATCAAAAAGGAATCCCAGCGCGTCCTCTCAAGTTCGCCTCTCCATCCACACCAAACTCCGCAGAGTTCCGGCGAGTTCTCCTCCCCTCAGGGAGCGCTGGGGCTGCCGCTGCTCCTGGCTCGCTCTTCCTTTCTCTGGAGGGAGCGCGGCTGAGGCTCGACGCCACGAAACTTCGTCCGAAAGAGAGAGAGAGATGGAGACGGGGAGAGGGGAGCGCAGCCGGCGAAGTGGAGGAGGCGCACGCGCGGCGGCGCGGCAGGGGAAAGCGCCTCAGCGAGTCGCCTCAGCGGCAGGCGGCCAGCCTCCTTGGCTTCAAGCGCGGAGCCTCCGCGGCGGAGGGGAAAGTTTCGTGACGTCACGCGGGCCGGGGGCCGGCGCGCTTCCCCGCCTCGCCTCGCTCCCCTCCCTCCCGCTCCGCAGCGCTTCGGCCGGCGTGGCGCACGCTCGCCGCCGGGCTCCCCTCGGCCTGAGGCGGGAGGGCGGCGGAGGGGAGCGGCCGGTCGCGCCGGCGGCCTCTGGGCTTTGCGCGCTCGCCTTCTTTTTCTCCCGCCGCCGCCTCTTCTTCTTAGATCTTGGCGGGAAACTCCTGAAAGGCGAAGGCGAACTTTGCGACCGGGGGTTTCCCCAAAAACTTTTTATTTTATTTCATTTTTTTAAAAAACACACCTCCTGTTTCTATTTTTTTTCCAAATTTTTTTTGTTGGTTTTCACAATATTATAAACAAACACATAAGGCAAACAAACATAAATCATAGCCTTGTTGAAAATTACACTTATTAACATTGTTAAGTGACTTCCTCGCTTCCCCTTGGTTGAATTTCATTGCATGTCCTTTTAACGGTTTTCCAAATCACAGTTCTTATAAGAGTTAACTTAAACATTAACATCCTTAGATCTTCACATTAAGAAATTAAACATATTAATTCATCACTTAACATAAATAAAATCCTAAGCCAATTAAGTATCTGCAAGCTGTTTTCAGTTAATTTAACTTAACATATTTAACTAAGTAATCATTATATATAATCCACTCTTCCTATTACTCCTTCTTCTGGTCACGACTCTTCCGGTTAGGTTGGCTAGCTCCGAAAAATCCCGTAAAAAAGCACCTCCTGTTTCTAAGTTGATAAGCAAGCCTTTTCTTTTCCCCCCCAAATTTTTTTATTGATTTTTCCAAAAGAAATTAAACAAACAAATAGACAAACAAACATAAATCTCCACCCTATTTAAACCAAACTTAGTAACATTATTAAGTGACTTCCTCGAATCCCCCTGGTTTAATTTCAGTGTATATCCTTTTAACGGTTTCCCAAAAACAATATTCTTATAAAATTAACTAAATCACTTAACATCTTTCTTTTCTTCCAATTCAGCATTAAACATATTAATTCATCACATTACATATTAAAATCCTAAGCCTTTCTGGTATTCGAAAGCTTTTCCAATTAATTTAACTTAACATATTTGTCTAAATAGTCTTTAAATTTCGTCCTTTCTTCCTGATAGTCCTCCTCCTTCTGGTCGCAGATTCTTCCAGTCAGATAAGCAAGCCTCTTCAAAGATCGGGCAGATAAGGAAGGGCTGCCCCAAGACAATTGTGTCTGCATACTTGCAAATAAACTGCTCAGGTGAATAGAATAAAGTAAAGGTCAGAAAGCAGAGGTTTCTGAAAGGCAGTTACCCCCAATGCAATTCTTTGGTTATGCCAACACAGTAGTGAACCAAAGTGAAGTTTTACAAAGACCATCATGGAAACCTTAGGCCTCTGGCACCAAGCAACCAACAAATATATCAGATCTGTAAGCCTCTGGAACCATTTCAGTAGTAGCAGCCAACTAGAGAAAGAAGCACTGATTTTGCATGGAGTCATGCACATTCTTGTGGGGGGGGTTGCAAAAGAGCAGATTTTTGCTTTTTTTTAGAAAATACCCACCGTCCTCTTGCATATTGTCTGTTTTTTTTAAAAAATGTGATTTTTTTCGATTGATTTGTTTAAGATCCAGGACAAAGCGCTGCCTTCTGGACATTCCTCCTCCTCCTCCCCCGGACGCCGCCTTTGAAATCCTGCCGGTGTCCGGATAAACCCGGACATGTTGCAGCTCTGACGCTGGACGCGATTTGGATAAAGGAATAGGATTTTGAGGCACCGCTGATCTCGAGGCATGTTTGAACTTGCCCGTTGGAATCCAAGTTTGGTTGGACTTGGATGGCGTGCTTAAAGAAAGGTTTCCTAGTTTCTGATTTTTCACATTCTCCACTGTTAATGGAGAAATCTGAGGGCTGCCTTGGTCAAAAAACAAGGACACCAGCCAGGAATACCAGAGCAAAACAGCAGCTAGTAGGCTTGGTCTTTATTGAAGACTGTCACGACAGGACTCCCACCTGCCAGAAGGTGGAACAAGGTGGAAGCCCTGAATAAAAGAGAACCCAAACTTTTTATTAGCTGCTAATCCCCATGTTACACCCTGCCCCAAACTACATCACTAATACATCATGGTTACATCATGAAAGGGGAGGTCTGGTGGCAGTAATCTGAGCATCCTGGACCCTGCCCCATGGTTCCCCTTGCCCTCCACCAAACACCCATCAAGTGTAACAAAAGAGATATTTACATTTTGCTGTTTCCCAGCCAAGTTAATCACACCCTTTTGTCTTCATCTGGGTTTGTTATTTCTGGAACGGCTACCTGTCTGGCACTCAGGTATCAGGATGCCAGGGATTATCACTTGGGGGGGGGGGCTGCTGAGTAGCTGAGCTCACATGAATTTCTGAAGTTTTTGCAGTGAGCCAGTACATAGATACATTTATCAGTGAATTGTTACATTTGGTATTGTGCAGCAGAGGCCCTTTGAATAGATAGGAAGAAACTGGGAGGATGAAGTGTTTTGTGGGGACAAATCACAAAAGTCACAACAGTGATTGTGCTAATTTTGGTAGTGGGCTGCATGTGCATGATATCTGCTGGAGGGGCAACCCCCCCATACATAAATTCCTGCAACACCACCATCCATGGGTCGTCAGAGGCAGAACAGGATTCAGTTCTTACCTTTGAGGACCGTCTCTTTACAACCAGCTTTTTATCTCATAGAATTGTAGAGTTGGAAGGGACCCTGAGGATCATCCAGTCCAACCCTCTGCAATGCAGGAATATGCAGCTGTCTCAAATGGGGATCAAACTTGCAACCTTGGCGTTTATCAGCACCATGCTCTAACCAACTGAGCTATCCCTGTTTCACAAGATATCCCACCTTCCCCACCCCCAAGGAGCTCAAGGTGAGATGCCTCCTTACTTAACCCCCACAACAACCCTGTGAGGGCCATAGCTTACCCATGCCTGCTCCATGAATTCAGTAGGGCTCCCAAATTAACATCCGTGCAGCGGCATCCTCCTGCATGTTTGTTCTGAAGTCCGTCTTTCCAAGAAGTAAAGAAACACATGTCTCATTACGACTGTGTTGGAGGAAGTTGCACACCTCCAGAGCTAGGTGTTCTCGTGCCCGTGGCAGAACTGCCCAGATGACACCCCCTAGCCATGGACAAATTAGCTCTACTTTCTGCCTCTCCTCCAACCCCCCGCCCCTTCCACCCATTCAATTCACCCTCTATTTAAAACCATTTCTTATGAGGCTGTTATGTACTGAGTTGAATAGGATCCAAACTGCAGCAGTCTGATTGGTCCTAGAACAATAGGATCCAAATTGCAGCAGTCTGATTGGTTGGCAGGAACCACCCAATCATGCTCCAGATATAAGTGAATCCACAACCTGATTGGCTTACAGTAGAATTCCAGAATTAACCAATCATGTGCAGCCCATTGTGTAAATAATGTATATAAAGCAGATACTTTGAGGGGACATTCATTCATTCCTCCTCACCACTATGAGCTGAATAAAGAGCATGAAATCACTTTGCGACTCTGAGTATATTTCAGAGGCAATAATCAATATTTATATTTATGGACATATTTTTAGCTGATTTTGCACACACACATCCCATCGCCTGTGCCCCTGGTGGGGGCCCACCTCACCGCCCCCTAGCTACAGCCCTGCACACCTCAACCCATGAACAGGAGCGTTTAAACAGGTATCCCAAATCAGACTATAGATTGATAGCCTGACCTTGGGTTTGATGGATGGGAATGTGCAAAAGTGTGGTCAGATAAAAGTGTCAAGCTAAAGGAACCTTCTTGTGGGCACTGATGCAACTGTGCACAAATATTCCTTAGGATATATCATGGTGGATTCGGGATGAAACATGCGCACTTTAGCAGAGACAATCCCAATTGACATGGCAGCCGTATTTCCTTTCTAAAATGAAAAAGGGATGCCAAGGTAAATGGGAGGTTTTGTTCTCTGTAGGACTGAAAATGTTGATCAATTCATCATAATGATGAATTGATTCATTAATTCATCCGTCTCAGCTCTGCCTTACTCACTCTTTCTCTTAGTTAAACGTTAAGTTGAATAATGCTGGTTAATGTATGGAATATATGACTCTAGAGTCTCAGGCTGGGAGATAATTATTAATCATGTATAAAGCACTTTTGTTTTCATGCTCATCATCGGCAACCTTGTGGAGGAAGGTCAGTGCCGTCTCCTCCATTTATAGTTTCCTGAGGATACAATCCTACTTCTTCTTCCTCCTCCCCAGTCACATTACTGAATCTGTTTGCCTCTCTAGCAGACTCTGTGGGTGGAGAGGAATGCTGTCTGGCACCACCAGTGGTAAGCAATACAAAGCCCTGAAACGGTCCCACTGCTGGAGCTGCTGCGGCAAAAAAATGGATGAGAAAAGCACAACAGCACCTTCCACTTTTGGCTGGCAGCTGAGAGCTAACAGTGCTTTAGATGGGGCACTGACTTCAATGCCCCATGGGTCTCCACCCCCATCATTCAGCCCCGACACTGAGGTCCAGGTCTGAGGGCCTTCCGGCTGTTTCCTCACTTCTAGAACTGAGGTTACAGGGAACCGGGCAGAGGGCCTTCTCGGTAGTGGCACCCACCCTGTGGAATGCCCTCCCATCAGATATCAAAGAAATAAAAAAACTATTTGACTTTTAGAAGACATCAGAAGGCCTGTTTAGGGAAGTTTTTAATGCTTGATGTTTTATTGTGTTTTTAATATTTTGTTGGAAGCCGCCCAGAGTGGCTGGGGAAACCCAGCCAGATGGGTGGGGTATAAATAATAAATTATTATTATTATTATTACTATGCTTCCACAGTCCCAGTTAGGATTGCTGTGTAAGGTGGGGAAATGTTAATATACATGCACTAGGGCCACCCGACGAGTTCCGGGAAGAAATGTGCAGTGAGGTTGGATATGAAGGCACAGATTTCTTAAGGCTGGTTAAAAATCTGCAACAGAATCCTGGGAGACACAGTGGAAGGCAACCATTTAAGGGCATCTGTTTCATTGGTTTATGTGGGACTCTTTTCCCCCCAGCAGGAACTCTCTGGAACTTAGTTTGGGCACCACTCAGGTGGGCACCATTGCCATTCTGAGAGAACAAGGGAGGCATTCATTGGTGAGTCCCAACACATCTTTTTCTATTTTATTTATTTATTTATTTATTTATTTATTTATTTATCAATCAATCAATCAATCAAATTTATATACTGTCCTATGCCCGTAGATCTCAGGGCAGTTCACAAGATAAAACCACAATGTGAAACCACAAAATAAAAAAATAAGCAACCCAATAACCCCCTCCCAACACATTTTAAAAGGGCACTGGATGTTAATCAGTCAAAGGCCCCGTTAAAGAGGAACACTTTTGTGCTAGGTGAACCTCCCTGGGGAGAGCATTCCACAAACAGGGTGCCAGTGCAGAAAAGGCACTGCTCTTTCTAGGAAAATAGCACTGGGTGTATGCATGCAAATTTTCTCTGTCATGATTGTAACACACTCTTTGGTAACTTCCATCGCTTCTCTGTTCCCCATCGCTAAGTACTGAACCCCACTGGGCACCTGGATTCAACAAACATTGTTGAAAACAGTGTCTGTATACTTGCAAATAACTGACCAGATGAATAGAAAAAAGTAAAGGTCAGAAAGCAGAGGTTTCTGAAAGGCAGTTACCCCCCAATGCAATTCTTTGGTTATGCCAACACAGTAGTGTGGTGTAGTGGTTAAGAGCAGTAGACTCGTAATCTGGGGAACCGGGTTCGCGTCTCTGCTCCTCCACCTGCAGCTGCTGGGTGACCTTGGGCCAGTCACACTTCTCTGAAGTCTCTCAGCCTCACACACCTCACAGAGTGTTTGTTGTGGGGGAGGAAGGGAAAAGAGAATGTTAGCCGCTTTGAGACTCCTTCGGGTAGTGATAAAGTGGGATATCAAATCCAAATCCAAAGTGAAGTTTTACCAAGAGCATCATGGACATCTTAGGCCTCTGGCACCAGCAAGCAACAAATATATCAGATTTGTAAGCCTTTGGAACCATTTCAGTAGTAGCAGCCAACTAGAGAAAGAAGCACTGCTTTTGCCTGCAATCGTGCACATTCTGGGGGAATTACAAAAGAGCAGTTGGTCTTTGGTTAGGGAGCAGCTAGCAGCCAGATTAAAAAGAGAGGCTATTTTGATCTTTCTGTTACATGAAATGTATATTTTGGACGTTTGGAGTCTGGTATCTGCCCATGCAAGGTCTAGATTTCCAATGCTAACTTCAAAGCGTCAGAAAGGGAAGCATTGTTGAAAGTTTTAAGGGGAACTGATGGCTTCTTCCTGGCCGCTGCTTGAAATCACAGAGCTTCTGATAGAGCAAAGCTAAAAGGAAATTACTAGGTTAAGAAGTGGATTCCTCTTCAAGAAAGGCTGGCCACTGATTTCTTGAGAGCCAGTAGGCTCTCAACTACTGTCATCAGTATGCTAATAATACTTCGCTTCATCTCTTATTTCCATCAGATCTGAGGAAGGATTTTTTTTAAAGAAAACAACCAATTCCTGGTGACAGTGGAGTTGGATGATGGAGATGGGATCAAGCTGGAATTTGATTCAGATAAGATGGTGGTGATGTTGTTATTAATAATTTAATTTATATACAGCTTTTCATTTTTTAATTACCCCCCCCCCCCGAGTGGTTTACACAGTAGAACAGTAAAATACATGAAATGGAACCAAAATGTTAAATAGAATTAAAATCCACCAATATAATCAACATACAAAAAACCCAGCAGAAGAAACAAATTGCACAATTGCATAGTACTAGTCGTTGGTCACTCAGTTCATCTGACATAAAATGTTCCCATTTGCATGGACTGGGGTTTTTTGCTCTCTCTCTCAAGGTGTAGTTTACATAATAGTCTCCCCACTAATATTTTATCTTTCAACCTTGTGAGGTAAATTAAGGGTGCAGTTAGACATGGGAATTACTGCACTTAGAAGAAAACTTCTACAAAATTGGAGGACAAATTCGCCACAGCAATATTACCCTTTTTCAAGTGCCACTGCCAAGTGAGATCTAGAAGATGGCTACAAGAAGGAAGGCCTTCTCTTTTATAATACCAAAAATTTAGAAATCCATCCCCAGAGATGTTCACCTGTTGCCTACTGTGTGTTTTTTTCAGCATCAATAAATACCTTTTAAAAACTTTCCAGGCATTTTTAATGTAATTTTAGGTTTGTTTTGTTTAAAGATTTAAGTCCTGATAGTGCTTATTTTTATCACTTAAGCTCTGCTGCATTGTGTGTTTAATGCTGCAATTATTCTTTATTGTTCTTCTTGCACATTGACCATTTTTACATAGGCTACCCAGTGTAGAGAACTTTGACTATAGGGCAGCGTAGAAAAACCAATAGTACCTAAAACAATGAGTGACAATCTGTCAAGGGATTATGAGAAACTACTTTGAACAGCAAACTTGGGTTCTGAAGGCTATACGAATGCACCTTTAAAAGTAAGACTTTGGTCAAGAGATGGTTGTTTTTGTTTTGTTTTTTTTTTTTAAAGTTTATTAAGAATACTTGTTATAAGATACCTATCCTTCAGGAAAGTGTGCTTTCACGATCAAAAATCTCAGATATGATAAAGCAGAGACAATGTCTTTCTACTGAAAAGAGAATACATTTATATCTTTCACATCCCTTTTATTACCTGTGGCATCCCATAATGGTAAAAGGATGTTCACACTTTCACACTCTTATGTCATGAGAAATTCATCTGTCACTCCTCTCTTGAACTTTCACAGGAGAGTGCTACAATAACAGCCACTTTTTATTAATCCAGGAAGCAAACGCTGAGAGAAGCCACTTGGGGGAAAAACAGCACAATATTTCTCACAAATGTTATTCACTTAAAAATAAATAATGACAATGCAAAACTGGCAAGTACACCTCCAACATATTTACTGAATTACTTAATGAATTAAATTTAAATTCTGCCTAGCCTCTGAAGAGTTCAGGGTCCCCCCCCCCATTTTATTATCCAGCCCTGTGTGAGTAGGCTGAGAGATTTCTCCTCTGAGCTTCATGGATGAATGGGAGAATGGAAAACCCAGATCTCCCCAGTAAAATAAAAATGAAATAAAATAAAAACCACCCACTCTATCACACCACCTGTTTTTGTGGAGCTGATCTAAATAGAGATGGAAACTCATAAGGCATGGCAGTAAACTGTATAGTAGATATTTTAGCCAATCTTTATGAACCAAATAGGTTTATGAGGTGCCCTCATTTGAGAACAATTTATTTCATGTATGAATTGCTTCCTCCCCAGCATCTCAAAACAGTTTTGCAATAGAATAACAACAAATACTAACCAACTGCATATATAAAAACAGTTTGAAATGCAGTACAAATACTGATTTTAATGGATTAGAATAGGAATTGGGTGGAGAGGAAAGCATTCCTAATGACAATGTGTATACCTGAAAGAGCGTCTCCACCCCCATTGTTCAGCCCGGACACTGAGGTCCAGCTCTGAGGGCCTTCTGGTGGTTCCTTCACTGCGAGAAGTAAGGTTACAGGGAACCAGGCAGAGGGCCTTCTCAGTAGTGGCGCCCACCCTGTAGAACGTCCTCCCATCAGATGTCAAGGAAATGAACAACTATCTGACTTTTAGAAGACATCTGAAGGCAGCCCTGTTTAGGGAAGTTTTTAATGTTTGATCTTTTACTGTGTTTTTAATATTCTGTTGGGAGCTGCCCAGAGTGGCTATCCCTGCTCTACAGTGCCTAGCATCTAAGTCTATTTTCCCTTCATTTCCTGACTCATAGTCCCCAGCCTCTAAACATTGTTCCCCTGCCTTGTAATACACTTGATGGGACACGGGTGGTGCTGTGGTCTAAATGACTGAGCCTCTTGGGCTTGCCGATCTGAAGGTCAGCGGTTTGAATCTAAGGTTACCAGATTTTTTTCAAAGGAACTGGGGACACTTTTTTTTTAAAAAAAAGAGGGGAAAAAGTTGTTTAAAAAAGTTTTTTTATTATTTAAAAAAGAAGTAATATCTTCTCTTCTGTGGTCTCCTATGTTGCACGGCCTTCCTCTGGACCCCAGCCTGCTCTCTCGGAGTGCTAGCCGCCGTTGAGTAGGCTCAGGTCGGGCCTGGTCTCGGCCACATGTCCTTGTCCTCTAGGTGCTCTCCTACCTCTCCTCCTCAGCAGCAGCAGTGATGCGGCAAGGTCAGGACTCCCCTCTTTTTTCTCCTTCCTCTTTCTCTCTCTTCCTTCTCCTCCTTCTCCCTTCTCCTTCTCCTCCTTCTCCCTGCATTGGCTCCTGGGTTTTTCTGGCCCCAGAGCACCACTGAGCAGTTGGCCAGGAGCTCTCACCCCTGGCTCGATATGGGTCGCAGCGTGTGTGTGTCAGCGGTTCCCCCAGTTGATGTGCTGGGTGTCCCCGGTTCCCCCTTGGCAGGGGAGGTGGCAGTGGCAGTCTCAGCAGCCCGGAGCCAGCCTGGTAGTGCAGTTGGCTCTGGCTGGCTTCAGGAGCTGCTCACTGCTGTGGCGCCCGCCATGTTGCCTTGCTGAAAGTCCCCGTATGATGTGTCTTGTGCCGTTGAACCAGTCACACAACATTCATTCCCACTAATAAATGTATAACACTTAACATATAAATCCAGGGACATTAAATGAAATCCGGGGACATTCCGGGGATGGATTTTGTCTTGGGACAGATTTGTAAATCTAGGGATTGTCCCCAGGAAACGGGGACATCTGGTAACCATATTCGAATCTCCGCAACGGGGTGAGCTCCCGTTGCTCTGTCCCAGCTCCTGCCAACCTAGCAGTTTGAAAGCACGCCAGGGCAAGTAGATAAATAGGTACCGCTGCAGCGGGAAGGTAAATGGCATTTCTGTGCACTCTGACTTCTGTCATGGCGTTCCATTGCGCCAGAAGCGGTTTAGTCATGCTGGCCACACAACCTGGAAAGCTGTCTGTGGACAAACGCCGGCTCCCGCAGCCTGACAGCGAGATGAGTGCCGCAACCCCATAGCCGCCTTTGACTGGACTTAACCATCCAGGGGTCCTTTACCTTTACCTAGTACACTTGAAGTGTTCACAAACATTCCATGTCATCACAATAGTTCAGCTAGTTAGAGGCTCACCACCACAATAAATGAATAACAGACTATTTTATCACACAGAAACTGCCTGAAAACAACTCCACGATCGATGCTTCCACTAGGTCCAGCGACCACATTGTTCTTCTACATCCTGTGGTGTTCATCCATATCATGGGGGACATGCTCTTAGCAGCAGCAAGTATGTAGAAGAACAACACGGTGAACACCTGAAAACATGACAATACTGGTGGGAATACGGAATAGAATACACTGAACAACACTACACAAAGACATAGTCTGGTAACTACTGTTGGGTAATAATCTATGTCAGGCATAGGCAAACTCGGCCCTCCAGATGTTTTGGGACTACAACTCCTATCATCCCTGACCACTGGTCCTGTTCACTAGGGATGATGGGAGTTGTAGTCCCAAAACATCTGGATGTCCAAGTTTGCCTATGCCTGATCTATGTGGCAATACCTGAATGTCTAGTAGCTTAGATTGTGTCTTGACAATGGATATTATGCTAAGCTTCAATATCTGGATGACCTTAGCCCAGGCATGTCCAAAGTCTGTATTGGGGGCCTAATCCGGCCAGCCGGCAGCCACAGTGCTCTTCACACATTTATGGCAGAACAACTCAGAATTAGAAACTCATTACAGCAGCCTTCATTAACAGTGCCAGAGGACATCCAGTACATATGGTGAGCTAAAGCCCATAAAAGAAGGCTATAGAAAGGATGGTGTAGTCAGCATATTCAGGTCACCCTGAGCAATCAGCCCCAGCCAACATAAAGCTCAGTCTCTGGTTTAGTAATGTTAATTAGCAAGAAGAGTTCCCTTGATTTTCAGTCCCAAGAGAGGACCTGAAGGTTGCTGATGGGAGAAGCTGCCCACACATTTACACAAGCAGTGATTTTGGAGTTACTGCACAGGTTTGGTAATGCATATCAGCTGCTGTTTTTCTTTTTTCTTTTCTAAAGAAAAACCAAACCAAGTCATTATGAACCTCAGCAATAATACATTTTTAGGGACATCAGGCATTGGAAGAAAGGCCAAAGGCTGACTTAATCTTGATGCTAAATATTTTGCACTGCTGAGGGGTGTGTGGTGGTTCTACAGATATTAGCTGAGTGGGATTCAGGGCTTCTGGGCTCCTTTGAAATTCTCCACCTCTCAAATAACAGGTTGCCTCTACTCTTGTTAGGTGACAAGTCTTGCTGCGTGTTAGGGTCAAACTTTTTTTTTTAAAAAAATAATTTTTATTAACAGGCCAATCAAATCACATTATTTCCAAATCACATTAGTTCCAAATTATACAGCCAGATTTTTAAATTTTTGTTGGGGGTACCCATACTTCAAGCTCCGAACAGGGGTCCAAGCATCACTTATATCGCTGCTTTAATTAGACAGTTCTATCCAGTTCTGTCCAGTTAGTCTCTTTGTTACTTTCCTCATCTTCTTGTTGTTATCATCATATATTCCTTTCTTTGCAATCTCTGATAATCTTCACAAGCGGGTTGAAAACAAACATCCTCTGTGTGGGTTTTACACTCTCCAAAAATCATATCACATAAGGTTTCCACACATTTCCACACCTTCGTAAAAAACTTTCCCTCAGTCCGTTGATTTTCCCAGGCTTGCCAAGCATATCTCAGAGGGCTCTGCCAGGTCTAGATCACATTCCAATCACCATTCACATTCCGATGACCCTGGTCCTCCCCCCCCCGTCCTTCTTAGGCAAGCCTGTCTTGACGAGATGCCATTTAAAACTGCGTCATAAAACTTTCCTCCGTTCTCCGATGTTTACCAATCCTCTCTTTGATCAATAATTCACTCCACACAGTTCTTGAATTCCTGCTTGTGATTAATAAATTGCAACAATTCTTCTCTCTGGGATGGAGGGTTATTAATACTCACATAAGGCACAAAAAAGAAAAGTTTTTTCCTCCACCCCCTTTCCGTTTCACTCCAAACATACCAGTCTCTTAATGGTGATTCATCACTTGATTTATTTGTCCTGCCCGTCGCTCCGCTCACAGAGATCCATTAATCAGCAGTCTTTACTCCCGATCTTCGCTTGATGTATGTGCTTTAGCTTCTTTCCAATTATATAATTCCAATTATATATTTCGAGCTAAAGCGAACCCAGTGCGCTGATTGGAGACAGCGTCAGGAAGAGCTGACTTCACCCAAGGGCTTGTGCCAAGTGTCCGCACCCCCTTATTTCGAATCCGGGGGTGAATTATGGACACCGCTGGCAAGGCAGTCCCCCCCCATCTCCTTGGGGGCGGGGGCGGGAAGGCTGCATACTTCCCATAGCAGTCTCTTAATTACAGTGGTGCCTCGCAAGACGAAATTAATTCGTTCTGCTAGTTTTTTCGACTTGCGAATTTTTCGTCTTGCGAAGCACGGTTTCCCAAAGTCTTCAAAATCACCAAAGTCTTCAAAAACCTCAAAAAAGGCTACCACACCGCGTGCTATGAGTTGCTCCCCGAAGTCATCCTGCGTATTAACGGTTTTAAGAAAAAGGAAACAAACTTGCAAGACATTTTCGTTTTTCGTCTTGCGAAGCAAGCCCATAGGGAAATTCGTCTTGCGAAGCAACTCAAAAAATGAAAAACTCTTTCGTCTTGCAAGTTTTTCGTCTTGCGAGGCATTCGTCTTGCAATGCCTCGTGTGGGTCGGAGAGATGTTATTGTCGGCCATCTTCCAATGCGCCACCTGGTGGCCCCCCGTGTTAGGGTGAAACTTAATACTGCTATGCTGCCCAGGTAAGCCTGGGACAGATGTTTGTCTGTGGCCTTGGATAACTACTGCCCATCAGTGTAGACAATAGAAAGCTAGGTGGAATCTGTAGCACAGAGTTGCAAGCAAGCAGCCTGCTGCTTTAAGAATGCCATATAACTGGCTGGAATAACTGGCAGCCATGCCGTGGAATCCTTCGAATCATGTACTCCCATGACTTTAAATCCATACGGGGGGTGGGGGTGGGGGGTCTGTCAGGAAAGGATTGAGTTGCATCATTCCTAATTTTCACCTTCCTAGGGTACTCCTGGTGTTGACTGCCTCTTCACCACCAACACCAAACAATGCCTGGTTACATGAGTCTCACCTCCAGAGTTAAAAATGTGCAAAAATTGTAATTTTCGGCTTACATGAAGAAGAGCACTCATAGTAGCTGCTCTTCCTGTGGGTGGGAACTCAGATCTCTCCCCCTGAAATCACAAAGGCGGGGGGGGGAGAGACATTTTCTCCCCCATGGTTTGTCCTCCATCTGATATCCAATCTCTGGGTGACACCATGTAAAAGATGTGCCTGCATTCAACTGTACAGTACAGGCATAGCTGGAAACTGCTTTATCATCTTTATTGCACCCACTCGCTGCCTTTCTCTTATTTCCCTTTGTAATTCTCTTGCAATAAGCTTCACCCAAGGACTGAGAGCTGGACCATAAAGAAGGCTGATCGCCGAAGAATCGATGCTTTTGAATTATGGTGCTGGAGGAGACTCTTGAGAGTCCCATGGACTGCAAGAAGATCAAACCAATCCATTCTGAAGGAAATCAGCCCTGAGTGCTCACTGGAAGGACAGATCGTGAAGCTGAGGCTCCAATACTTTGGCCACCTCATGAGAAGAGAAGATTCCCTGGAAAAGACCGTGATGTTGGGAAAGATGGAGGGCACAAGGAGAAGGGGGCTACAGAGGACGAGATGGTTGGACAGTGTTCTCGAAGCTACGTACATGAGTTTGACCAAACTGCGGGAGGCAGTGGAAGACAGGAGTGCCTGGCGTGCTCTGGTCTATGGGGTTACGAAGAGTCGGACACGACTAAACGACTAAACAACAACAAGGACTGAATTCCCACCACCACTGCCTAGACCACTTGAACTACAAGCTAACAGCAAGTAAAGGGGGGGGGGAGAAGCTGGAGTTTGACAAGCAGGAGACTAGGAGCATCACCTGTTGGTTTTCCTGATTTAATATGCTGCACACAGAAGGAAGCACAATCACTTCTGATTTAGGCTGGCTAAGCGTGTAAGGTGACAGATATAATACAACACAGTGATCGGTCTTAACAGGATTGGTCCTGAAACAGTGGTTGCTCATTCATCACAGACCAATGGGTGGACTTGCTTCCTGTGCTCCTAAATTCCTTGCACCGGAAAACACAAACATCACTGTGCAACTCACTAGAAGCCCCCTATACACCAGGGGTGAAGGGAAGAGAGTTCCCAATGGGAGTGTGAAGGTTGTATCAGAAAGTGGCACTGTGAGTTGCCTTTGCTCAGGAAACTTCCCAAACAACATGCAGTGTGCTGGTCCCAGGGGTTAATCAAGAGACAAGGTCTGTCTAAGTCCAGTCCGTGGTTGATGAAGCAATATGAAGGCAGTCCGTAAAAGTCAATGCTGGGTGCAGGGCAGGGTTCAGGCAGGGACTAACAACCACCAACGTTGCTCCAACAACTTGGGGCTGGCTGGCTTTTACATGCCCCGAGGCATAAGGCGGCCCCGATCCTCAGGTGACTCGTCTCTCCTGGCCTGGAGGCGAGCACTCCTCCTGCGGGAACTTAGCTCCCTCCACCTGTCTGCCCCGAGCCTCTGCAGTTCAGGAGAAGCTGGAGGGTTACCGGACCAGAGGCAACCCCAGCTTCCTCTGACGGGGCTGAGAGTGGAGCACCTGCAGGCAATGGGTCCTCTATTGCCTCAGGAGCCAGAGCAGACTCAGCTGGTGCCTGCACCTGAGGATCCAGCACAGGTGAGGACCCTTCAGGCTCATGCCCCAACCCCGGCTCAGCTGGTTCTGGAGGCGGGGGATTCTGTGCAGGCTGGGATTCCTCAGGTTCAGCATCTGAATCTGAATCCCAGGCCATCACACGCAGTCTCAGTAGGGACTGCTGAGATAACTGGAAGTTCCCCAACCATCTCAGACAGAATCAAGAGCAGAGACTCTCACAAGACACAGGAGTTCTTAACCTCATATGGTTTGGGGCAAGATTTCAGTAGGTTTCTATAAAGCCGCCCCATTCATCTTTGACATGAAACAGGTAGGACTGTGAAAGTTGGAGGAGTAATGTTCTTAGTCAGTGAAATTATGCACCTGGAGTTCTCTACGCATGGAGATGGAGGTCCTTCTGGAGATCAGTGGTGGCACCTGCCCTATCAGTGGGACCACCCACCAGTTTGGGGGCACTTGCTGGAGATGGAAATCGCCCTTAGTCTAACTGTTTGCCCAGGCGCAGGGCTTTATCATGGGCAGAATGCTCAAATGTGAGCAGGCAACCTGAGGGGCAATATCAGCATGATGGCCAACTCGTTGAGCAGAGGAAAGTAGCTCAAGCCCAAATATTCATTCACTGCAGGGGAATTACATCTTGATTGTAATAACCAAATAAAGGCTTTGGCCATATTGTACTCCAAGACTTCTTCTTTTTTGCTGGGCATGAAGACTTCCAGATCACAGTGTGGTGCTTCCAGGCAGACATCAACTCTAGCAATGAAGCACACATCACGAGGTTGCTGGCTTCCCCCTCCCTGCAAATAGAGATTTACCCTTGTGAGTGTGAAGGAAATTCTGGACATTCCACAGACATTCCAAGGGTTTGAAAATCAAAACAGTTTGAGATGCCCTGAAATGATTCTGAATGGCTGCTGTTTATCAGAGAATGACACCCAAATAAAAGGTTCAAGGTAAATGTCCCACATCTACACATAAACTGTAAGCCGGTACTACTGCGAGGAGCAAAATGACATGTGCATATGTATATATTGCGCCAGAGAGCGAGGTTATAAAACAGAGGATAAGAGGTTGTTGCCTTCCTTCTGTTTGACTGCCCCTCTGCATGAATGCGAAAGAGAGAGATGTTGGAGACGTGTAGGTAGTGCTCAAGATGTACAACTGCAAGCAGTCTATCCTTTAATGGGGCAGCACCTATGCTATGGAACTCTCTGCCTGTGGACCTTAGGAAGGCACACGACGTACTGTTTTAAACACCTGCTAGAAGCTTTGTGTTTGTTTCAGCAAGCCTACCCAGTCATATAATCTGGTTACCCAGATTTCTTCCAAGGTTTTCCCCGATTTTACCTACGTTTTAATGATGACGCTCTTGTGTAGATTTGCTTTTCGATCGTTTTGTGAGTTTTAGCTGTGTTTCAAAGATGATGGTGTTATGTACATTTGCTTCTTCTGTGGGTTTTAACTACAAATTCATTTATACACCACTTGGAGAGCTCCGATTGAGCAGTTTCCCAGTTTTTGAAATTAATAATAAAGGGGGGAGGAGGAGGGCAGAATATACTTCAGAACATGCCATCGTATATAGCTTCATCCAGCAGCAGAGAAACTGAATCCCTGGTGCTGTGTAAAATATTTAAAATGCTGGGCCTTTCAAATGGGGGCAGGGGGAAGGGAGTGCTGAAATCCACCGGGAATGCTTCTGGTCTCGAAGCTGTGTGCCTTGAGGAACTTAATATGACCCATAATTTTCTCAGTGTTAAAGCGACATACCTCCGTTTTAGTTTTGCCTGGCAAATCCCAGTCTCGAAGTCGGGCTACGATGCAGTCATTCTTACAGAATCAGTGATCATGGAAACCAGCCCTACAATTCTCACAGTATCTATGCCCTGCCATAAAGACTATTATCAGGTTTGTGAAATTGCCAGGGGAAACTTTGCCTTTCTGAGGGGGAGGGAGACATACGCACATCACGACACATTTTGCCGCTTTGCCTTTCCAAAAGTAATTTATAAACTTTGGTTGTGCAATGCTGTTTGTTCTAATGTTACGAGGCTTTTTAGTCTCAGGGCATCTGTACGCAGATGAGGAGGCTATATTTATATTAGAGAGAGAGGTTTCTGCTTTGCAGCTGGGTCTTGTTTCTTTTTTTTTAAAAAAAAAAATACGTTTGCATGATTTCGCCGTCAAGCAATGAATTTGTCTTCAGGATCAGTATGCAGAATCTAGAAAGAAAATCTAGAGAACGGAGGGGGAAATTGAGGAGACAGAAATAATAGGCTGGAATCAAATTTCTCATGCTGTCTGTAGCCCAGCGCTGCTCCTGGATAGACATAACAGTGATAAGCTCCAGGGCTTCTGGTCTGCGGCAGCGGCAGTGATTTTTGTTGCTGACAGCCGGTCACCTGCACGCACATGAAATAAAACCAGTGCAAGCTGCTCCAGCAGCTTGTTAGCAGGACAAGTTGACAACATCATTGCTTGCATTCCCCAGCCTGCTTGCTTCTGTCTGACAATGGCGGTGGAAGGGAAGGGAGAGTTTTGAAGCTCAAGAACTTGGGGAAGGGGGAATAACTAGCTAGTGTAGAAGCTACGATTCTCAGCTTGTTGATTTGGAAGAAAACCTCATTAAAGTCAATGATATGATACAACAAGAAAACATCACAGTGTAGCCTTACCTCCGTGGCAAGAGTGCTTCTGTGCAGGTTTTCAGCCTCCCATGTCCTATTCCAGTACACTCTATTCCATTCCACCCCATCCCAACTTTCTTGTTTTTGAATAATGAATTAATTGGGAGCGGCCTATTTATTTTTTTATTAGAAGATGGCCAGCTGGTGGCAATGGATTAAAGAAGGGAACTCTTTTGCTGCTGTTATTGGTGTATTATTTGACATTTTATATGGTTTACAAATGTTCTTATACAGTGGTACCTCAGGTTAAGTACTTAATTCGTTCCGGAGGTCTGTACTTAACCTGAAGCACCAATTTAGCTAATGGGGCCTCCTGCTGCTGCCGCGCCACCAGAGCCCGATTTCTGTTCTCATCCTGAATCAAAGTTCTTAAACTGAAGCGCTATTTCTGGGTTAGCAGAGTCTGTAACCTGAAGTGTATGTAACCTGAAGCATATGTAACCTGAGGTACCACTGTATGTTGTCAGCTGCCATGAGAAGATAGTATTGTTGTGCACAACCCAATCTCCAAGTGTCAAGAGACTCCAGAGGTGAGTTCCCTTAATCAGGCTTCTTGTTGTTACTTTTCCATTGCTGTATCTGATTAAGTATACAGTGGTACCTCTGGTTAAGAACTTTATTTGTTCCGGAGGTCTGTTCTTAACCTGAAACTGTTCTTAACCTGAGGTACCACTTTAGCTAATGGGGTCTTCCGCTGAAGCAAAGTTCTTAACCCGAGGTACTACAGTGGTACCTCAGGTTAGATACGCTTCAGGTTACATATGCTTCAGGTTACAGACTCCGCTAACCCAGAAATAGTGCTTCAGGTTAAGAACTTTGCTTCAGGATGAGAACAGAAATCGTGCTGTGGCGGTGCGGCAGCAGCAGGAGGCCCCATTAGCTAAAGTGGTGCTTCAGGTTAAGAACAGTTTCAGGTTAAGTACGGACCTCTGGAACGAATTACGTACTTAACCCGAGGTACCACTGTATTTCTGGGTTAGTGGAGTCTGTAATCTGAAGCGTCTGTAACCTGAAGCATCTGTAACCCAAGGCATCACTGTAAACATGTAGTATGAACACCAACAATTGGGAAACACTTGCCTGCGAGCGCTCCAGTTGGAGAACAGCCTTTACCAAAGGTGTCATGCGCTTTGAAGACACTCTAACTCAGGATGCAAGGGAGAAATGTGCTAAGAGGAAGGCACGCTTTGCAAACCCTCACCACGATCAACTCCTGCCCTGAAACCAATGTCACCACTCTGGAAGGACGTGTGGATCCAGAATTGGCCTCCACAGTCACTTACGGACTCATTGTTAAAACCGTGTTTATGGAAGACAATCTTACTCGGCTACGAATGATTGCCAAAGAAGAAGAATCTGATTAAGCAACAAGTAGACATCCTGGGTGGATCCAAGGAAAGCTAAATGAATATTGACTTTAAGTTGAAAAACAGCTTAAATTTAAAGTAAGTACGTATGTATATTTTGGGACCACAGTCCTCAAGAGGATTATGGCAAAGCAATCCCACAGAAACCAACAGGAGGTATTTCCAGACCAAATGCGTTTCATGATGGTAGTATTAACCTTTAATTTGAGTTCAGATAAATAAAAATACTTCTGCATAAACAGACATATAGTGTCCAAATCAAGAGAAGTAGTACTGCTCTATTCTGCCTTGGTCAGACCACACCTGGAATACTGTGTCCAGTTCTGGGCACCACAGTTTAAGAAGGATGTTGGCAAGCTGGAACGTGTGCAGAGAAAGGGAACCAAGATGATCAAGGGTCTGGAAACTAAGCTTTTTGAGGAGCTGGGTATGTTTAGCCTGGAAAAGAGACTGAGAGGAGATAAGATAAGATAGCCATCTTCAAATATCTAAAGGGCTGTGCTGTGGAAGATGGAGCAAGCTTGTTTTCTCCTGCTCTGTAGGGTAGGAATCAAGCCAATGGCTTCAAGTTACAAGAAATGAGATTCTGACTCAATATCAAGAAGAACTTTCTGATGGTTAGAGCTGTTCAGCTGTGGAACAGACTCCCTCAGAAGGTGGTGGACTCTCCTTCTTTGGAGGGTTTTAAGCAGAGCTTGGATGGCCATCTGCCATGGATGCTTTAGTTGAGATCCCTTCATTGAAGAGAGTTGGACTAGACTTCGGTCCTCAGGGTCCCTTCCAACTCTACAATTCTACAATTCCAAGATTCTACGATCCCACAGCTACTGAGCATGCTCAGCTTTCATTTGACTGTTTTGCTCCTGCCCGCTTTTTATGCAAATTTCAGGACTCCATGCTGATACCATCTCCTTACTTCTTGTGGTCCCATTTTGTCTTCAATCCTGTCAAAACTTATCACCGAGTTCCCTATTCAAGGGAAGGATTCTTCCCAAATTCTTTTCTTAATTTCATCCTTTATTTTGGAATTTAGTGTCATGGGAAATGTTTACCAAAGCAGAATTAATTGCAATGCCAGAGCCCATATTCTTTCCATATCTGTATTCCCAAAAGACATTTGCTGCGTTTGAAGAAACAGGTAAATTTTAAATTATTAGCAGGTTAAAAATAATAATCCCAGTCTGCCACAGCACAGCAGGAAAGTGGGAGTATTTTTATATTCCAAACCCACAATCTGTGGTGTAGCTCTGCTCCTGCCGACTTGGAAGATTAAAAAAAAAATTACAAAGAGAAAAAGAAAACACGTTTGGTGAAGCAGAGATATCTCTATTTTTCCTTAAGCGTATGGCTGTATTTTTCGAGTCTGCCAGAGCTTAGCTGTGCCACCACAGACTGGGAAAATAAAATTAAAAATTAAAAAGCAAAGAAGAATATGAAGGCACACAGATTAAACCTATGTAAAAGCAGTCCAGGGGGAGAGAATTGGGTCCTGCTTTTGTGTATTTTAATCAGAAAAGCCAGAATATACATACACATGTGCACTTCCTAACACAATAGCTTTGTTTTGTACTAGATTACTAATATTATAGCTGCGACCGCTGCTGCTGTTATTATTTAAATGTATATTCTGTTGTTCCTCCCAAAGGAGCCCAGAGCAACAAGCAACAAGTAATAAAAGGATAAAACGTATTTAAAATATCTTAAGAATTCCAGTACAGATGCAGACTGGGAAAGATTTCAGCTTAAGAGGTTTCTTGTAAGAAGTATTACTGGGTCCAAACAAAATATAGCATGGAACTTGGTCATGGGCGAAGCTGATATACCAGGGCTGTGGCAGCACTGTAGACGACAAGTAATTCTGTCCGGTAAGCCTTTCCCTCAGAATTTGTCCTTGGACATATTGACTCCTATTCCCCAAAGTATCCTGTGGCTCACAGTATACAGAAGTTCCAAGAGGGCAAAGGATAAATTTAGTAAAATAAATCTAGATGGGTCATAGAAGTGAATTGTATTTCAAGCTGCAGTGAGGGGAGGAACGGGAAACCTCAGGAAAGCTATTATAAGTCTAGTTTGGGTCCACGCAACTTATAGCCCACCAAATCGAAAGCTGTCTCCCTATCATATAAGCATAGCCTGCCGGCTTCTTGACAGCATGCCTGTTCTTGCACTGCCAGAAGGCAGGAAAAATCAGGTTTATTATTTATGGAGCTTCTGGCACTACATGACTGGTAGGCTGGTTTTGGTGGGTTCTAAATTACCTTGGCCTTGTCTAATTTCCATCTGCTTGGTTGAAAGCCTGTGCACGGTTCTGCTGCTAAGAATTTGACCGGCCTAACTGTGGGAGGGTTTCCGACAGTAGAAATCAAGAGTGCATCTCTGGAAGTGGATTGCAACAGCAATATTCTCAGGGTACCATATTGCAAGTGACTCTTAAGAAGCTCTCCACGTACTGAAAAGCATCCAGCTATTTAAATATCATGGCTGTTAGCAACTGTTGTGATTTAGGGGCAGAGGGGAAATTCCTTTGGTCTGCACTTTTCGGCGGAACTCACATAATTCACACCTCCTGGACTAAAGCAAAAAACCCGGAACATACCGGTACATATCCTTTGGATTTTGCACGCATCTAAATTTTGCAAACATGGGTCTCAGCTCAAGCAGCAGGTCAAAAGGTGTAAAAAAATAAAAGTGGGTATTTTGTGATTAAAAATGAACATTTAAATATGAATCTTCATATGTATTTATTTACTTCTTTTAAATACTGATTTGTTCAGAAACAGAATGGACTTATGAACATGTGAAATTGCACAGACTAAAACTAGAATTTATATTCTGATTATTGTCAGATACAAAATCTTAATGAGTTTTTAGTGTCAGTTGCAGAAGTTCAGTATAGTGAAATCATATAAATGTAAAAAACAACAACCCATGAAATACTTTATAGATTTCCCCCTCTCCCAAAAAAGAAAATAAAGAAAACTAGGTGTTTTGGGGTGAAAAGCCATATGCCAGTCAGTTGGTTATCCAAGGACAAAAGTAGACAATCAGCAGCAAAGACAAGATACAACATTCCATTTTATAAGATGCAGCAAATGATATATATAAGATTATCTAAAACCCAATGTTTCATTTCTCACTATGTTTGCTGCACACCAGCCAAGTAGCAAGGAAGGAGCCTTTGGCAAAATGTTTTCAGGTATTAATTTATATCTCCCGAAACCATTTCAGAATACATTGTTGAGGGAAAGAAAATGTATAAAGCCTTGCAGGCAAAATGTTGCAGGTGAATAATGAAGCTAATCTGTTTTGTTCACGAAACTGAAAATCCCCAGTAGTGGTATCCTAGAATCATTAGGGTTGGAACGAATCAGTAGAAGTAATCCGACCATCATCCCTCAGACAGGATCAAGATTCTTATGTGGATGGCATGGCATGATCTGCCGTCAATGTTTTGCCTTTTCAAAAATGTGGTTTCCACTCTTCTTGAAAGTATGTCAAGTCAGCAATGCTGACCCATCCACAGAAGTGGACTTATGGATATATTCTGGCATGTCTAAGCTGACAGTGCTGACCATCTGCTGGGTAGGGAAGATACTCCCAGATAGGGCTGGTTCCCATCTACACGTTTGGCATTTGATAACTGAAGCATCAACTCATGACCAACGTGTCTGAATGAGCCACACAGACCTGTACCATAATGTCTGAAAGCAGCCACCATTGTCCCAGTCCCAAAGAAAACAGCAATTAACTGCCTAAATGACTACAGACCCATTGCATTAACATCTGTAGTGATGAAATGCTTTGAGAGATTGGTTCTTCAACACCTTAGGACATGTTTTTCACCGGGTTTTGATGAACACCAGTTCCCTTATAGGAGAAATAGGTCAACAGATGATGCCATAGCCACAGCTTTTCACCTTGCAGTGAGTCATCTGGAGATACAGGGGAATTATGTCAGAATGCTGTTTATTGATTATAGCTCGGCTTTTAATACCATCCTTCCAGACATTCTTATTAAAAAGGTGATGGACCTGGACCTTTCCCCTACCATCTGTGGTTGGATTAAAGACTTTCTGAGGGATCACACACAAATAGTGAGGATTGGGCCTGTTACATCTACCTCTCTGAAGCTCAGGACTGGCACCCCACAGGGATGCATGCTGAGTCCCTACCTGTACTCATTGTATACATATGACTGTATTTCATCTGATCCATCCACTGCAATTATTAAGTCTGCGGATGATACCACCATAATGGGTCTAATTACAGGTGGAGATGAATCAGCGTATAGGGAGGAGGTTCAAAAAGTCTCCACATGGTGCCTAGACAACAACTTGGACCTAAATATCAGCAAGACAAAGGAGATGGTGTTGGACTTTCGGAGGAAGAGAAGGGAACTAGCCCCATTGTATATCGGGGGGGGGGGGGGCTGTGTGGAGAGAGTCTCTTCCTTTAAATTCCTGGAAGTTTACCTTGGTGAAGACCTCACTTGGAAATTCAATACAACCCAGGTGGTTAGGAAGGCCCAACAGAGACTCCATTTCCTCAGGGTCTTGTGAAAGAACCGTGTCAAACAAAAACTGATGATCTCCTTCTACCGGGCCACAACAGAAAGTGTCCTTTCATACTGTATTACAGTGTGGTACACTGGTTTGACAGCCACAGACAGGAAGTCCCTACAGAGGGAGGCAAATACAGCACATGACATCATGGGCTGTCCCCGGAGTTCGCTAGGTGACATCGAGGGAGACCGCTGCCTCAGGAGAGCGAGGAAAATTCTTAGGGACGACTCACACCCTGGCCAGCACTTCTTTAATCTCCTACCTTCGGACAGGAGATGCAGAAGTATAGTCAGGTTAAAGAACAGTTTAAAGAACAGTTTTTATCCATGGGCTGTTGGGCTGCTGAATGGAAAAAAATAGTGGTGCAATTGACTTCCGACAAGCACACAGAGCGCGAACAAGACTGAGTGTATTGGGGGGGGGGGGGCTCGTTTAATTTCACTGCACACAGATGGTATAGTGACAATAAAGGTTTATTATTATTATTATTATAGTCACAGATAGAACATTCAGATCACTCCACATCATAAATACACTGTTTTTCGGTGGACCCAGGCTGTTCACACATTTGAACCATCTGGGCTAGGTAGGCCTACGTGTGCTGTGGAATGAGGTGGTAGAAGGGCCTGTATCACCTCAGATCACAAGGGATGGATTTTTTTGAATGCTCTGGACTGGAGCCAGCATGAAGTATTTGGGCCTTCTTCCTCCCTTATGCTGCTGACAGTATACCCGGAATCCCTTGCCATTGCTGTGAATTTCAGGATGAAAAGACAAGAGCAGACCCTAAAGATGCCACCACAGTTTCACCAAAGGAAAACCTAAGCTAATCTAGAGGATACAACCAAGTTTTAGGATTGCCACTTGTCCTACATGATACAGGATTATCCCGTGTTCCAATGTAAAATGCTGCATTCTGTATCGATGCAGTTTGGTCCTGTATTTCAGCTCTCTCTCTCTCTCTCTCTCTCTCTCTCTCTCTGTCTGTCTCTCTCAAATTAGGGATCCTCACCAAATGCATGTGATTGAAAGGGTGTGTGAAAGGTCATGCATTTAAGCTCTGGGTAGCCAAGCACAGACAGATTTACAAATTCGTTTGTGTGTACATGCATGTGGGACAAATTCCAGAGGGGCCATCCTGTTAGGCTGCAAAAAATTGTTTTGAAGTCACTTCAGCACCAGATTGCGGCGGGGGGGGGGGGGACGGACCACCACCCCAACCACCCTGCCCTGTATTTTGCCAGAACAAAGGTGGCAACTCTATTCAGAGTAGATCCACTCAGTGCCGGATTTACGTATAAGCTAAACAAGCTATAGCTTAGGGCCCCACTCTCTTGGGGGGCCCAAAAAAAATTAAAGGGGAAAAAATGGATGTACATTTCCAAAATATAAGATAAAAAACAATTACTTTGATAAAATACATACAGTGGTACCTCAGGTTACATACGCTTCAGGTTACAGACTCCACTAACCCAGAAATAGTGCCTCGGGTTAAGAACTTTGCTTCAGGATAAGAACAGAAATCGTGCTCCGGTGGCGCGGCAGCAGCAGCCCCATTAGCCCCATTAGCTAAAGTGGTTCTTCAGGTTAAGAACAGTTTCAGGTTAAGAACAGACCTCCAGAACAAATTAATTACTTAACCTGAGGTACCACTGTATTTTGTTATGTGCAAATGGCTTTAGATACCTATTAGGTCCATAAATGACCATATAGCATATATTCAACACAACAAACAGAAACAGTTTGTTGTTGACAAAGGACAGCTGGACATATAAAGGGCCCCATTACCTTCAGTAGCTTAGGGCCTCATCAAACCTAAATCCGGCCCTGGACCCACTACATTACAATGAACTTAAATCTACTCTGAGTATGGCTTACTTTGATGCAACCCTCTGAAATTAAAAGTGGGATCCAGGGATGAATGTACTCTTTTAAAATACCCAAGGTATAAAACCTGCCAGCTGGGAATTCAGTGCCCCTTTAAAGCTCTCCCAGAATGCATCTTAACACTGTAAAAAGTCAGAATGAATCAGAAGGTGGGAAGTGAGTCTAACTCTCTTTAGAGCAACTGGCTTCATAGCCACTCAAGCCCATGAAATATCCAGAGCGTTAACAAGAGCAAATGCCCCCTGGATAATCATGATGGCTTTTCAGTGGCAATGAACACAGCAGGATATTCTCATCAGGAAAAGAAAAAAACCACACAGGTGTTGACCAACAAGCACAGCATTGCCCAGGAATAACAAGAATGTATCGGTCCTCATGATGCAGCCACTTGAAAACGGTATTTGATGGCGCAAGCTGCAAATATGCTAAGCAAACAGAGAGATACATATCGATGATGGAAACTGGTTGACCCTCAAATTGGCTAGGCTATTGCAGTTGCGTACTGTATATCACAGGGGAAAATATGAACTTGGCATAGATTGAATTAGGCTAAGGTTTTTATTTTTTAAAGCAACATACTACTTTCCTCTCCATATTTAGTCTTCTGAGTAAATGTTCTGACCTCTTCCGTTTTATCTTGATTTAATTCCCATTCCTTGCTCGATCTCCCGTTAATTCCCTCCAGTTTCCTATTCCACAGTTCCCACTAAAAAGGATATTTCATTCTTTCCCATTTTCCATCCATGTCTCTCAACTTCTAATGCAGGCCAGCTAAGATAACACTTTCTATGGCTACTTCTAGCTAAAGCTAGATCTCTCTCTCTCTTTTTAATGTACTTTCATGGGAGATAGGTAAACCTGTCATTTATAATGCATGTAGTTAGTACCATTAGTTATAAAGTAACCATTGCTTACTATAAAACCTGAACGCAGCATTGTTTGTTTATGTATTTCTACAATTTATATAATGCTTAATTGCAATCATCTCTGAGCAGCATATGAGAAACTCAGTACCATGAAAATAAAAGTGACTATAAAATCAGAATTCAGTTAAAATGCCTGATAGAATAACAAAGTCTTCTGTAGGTGCCGGAACTTCAACAGAGAAGGGTCCTTTCTGACCTCAACTGAAAGGGAGGTCTATAAAATTGGGCCAGCAATATTGAATGCATGGCTGCTGATGGATCTCAGCTATGCATCTGAATCATGGGGGATCACTGACTCCCAAGGAAACATGCTGCTTTGCAAAGAACAAGGTTACATTGGGAAGTATCAAATCACACAAACCTCCATCAAGTGGTACAGTCCTAAGAATTAGTGTCTTCTCCCCCGCCCCCCGCAGCACCACCCCATGGTTTCTTTCTATATTGCGTCTGGAAAAAGCACACTCAAACACATAGCACAATCCTATGCTTAGTCTACTCAGAATGAAGGCTTCAGTTCTATAATCGTGTACCACAAGTCCAGAATGCGGCAGCTAGACTGGTGACTGGGAGTGGCAGCCGAGACCATATAACACCAATCCTGAAAGACCTACATTGGCTCTCAGTACGTTTCCGAGCACAATTCAAAGTGTTGGTGCTGACCTTTAAAGCCCTAAACGGCCTTGGTCCAGTATATCTGAAGGAGCGTCTACACCCCCATCGTTCAGCCCGGACAATGAGGTCCAGCGCCAAGGGCCTTCTGGTGGTTCCCTCACTGCGAGAAGTGAGGTTGCAGGGAACCAGGCAGAGGGCCTTCTTGGTAGTGGTGCCCGCCCTGTGGAACACCCTCCCATCAGATGTTAAGGAAATAAACAACTATCTGACCTTTGGAAGACATCTGAAGGCAGCCCTGTTTAGGAAGGTTTTTAATGTTTGATCTTTTATCATGTTTTTAATATTCAGTTGGGAATTGCCTAGAGTGGCTGGGAAAACCCAGCCAGATGGGTGGGGTATAAATTATTTATTTTATTTTATTTTATTTTAGTATTTCACCCCATGGTTTCTTTCTATATTGCAGCTGGAAAACTAAAAGCACACACACACAAATGCACATAGCACAATCTTATGCTTAGTTTATTCAGAACGAAGGCTTCAGTTCTATACTCCTGTACCAGGGAACGAGCTCTATTTAGTTCAGTCATATTTATATGTATACGTTTGTGATGCAAGTCCCTGTCTGACTTACTCCCAGCTAAATAATAGTTCACAGCATTGGGTTCTGTGATGGAAGAAACAATATAAATGAAAAGAAATGAAGGAACAAATAATATTGCAGCTTTAAAAAAACAACAACAACTATTTCAATACAATACATACAAAAATCAGCCTAGGAACCAAACCAGTTCAAAGTATCAAAGTATGGAACATATTGAGAAAAAACACTGTACTGAGTTTATGAAATATGAAGGGTTCCAAAAGACAGGCCATTTTTGAATGCACTCCAAGAAGAGTATTTAATGAGAGTCCTTTTCTCCCTTCCATATTTCAGACATCAAGTCATAATCAGAATAATACTGTTGAAATAAATGACTGGCTATTATAAATTCACTGATTTCAATGGGTCCATTCTGAGAATCACTTAACTGCATACAGTCCTAAGTGATTATATCTCTGGCCTGCTCATTAGTTTCTCACACTTACTTGTTGATAATTTCAGGTCACAGGTTTGTCTTCTTCACTGCAATAGCTATGGGAGAAAAGCAGAAGAAACAGGCACATAAATTAATGCAAAAATACAAGACAGGTCACAAGCCAAATGTACTGTACAATATCAAACGCACCATAAGTTGGCATATAGATTTCAAGAGGGGAAAATAGATGCAAAACCTGAACACACCGTGGAACAAAGCATTGCGTGCTTAAATGGAGGCTCACAAAGTTTGTAAACACTTTTTCCTCTAGCTTGTTGTTTGTTGAGAAGAAAGCACATGCTACAGTTTGGGCATTAATGATCCTTGCTACAAAATGAATTCTAAATTTGTGGTTGCAGCAAATGCTTATGCCGTAAGACTTATTAACTAGGACCTCTGCCCAGCCGAGAATTGTGCGAGTAAATAACAGTACATACTTTTTCTTCTTGAAAATGTTAAAGTTTAATATGCATAAAATGCCATGTTTGAATTCATTCAAATACTATGCAGAGAGGTTTGCATTAGGCATGATCGCAGCCAGGATAGCTCAGTTGGTTAGAGTGTGGTGCTGAAAACGCCAAGGTTGCAGGTTTGATTCCTGTATGGGAAAGCTGCATATTCCTGTATTACAGGAGGTTGGACTAGATTATTCTCGTGGTCCCTTGCAACTCTCCGATTCTATGATAGGTTTGTCTCTAGCAAATGCAGCGAGGAGTGTTTAAGGCTAATAGATTACTTGCTCTGGAAATTCGAGCAGAGATCTTGCACAGCAGGGAGATTAAGCCTGAAAACTCAGATGGGTGGGGTATAAATAATAACATTATTGTTATTGTTATTGTTGATCCTGAACAAGCAAGAAGCTTGCCTAGGATTGCTCTCTCTGGGACCAGAGAAAGGAAATTTTATTGAACTGTATTAAGGACTAAAAAGTAGACAGGACTTCATTGCTTGCTTCTTCAAGAGCAATGTATTGCTTTGTATTTTGCCAATTTTTCATTTTGTACCTAGTTTAAGACACCACCATCCTTTTATTTACATGCTACCTTTACATAGTTAAAACAGTGCTCAAGGCAGCTTACAACGTGGTAAGATTCACATAAATATGAACACAACAAAAGTCAAAAGCAATAAATAAAACACATCAAAAAGCACACCGCCAAACTGAAACAGTCTCCACTTAATAGGATCTAAAAATAAAAATACAAAAATTAATACCAATAACAACAGCAACAAACTCGAGCAAAACACCCTAAGCAATGCCACAGACCAAGAGTCTGTTCAGCAGCGTCTTTTGTAGCTGGAGGGGGGTTTCCTGCGAGTAAATGTGCCCCTGAAGTGGAAGTAAGATGGTCTAAGTGGTCCAAATGGGCAGGGCTTTGCAAGGCCAATGAACGGATTCCTTTCACTCAAATTGCCTCCAATCAGCACAAAGGATGAAGAGACAATTTCTCTTTGGCTAAAAACCTTCCATTTCGTGCTGATTGAGGGATCCTGGGAAACTGGAGGTGGAGACCCCTCTGCAGAAATAATAATGGGTCTTCCTCCACAACCCTACAGCCCCGGACCACTACACCTCTGGTTATTACTAGTACTTATTATTAACAACTAGTGGTATGAGGGACGCGGGTGGTGCTGTGGTCTAAACCACTGAGCCTCTTGGGCTTGCCAGTCAGAAGGTCAGGGGTTTGAATCCCCGCAACGGGGTGAGCTCCCGTTGCTCTGTCCCAGCTCCTGCCAACCTAGCAGTTCGAAAGCACGTCAAAGTGCACGTGGATAAATAGGTACTGTTAGAATTCCTGCTCCATGACTGCAGTCATGGGATTGTTGTCTATCACATGACGGTATATGTTTTGACTCCACAAAGTGGGAAGTGACGGAGACAGGATGTTTGTGTTACTGTGTTCCGTGAAGTGGGACTATTGTCCTTTGTTCTTTTTCTCTTTGCTGTCTGATGTTAGAGAGAGAGGGAGCCATGTTGCAGTGCTCCCTGAGTGTTTATATGTAAATAAAGTAGATTTGCCAAAATGCTGAGTTGCTGAGTTCTGTTACGCAAGCTGCGAAGAATCTGTGGATCCCTAAGTGTGCCGATGTCTGTTGGCATCGGTTGCTGTGATGTTCGGGCAGAAGAAAGCTTTTGAAGCTCCCGAACGATCGACCAGGAGGGAAAGAACATGCCAGTCGGGCATGTGTCTCTGCCAGGGTCCTACTCGAGTGTAGGATGAGCTCCTGACAGATACTGCTGTGGCTGGAAGGTGAATGGCGTTTCCGTGTGCTCTTGTTTCCGTCACGGTGTTCCATTGCACCAGAAGCGGTTTAGTCATGCTGGCCACATGACCTGGAAAGCTGTCTGTGGACAAATGCCGGCTCCCTTGGCCTGAAAGTGAGATGAGCTCTGCAACCCCATAGTCGCCTTTGACGTAACCATCCAGGGGTCCTTTACCTTTATTATTATTATTATTATTACCTTTACTAACTTTATTTGGGAATCTGATCACTCATGATGCAGCTGGGCTACATTGCAAAATATACTCTCAGTCCCTGGACTGCTGTTTGGAACACAGAATGGCCCTGCAAACGAAAAAATGGCCCATTCCTGCTTTAGACTTGGGTGTCATATGGGGGTTTTGGGGGGGGGTTGAGGTTGTGTGTTTGTTTGTTTTTGCCACTGCAGTATTATACTGGCATGATACATACAGGAAAATGAAAGTACACATTCAATGAACCCAAAGTCGTATTTTATTTAATTTCCCCTAACCCCGCCTCGGTTGCAAATATGTATCTGCAGATATATTTATCAGCATTCGGCGCATAACTCCAAATCTAACACTCCACACTGAATCTAAATAAGTGTCAATGCTAAGAAACAGCCGATGGTTCTAAGGGTATGTATTTTAATAAGTGTTTGCAAAGGGACGGCCAGTTCACTACAGTTCTCGCGTTTTGAAAGTATTGACACAATTGGAAATCTTTTCCAGCAGTTATATTTAAAATAAGCAGAGCTGATTAATGCCGCCGTGCTTGAAACTGCACCAGTAGGAATATATGATTGAGTCCTACTGCAGAGAGAGATTACATTTGTTCAGCATTTGAGTTGTAAAACAGGACCCAGGCTGCTGGAATTTTATTTTTTTCCCCTCTGGCAAAAGAGAGAGAAAGAGAGAACAGAATAAATAATAATGTGGAAACTTGGATTGAGCCAAATGTTGCCCGATAAACACTTTCAGTGCAAATAAGAGACTTTGGGGACCTGGGGTTTCATGAAAGACCCTCAAAAGTTTATGGTTTTTGTGTCTGTTCCCCGGTTGTTTGCAGCCGCAAGTGGTCACCATTTCAGCACTGTTTTTGCTCAAAGGAGAGGAAAAAAGAACCTTTCATCTCTTAATAAATTTGCTATCCTCTTGCAAACAAACAAACAGGACTACAGTATCTACACAATGATATCATTTAACTGAGGTTTTAAAAAAGAAGCCAGTGCTGAGATAAGGCAAATTGTGAGCAAAATTCTGAACAGACCAATTGTCCTCATTCCGAACTATCGTTATTTGCCTTTGGTGACATCGCCACATAGCCAAATCAGATTGGTGACATACTGTATTTTTCGCTCTATAGGACGCACCCGACCATAGGACGCACCTAGTTTTAGAGGGGAAGAACAAGAAAAAAAAATCCCTCCCTCTCTGCACAGCGCCCCTTCAGTGAAACGGCAGGAGAAACGGAGCCCCTTCCATTTCTCCTCCCGCTTCGCTGAAGGGGCGCTGCACAGAGAGGGAAAGCTGTGCAGCGCCTCTCCAGCGAAGCGAAGCCAGGAGAGCAAGAGGGATCGGTGCGCACTGATCCCTCTCGCTCTCCTGGCTTCAGGCGGCTATCCCTGAAGCCTGGAGAGCTTTCGCTACTTTCGTTGAAGCCATGGAGCCTGCATTTGCTCCATAAGACGCATACACATTTCTCTTTAATTTTTGGAGGGGGAAAAGTGCGACTTATAGAGCGAAAAATACGGTATATAACAACATCTCTGCTATGAGGGAAAAAATAAAAGTATTCTTTCCCCGAAGAAATCTACATGTGAAGCTACAGCCAGTAGCAACTACAAAGAGGCTCACAGTAGAACATTGTTTTGCTGGAATACCAGGTATGGGAGCACGGATTGCTTGAATTTTGTATCATTGGGGTAGGATTAAGGCTGGCAATGCCAACTCATAAATAAATCCAAACAATAACACTCAAATAATATCTGAAAAGGCTAGTGCATTTCACAGGGGAAGGAAATGGTCACAAAATCTCTTCCTGCACCCCACGTCTTAGCTTGGCTCTAGTGCTCTTTCTGCAGACTAATTTTAACTTTTACACAAATGGACAAAGGGATTATTTAAAAAATATTGCTGAGGAGTAGATATTTATTTCCAAGAGAAACTTAAAAAATGTAACCCTTAGTGAAAAACCAGCCACAAAGTACACACCAACCCACAGGTTTATACAGCTGTTTTTTTTTTAAAGGAAGGCTGGAACTAGGTGCGCTGCTTCATTTCAAAATATTTGTGTTTTAAAAATAAAAAAGTTCCAAAATAGAAGCAGCCACAGTTCCAAATCAACAGATTTCTATTAGCTCTGGCACTTTGGGTATGAAAAAAACATTTGAACACACGCACACACAAAGAGAGAGAGAGAGAGAACAAATCAACAAGTGAGTGAATATGCTTTTTTGTTCTCTTATAAGAAAAATAATGATTGTTTCTGCATAACTAAAAACATTAGAGGAGGAATTTGGGGTGGAAAGTTACAAGAGAGGAAGGAGTGAAAAAGCCCTTCACGTCCGTAAATCTAAGAGGGCAATCTGAGTTCCTTCAGAATATTGCTGAATTACAGTTCTCATCATTTCTGGTTACCAGCAATGCAGGTGGCACTGTGGTCTAAACCACTGAGCCTCTTGGGCTTGTCGATCAGAAGGTCAGCGGTTCGAATCCCCATGATGGAGTGAGCTCCTGTTGCTCTGTCCCAGCTCCTGCCAACCTAGCAGTTCAAAAGTATGCCAGTGCAAGTAGATAAATAGGTACCACTGCGGCGCGAAGGTAAATGGTATTTCCGTGCGCTCTGGCTTCTGTCATGGTGTTCCATTGAGCCAGAAGCAGTTTAGTCAAGCTCGCCATATGACCAGGAAAGCTGTCTGTGGAAAAACACCGTCTCGGCCTGAAGCGAGATGAGCGCCACAACCCCATAGTTACCTTTGACTGGACTTAACCGTCCAGGGGTGCTTTACCTTTTACCTCTATTTCTGGTTACCCACAATACTGACTGGGCTGATGGGAGTTGGAGTTCAACAGTATTTAGAGCAGGCTTCCTCAAACTTGGCCCTCCATCTGTTTTTTGGCCTACAACTCCCATGATCCCTAGCAAGCAGGACCAGTGATCAGGGATGATGGGAACTATAGTCTCAAAAACATCTGGAGGACCGAGTTTGAGGAAGCCTGATCTAGAGGGCCAAAGGTTCCCAACTTTAAGCGATTTAAATGGTTCTTCTGATTTAAAATATTTGTGTTTGTTTTGGTAACACTTCTCAGAATCAAGTGAATGCCATTTGTTCCTCTATTTCGCCCTTGATGCTGTCTGACACTGTCTTCCCTTCCACCCCTTTAAATTGGTTAGTCTGCTAATTAAATTTATCCCCATGGTCTCAGGATGCCTCACAGCAATTTCCAGCCAAAACAATCAGACAAACAACCAACAGGTGATTAACCGTCCCCAGCCTAAGTAATGCTGCCAAATATGTTTAGCGACCTCAATGAACCCATAATTCATTTCAGTGGGATGTGCATTGGATTGGAACCGAAAAGGCTGGGTCATCATTTCCAAAGTATGGAAAGTTTTTAAATGAAAATTAAAAAAACAACAACACTACTTGGTAATATTATTATTGCAACACTATGTTCTTCATTTTTGCAAGGATTTCCAGACATTCCAAATGCCCCTATTTTCCAGGGACAGTCCTGGATTTACAGAAGCTGTCCCAGTTTCTGATTTGATCCTGGAATGTTCTGCTTTTCCTTAGGAGGCCCTCATTTTCAATGGAGAAATGTTGGAGGATATGGAATTATGTGACTCCTGACCCAAGGGAGTAAATAACTATACAACCTTTAGAAGACACCTGAAGGCAGCCCTTTTATAGGGAAGGTTCTTTTTTAATGCTTAATGTTTTATTGTGTTTTTGTATATGTTGGAAGCTGCCCAGAGTGGCTGGGGCAACCCAGTCAGATGGACAGGGTAAAATAAAATAAAACAATATAATATAATAAAAATAATTTAATAGGACATAAAGGTAAAGGGTCCCCTGACCATTAGGTCCAGTCGTGGCCGACTCTGGGGTTGCGGTGCTCATCTTGCTTTATTGGCCGAGGGAGCCAGCGTACAGCTTCCAGGTCATGTGGCCAACATGACTAAGCCACTTCTGGCGAACCAGAGCAGCGCACGGAAACGCTGTTTACCTTCCCGCCGGAGCGGTACCTATTTATCTACTTGACCTTTGACGTGCTTTGGAACTGCTAGGTTGGCAGGAGCTGGGACCGAGCAACAGGAGCTCACCCCATCGTGGGGATTCGAACCGCCGACCTTCTGATCAGCAAGTCCTAGGCTCTGTGGTTTAACCCACAGCGCCACCCGGACATAGGACACCCCTATTTTCATTGGAGAAATGCTGGAGGGCATGACTTTCCTTCCAGTAATAATAATAGCAATAGCAAAAGTGATAATAATTTATTATTTTTGTGAATGCCCTTCACTTGAGCAACCCCACAGAGGACAGAAGCATTATCTGGTTCCATGCAGTGCCCCAAGGACTGAAGGCTGCCAGTGTGTGATTTGGGTGGGGGGTCGTATTATTATAATATTGAGAAACATATTGAGAATCATTTGATGGAAAGGTGGGATTTTAAACTCCCAATTAAATGGAAAGAACAAGTGCAGTGCTACAGGTGAAGGGCAACTTCTCATGTTACATTTAGAGGGGAAACTTCTGCATTGTGGCTCTTTCTCATTTTCCTATGAAATCTGGGAAGCAGGGCCACGTCCAGGCTGTATGGAGTCCTTGGCATTGTGCCTTACAATGGCTGTCTTCCTACAGAGACAGTGGGTCTGTCCTGGTGGGTTTACACAAGGGACACGGGTGGGGCTGTGGTCTAGACCACCGAGCCTCTTGGGCTGGCTGATCAGAAGGTCAGCAGTTCGAAACCCCATGACGGGGTGAGCTCCCGTTGCTCTGTCCCAGCTCCTGCCAGCCTAGCTGCTCGAAAGCACACCAGTGCAAGTAGATAAATAGGTACCGCTGTGGTAGAAAGGTAAACGGCATTTCAGTGCGCTATGGTTTACGTCATGGTGTTCCATTGCACCAGAAGCGGGACACCAGAAGCCACATGGCCCAGAATGCTGTCTGTGGACAAACGCCAGCTCCCTCGGTCTGAAAATGAGATGAACACTGCACCCCATAGTCATATTCAACTGGACTTAGCCGTCCGGGGATCCTTTACTTTCATCTTTACCTTTACACAAGCATCAGGGCTCCTCCTTTGATAGTCAGTGGTTGCCATGTTAACTTCCAATGATCCTCCCAACGTACTGTTGCTCTGGAGCACTGTGGAAAATTAAACTGGTGCCCAGTCACCTGTCTGGTACTGAGTGCTGGAATGCTTTCTTTAAAAGAAAAGGCTGACAGGTAGCTGCTTGAATATCCATTTTGATGCTGCTGAAGAATCCATGTCATGGTTTTCTCATCAGTATAATCTCTCCTATAATCCTGAATCTGGCATGAGAAGGAGCCATAGTGTGGACCTCCTCACACGTGACTTCGGAATTATGAAATTATCGAAAGGTATGATGATGATGCCGCTCTTATAAAGGGCCAGATTTAGGTTTGACAAGTCCCTAAGCTACTGAAGGTAATGGGGCCCTTTATATGTCCAGCTGTCCTTTGTCAACAACAAATTGCCACTGTTTTTTGTGTTGAATATATGCTAGATGGTAATTTATGGACCTAATAGGAGCAAACCAGTTATATTTTAGGGAGCAGGCTAGCAGGCGGGACCCATTACTTACATCATAGGAGCCTGCAAAACACAAAACACTGTTGCTGTAGATAGGTTTTATTTTATTTGTTTTTTATCGTATATTTTGGAAATGTGCATCCAGTTTTCTTTCCCTTTAATTTTTTAGGGGGCTCCCAAGAGAGTGGGGCCCTAAGCTATAGTTTGTTTAGCTTATACGTAAATCTGGCACTGCTATTATAACATGGAAGGGAATTCTGGAAGGAGCTCTATGGTTTCGCCTGGCCCAAGCCACGTTTGAATGCTTTCCCAAAACATGCCTCTCTGCCTCAGAAGGCAAAAAGTCTACTCCTCTAATGCCATTGGCCTGGCTTCTTAATTTTATTTCTCATAATCTCCTCTTGCCTTTGCAGCATGCACTGAGTAGCATAATAACACCACGTCGGTAATTGACCAAAGTACCCTTTTCCCTTCTCCCTGTTAATGCCTCTTCACTTCATTACTTCCTTCCCTTTACTACTGTGTCTAAGCCATGCATGGCAAGTGAAAATCAAAAGGCTGGTGTTCATCTCTAGGAAGACAAGGGCCATTAACCCAGCCTGGGAGCAGCTCAACTGCTGCCGTCCACCTCTTCAGTGTGGTGTAGTGGTTAAGAGCAGTGACTCGTAATCTGGTGAACTGGGTTCGCATCTCCGCTCCTCCACATGCAGCTGCTGGGTGACCTTGGGCTAGTCACACTTCTCTGAAGTCTCCCAGCCCCACTCACCTCACAGAGTGTTTGTTGTGGGGAAGGAAGGGAAAGGAGAATGTTAGCCGCTTTGAGACTCCTTTGGGTAGTGATAAAGCGGGATATCAAATCCAAACTCCTCCTCCTCCTCCTCCCCCCTTCTTCTTCTTCTTCTTCTTCTTCTTCTTCTTCTTCTTCTTCTTCTTCTTCTTCTTCCAAAGTGCAGGTAGCTGCTGAAACATTTGTATAGTTGAGGGAGGCACACCAGAAAACTTTGCACAGTAGCTCAGCCTTTTGCAACCTGGTGCCCTCCAGCTGTTTTATAGCCTATGACTCCCATCAGCCCCAGCTATCAGAACTGATGGCAGTTGTAGTCCAAGGAAACTGGAACACACCAGGCCAGTGAACGCCTAGTTCAGACCCTTCAAGTGTCCCTATTTTCCAGGGACAGTCCCGGATTTACAGAAGCTGTCCCAGTTTCTGATTTGATCCTGGAATGTTCTGCTTTTCCTTAGGACGCCCTTATTTGCATCGGTGAAATGTTAGAGGCTGTGGAGTTATGTGAACTCTGAGCCAAGGAAATAAGTAGCTATACAACTTTTGGAAGACATCTGGAGGCAGCCCTGTATAGCGTAAGTTTTTTTTAAAAATTTTAATGTTTCATTATGTTTTTATATCTGTTGGAAGTTGCACAGAGTGGCTGGGGCAACCCAGTCAGATGGGCAGGGTATAAATAATAAAATAATAATTATTTATTTATTTTTAATTATTATTATTATTATTATTATTATTGAACAGGACATCCCTATTTTCAGCAGAGATATGTTGAAGGGTATGCTAGTTTGCCTTATCCATTGAGGCAGCCCTGCCATGTTAAACACCCCTTACACTGGAACCTGGAAACTTGGGAGAAAACACTAGCAAAACAATGTTAAAAGATCCCCAGGGTCCTAGCAGTCAAGCCTGCATTACCTGGATGGAGGGTGGCCAATTAAACTTTGTGCTGATCAGCTGCTAGGAGTCAACCACACATTCAATCCATGTAGAGTATCATTCTTACTGTTCAAGCCTAGTCTGCTCAGTTCACCCACCTTGATTTGTCACTTTCTTCTCCTGAGAACTGGGAAGGGCGGGCAAAAATCTCAGGGTCAAAACCTTTAAAAAGAGACAGAACCTTCTGTTTTTTATACGAGAAAAGATCAACTGATTCACTCTCCCATCTGCTCTTTATTCCAGAGCCAGAACCCAGAGAAAGCAATCCTGAGGAGGAATTTCAGATTGATTGCTCTGTCAGTGTGTGATCACATCAAAGAGATTTTTAAATAGGATCAAAAGAAAACCAGACTGAAGCTCTGTGTAAACAGGAAAACCTTCTTGCCCATCCCCTGACCAGTTATTGTGAAAAGGCCAACAAAATCTCTGGGCAAAATCCGAGCGAGGAAGTTGATATTCTTTTGCAGGCTCATTCTTTGCAGGGGTAATTGTATTTGATTTTTTTTTTATTTTGATGTTTTGTCTCTCATAACAGATAAATTTCTATAAAGCAATAAAACCCAGCCATCTCTGATCATTACTTTGCAGAAGGAAAAGATGGGGTGAATGTTAATAAGACCTGCCAACCGAATCATAAATGGATCCCGATAGCAAAGCTCCCTGATTTGAGAAGACAAAGTTATGCCCATGATGCCTAGCTGGAGGATTGCTATTGCCTTAGAGAATCTCGTGCGCGGGCTTCCTTAGATCATGCATTTTCCCGACAGTGTGGAGGAAGCAGGGGGAAGAGTTTTCCGTTCCACAAGCAAATATTCCCTACTAAGTGACACGGCCTTAGAAGTGACAAGGGGAAGTTGCAGGCCAGATAGTGTTCCTTCCCCCACTGTGACATATGTTGTGTACTCTAATTTCCATATTGACCTGAACATCTATGCCACTGGAGGAAGAAAAAGCAACTTCAACAGCCTGGCATATGATTCCTCAGCATAAACGGAGCAGTTATTGCAACAGAATTTGTGTCTCCTGATCTTCAGCTGTAGGTTTTCCTGTGGACTTTTCCTTTTGCAGCTTAAAAAAAATGCACATCAACAGCTATTGTGATGTTTAGCTGGTGATGTATTGCGATGTTGAATACCAGAATACCACCATTTGGTAGCCAAGCCCCAAACCAAAAGTCCTGTTGGGATTAATTTTGGCTTGCCTGGTGATGAACGTGACTGTGTGGTGGTTGGTGAAATTGTCATTCATCCGTTTTAGACCCCTAAGTAGCAGCAGTTGCCAGGACATTGTCCTGTTTGCCTCTGCATAGTTCCATCCTTATTTCAGACATTGTGGTAAATTGCAATGTTTAGCTTGATACATTGTGATATTTAGCTGGTGATATACTGTTATGTTGAAGACCAGATACAGTGGTACCTTGGTTTATGGACTTAATCCGTTCCAGAAGTCCGTTCTTAAACCAAAGCGTTCTTAAACCAAGGCGTGCTTTCCCATAGCAGCGGGGGACTCAATTTACAAATGGAACACACTCAACATGTTCTGCTTCCAAGGCAAAGTTCACGAAACACCTACTTCCGGGTTTGCAGCGTCCTTAATCTAAGTTGTTCATAAACTAAGCTGTTCTTAAACCGAGGTACCACTGTATTGCCTAGTCCTCACACACATTGTGATTCAAAATATATTGCCAGCTGAGATATTATGAAACAGTTATCACGATGTGAAGTTCCAACGGGCTTTGGACAATATATCAATATGTCGCCTAGCCCTGTAGCTAAGCGCTTCAGGAAAGCACTATGTGAATGCTAAGTAAGGTTGTGTCTGCAGCATACCTTTAAAGCATAAAAACAAGAATTCTGGGAATTGTAGCTTACCACTCATCAAGCTGCAATTCTCGGCACCCTTAATGAACAACAGTTCCAGGAATCTTTGGGGAGTGAATGTGCTTTAAATGTAGAATAGATATGGTGCCTATGACTTGTGATCTATCCACGGTTCAGGAAATTGTAGCTCTATAGATGATGTTGGAAAGCAACTTCTATCAGCCCCAGGCAGCCTGGCCAAAGCTCTGGGATGGTGGAAATTGTAGTCCAACAATATCTACAGAAACACAGGTTTCCTGTTCCTGATCTGTGGATTTTTTAATTTTTTATTTGTAAAACTACTGCATCTTTCTTAGGTTTTATTTTCTCTACAAGTTTATGTGGCAGGTTGCATTAATTCCTATTCCGAAGCAGGGGAACCGAGGCCAGAGCTTGCCCAACGAGTTTGCAGCTCTGCAACGACAGTCTAATATCAACATCCCTGAGCAGACTATGCTGCTTTGATCAAGACTCAGCTGACCTAGTTAATAGGCTTAAGAACAAGTCCAAAGTTGTGTCAGATCATTCAAATGCTTTTATTTGATTGAGTTCAAATGCATGTAAGACACTAATACAATCCAGACACAGAAATTGACTTAGCTAAATATTTTCTGAAGATTATGATTTCAATATGCACCAAGGATGAGGGTGTTATCCTCTCTCGCATCATTTCATTGGAAAACCACATCAAATAAACTACTCAGCTGAAGATTATTTTTCGCTCTATAAGATGCACCAGACCACAAGTTTTTGGAGGAGGAAAACAAGAAAAAATATATTCTGAATCTCAGAAGCCAGAACAGCAAGAGGCTGATGGATCACTGCTCAGCGAAAGCAGCAATCCCTCTTGCTGTTCTGGCTTCTGTGCTAGCTGTGCAGCCTGCATTCGCTCCATAAGATGCACACACATTTCCCCTTACTTTTTAGGAGGGAAAAACTGAGTCTTATAGAGCAAAAAATATGGTACTTCATTGTTTATGCTGTTTTCGTCCACTCTTTCCTAGAGACCACTGTACAAGTTAGAATCAAAAGAAAGGAGCCCCTAGAATGACAAGGATAGGCGATTATGTATATTTAGCAAAAGAGTACTATCCCAGCAAGGTGTCATTTGAAACCCTATGGTGCCCTGACAGTGATGGCCTGTGGTGGAGACACTGGTGGAATGGCCCATTCAGTTCTAGAGAGGAGGGGGAAACACGCAATACTGCCACAACCCTCCAATCACGACCGTGCTGCTGCACAGTGGGAGCCAATAAACTTAGGATGTCAGGGATATGCGGCCAACACCCCCCCCCCCTTGCACCACACTATACACAATGCTCCAAATGATGCTTCAGATATTAGTATTGTACCGTTTGAAGCAACTGGAAGCATAAGAACTGACTGCTTTTTGAAGAAATCATTGTCCAGGCCCATAAAAATATCATTCAAACTTTTACTGGCAGATATAGCCAGTAACATAACAAAACATAACATAAGCTTCAAAAGAGACACCCAAAATAGCCATACAAGGTCTTATGCTGCCCAGCACAAGCTCAGCCTCTTAGCAAACAGGAAATAATCCAAACAGACCTAGAAGCAGAGGTTTGCCTCTCCCCACAGGCTATATTCCCACCTCCATTGGCTATAAGATATATAAGCTCAGGAGAGATTCATTTACATCTTCACTCCATGGAGTTTGGGAGACAAAAGACGAAAGGCAGCTCCCTTTCAAAATGGAGATTTGCAACTCAATGCCTTCATCACATGATCACTCTCAGCACAGAGCAGAAAACAATTAACAGTTATTCGTTAACCCATTAAGGTGCTCAGAAAACAACATCGGAACACCCCCCCCCCAGTGTTGTTGTTTTAATAATATTTTTAATTAATTTTTCTATTTTACAATTTCAAATAAACCTTTTACAAACTTTTAAATATCCAATGACTTCCCTTCTTGTCTTTTCATGGTTTATTTCACATAGGAAAAACCCCAGTGCTAGAAACCCTTCAGCAATACGCATTTAGCCATTTTAAACCTTCGTTAACATTTTCCATTTCTTTTTCAATTAAATCAATTATACTTAACAAATGAGGCCGCAGCTCGCTCCCCCTACAAGCTTCTGGGGCACAGGCAGCAATGATCCTGCTACTGTCAATTCCTGGGCATCCCTACAGGCAGATGGTCAACTAACCTTATGCTCCTGACTGTTTTGGAGAGCAACGTATGCTAAGGGAAGGGGAAAGAGCCCACAGAACGAAGCACCCACATAGCTCCTTGGGCAGGACAGCTCTGGGGAACCCATAGGTTGGTTGAGCAATGGTTGGATGTGATGCAAGTGCCATTTCTTAGGGAAAAGGTAGCATGACACTTCTAGTGCTCAAGTTGCTCTTGGTATAATAATAATAATAATAATAATAATAATAATAATAATTTATTATTTATACCCCGCCCATCTGGCTGGGTTTCCCCAGCCACTCTGGGCGGCTTCCAAAAGAATATTAAAATACTATGATACATCAAACATTAAAAGCTTCCCTAAACAGGGCTGCCTTCAGATGTCTTCTAAAAGTCTGGTAGTTGTTGTTCTCTTTGACATCTGGTGGGAGGGCGTTCCACAGGGAGGGCGCCACTACCGAGAAGGCCCTCTGCCTGCAGAAAGCACTGAAGGTGTCGATGTGCCACTCACAGTCACTAGCTTCTTCTTCTTTTTTCTTTCTTCTTTGGCGATCACTCGTAGCCGAGTAAGATTGTCTTCCATAAACACAGTTTTAACAATGAGTCCGTAAGTGACTGTGGAGGCTAATTCTAGATCCAATTCTGGATCCACACGTCCTTCCACAGTGGGGACATTGCTGTGAGTTGATCACGGTGAGGGTTCGCCAAAAGTGCCTTCCTCTTAGCATGTTTCTCCCTTGCGTCCTGAGTTCGAGTGTCTTCAAAGCCCATTACACCTTTGGTAAAGGCTGTTCTCCAATTGGAGCGCTTGCAAGCAAGTGTTTCCCAACTGATGGTGTTTATACTACATTTTTAAAAAATTTGCCTTGAGACAGTCTTTAAACCTCTTTTGTTGACCACCAGCATTACGCTTTCCATTTTTAAGTTTGGCACAGAGTAGTTGCTTTGGAAGATGATAATCAGGCATCCGCACAACATGACCAGTCCAACGAAGTTGATGTTGAAGAATCATTGCTTCAACACCGCTGATCTTTTGCTTCTTCCAGTACACTGGCATTAGTTCATCTGTCTTCCCAAGTGATGTGTAAAAATTTTCAGAGACACCGTTGATGGAACCTTTCGAGGAGTTGGAGATGGCCTTTATAAGTGGTCCATGTTTCACAAGCATCCAGTAAGGTTGGTAGTACAATAGCTTTGTAAACAAGCATTTTGGTTTCCCTGCGAATGTCCCAGTCCTCAAACACTCTGCACTTCAATGGTGAGAAAGCCGCACTCGCAGAGCTCACGCGATGCTGGATTTTGGCATCAATGTCGGCCCTTGTAGAAAGATAACTACCCAGGTAAGAGAAGTGATCGACATTTCCCAATGCTACACCATCGTCACTAGCACTACATTTGGAAAGGCAGCATAACAACATCGTCTCTCACTGGTTTAGTGGGAGGGTTATCCCCCCCCCCACACCAAAAGGCTAAATGAGGGGGAAGTGGGACAAACCATGGCTTCACCTTCCACCCCGGCTGATGCAACTGGCAGAGTTTAGCAACTGATGTTTTCTCCACCCTGGAATCTCCTCAACATCACTTTGGGATTACTGTGTAGAAATAATTTTTTTTAAGACTGCGCATAAGGTCAGTTTTACATAAAGAGCTAAAACGCCTGGCTCGAATGTGCTCCACTTTCTGTTTTCCATTACCAAATTGCCTTAATCTGTATTCACGACACTCTCCACATAAATATTTTGATATTTATGCTTTTGGACTGGGGTCTGTTTCATAATTTCTTTCATTTGAAAGGTTGCATTAAAAAAAGAAAGAAGTGAATCTGAGCCCTCAAGTCTGTGTTTTACAGACATGTTACTTCAGAGAACTGTCAGGGAAGTAGGGTTTCGTTTCAAACTCAAAACACCTTCCTCCCCATAGAATGCGGTTTGTTTGCTTACTAATGTACAGAGGGCTTCGCATGCATCTCTTTGAGCTCCAGTGAGATTAGTAGCTCTTTATTCTCCATACTTTGCCTAACTCAAACATGTAAGAGGATTAAGTTATACTGGGGGAAAAACCTAGAAGTGTGGGGGGAGCAAAGGATAAGAGGGAGACTCCTGCTACATTTAATGAATGATCCACTAATACACCACAGAAGAACATGTGACAACAGTCTTTAAAGATAACTTTAAGAGTAAGAAATAAATAAAGTACATAAAAGTGGTTGTGATAGATGGGGTAAACTAAGAAAACACGAAGAAAAGAGGAATTTAAAGGAACCATGGAACAAGAGGATAGGTAGTCAATGAATATTTTCTGGGGTTTTTTTGTTTCCCCAGCCATTCTGGGTGGCTCCCAACAGAATATTAAAAACACGATAAAAGATAAAACATTTGAAACTTCCCTAAACAGGGCTGCCTTCAGATGTCTTCTAAATATCAGATAGTTGTTTATTTCCTTGACATCTGATGGGAGGGAGTTCCACAGGGTGGGCGCCACTACCGAGAAGACCCTCTGCCTGGTTGTTGAATATAAAATTGTAAAATTTAATAAAAATATTATTTTTAAAAAGCCTGAAAACACCCCACCTTGTCTGTTCCACCCCTTTTTGTGATGTTTTCATGTCATTTTCAGCACAATGTGCAGTCAGGCACATATTGAACTCATGCAACTGGGAGGTTGCCTGTATTAGGACATGTGGCAGCCACATTGTGAGGTGATACAGATCAGAAGGGAATCATAGAATTGGAAGGGACCTCTAGGATCATCTAGTCCAACCCTCCTCAATGCAAGAATCTTTGGCCAATATGGGGCTTGAACCACAACCCTGAGAGTAAGAGTCTCATGCTCTGAAAGGTTTCCTGATCTAGGGAAAAGTAGGGTCTGGAATTTCCCAGACATAGCCTGTATTCAGCCCTCATAAACAGTTCAACAACTTTGGCCTCCCCCCCAAAAAGCTCATTTTTGAAATATGGCAAATTTCAAATAGGCAAAACTAATAGGAAGCTGATAGAGTCAAAACTAATGCAAGAAAGAAAGGGAACTGGTAGCCTTTCTTGGTTTTTGTGGTACAAGATTGTGGTACTATGGTTGTGCCTTAGTACCTTAGTACTTAGTACCTTAGTACTATGCCTCAAAAGCACATTCAAAACACATTACAGTGGTACCTCAGGTTAAGTACTTAATTCGTTCTGGAGGTCCGTACTTAACCTGAAACTGTTCTTAACCTGAAGCACCACTTTAGCTAATGGGGCCTCCTGCTGCCACTGCGCCACCGGAGCACGATTTCTGTTCTCATCCTGAAGCAAAGTTCTTAACCCGAGGTGCTATCTGTGGGTTAGTGGAGTCTGTAACCTGAAGCGTATGTAACCCGAGGTACCACTGTACCGTGGATGCTTGGGTTGCGAACGTGATCTGTGCGGGACACATGTTCTCAACCCACAGCATTCGCAACCCGCAGCGGCGCATCTGCACATGTGCGGGTTGCGATTTGGCGCTTCTGTGCATGCGCAACCGACAAAACCCAGAAGTAACCCGTTCCGGTACTTCCGGGTTTCGGCGGTCTGTAACCCAAAAAAAGGCAACCTGAAGCGTCTGTAACCAGAGGTATGACTGTATTTCCTTCAAAGAATTCTGGATGCTGTAACCCCTCACAGTTTCACTCCCCAGAAACCATTAACAAACAGTGCACAGAAATATTTGAGGGGAGAAATGTGCTCCGAATGTGCTTTAAAGGCACAGGGTATACTCAACCAATATCCAATTAAGCTGAAAGATAACTTTATATATATAGATATATAAAGGGAAAATGGCTTTTCTCCGTTTCTTGTGCAATTTGCCTACTGAACTTAATGCCAAAAGATAATTGGGATTGAAGAGCTTAGCAGAATTAAAAAAAACACGTGTTAGGCACACATTGGGGTTTTGAGAAGCTGCCTCACAGCAGCAGATGGGATATTAAAACCAAACATTACCTAAGGCTTCGGGCCAAAGCCCGTCTCTCAGGATGGTTAAGAACTCTCACCTGCAGCATTGCTAAAATAAACCAAAGAACAGGGCTTCTTCAGTCCACAAATTATATTCACCATTTAAAAATAATATTGAGAAAGCTTTTCAGTTGTGTAAAGAGCCCTCAAGAACTTCTAGACTGGACTCTTTGTCCTGGTTCCAGAATAAATTATCCTGATGTTCTTTTGTTATTGATGCGTACACTTAGACTTGACATTTCAGGGCTATCCTTGCGATTAGGCTCTGGCTCACATCAGCCCCTCCTTGTCTCATTGAACAAGGCAGCAATAATACAGCTACTTTGGACTTTCGTATTTTCTTCTTAAATAATTTTTTATTAAGGTTTATAGAGAAAAATACAAAGCTTAATGTCTCCCCCCCCCAACCAAACCAAGTGTTTAATCTAGATACAATAAAAACACAAAAGGTGGGGGAGGGAAAGAAATGGGGGGGGGGGAATAGAAAAGAGGTTAAAAGAGAAAGATAGAAAAATAAGATTCAGAAAGTAAAGAACTTCTGACTCTTCATCTGTCCACTATATAAAAAGAATATTCACTTCGTCTAATCCCACATAACAGCCAACAAAGCAACTTTCAGTAAACAAATATAATCTTCAGTCCTCAAATTCAGATATCATTATTTCTTTTTCATGCAAGAAGTCCATGAGAGGTTTCCAATTTTTAATAAACGATAACAATGACTTTTCTCTGATTAAACATGTCAATTTAGCCATCTCAGCCAGGTTGGTTGGTTTTAATAGCTGTTCTTTCATTGTTGGTAATAATGGGTCCTTCCATTTTGCATGTTTAACCAAATCCAGGTTTAACCAAATCAAAATGGCAGTGCTCATTGCACCTGGCTAGCCTTTGCCACGTGGAACTGGGTAAGCAAACCCAAGGAAGATTGATGAGGATGGGAGTAAAAAGGTGAAGGTAAAGGGACCCCTGACCATTAGGTCCAGTCGTGACCGACTCTGGGGTTGTGGCGCTCATCTCACTTTATTGGCCAAGGGAGCCGGCGTACAGCTTCCAGGTCATGAGGCCAGCAGGACTAAGCCGCTTCTGGTGAACCAGAGCAGTGCACGAAAACACCGTTTACCTTCCCGCCAGAGCAGTACCTATTTATCTACTTGCACTTTGACGTGCTTTCGAACTGCTAGGTTGGCAGGAGCCGGGACTGAGCAACGGGAGCTCACCCCGTCGCAGGGATTCGAACTGCTGACCTTCTGATTGGCAAGTCCTAGGCTCTGTGGTTTAACCCACAGGTTCAAATGCCCAACAAAGGCATTCTCAGAGCAGACCCGTTGAAATCAATGGGCACAGTTAGCTTACATCCAATGGTTTCTGGAGGTCTGCTTAAGTCTAGTCAGAATCAAATCAATAGTTGGCTACAGCCAGGGCCGTCTTTAGCATATGCGCCACCAGGGTACAAAGATCTGCTCAGCACCCCCAAATTAACTTTTATTATGCTTATGTCAGACACCACGCTTTTTTAAACAATTTCTCTAAATGAATTTGAACTGTAAGTGATGAAATTAAAATGCAATTTGCAATGTTTCACTCGGGGTCAGTGGCACCTTTGACATGACTGATCTCACGCAGCTTGACAAGCGCCGCCGTTGTGAATGACAAGTGCTGCCACTGGCGTGGCGCGTCTTTGGTAAATGAGCACACAAAGTCGAAAGTCCTTTAGTGAAACAGTAGGTCTACATTTTTGAAATATCCTCGGAGTCAGGAGGGGATTTCATGCTCTTTATTCAGCTCATAGTGGTGAGGAGGAATGGAAGTTCCCCCACAATATCTGCTTTATATACATTATTTACACAATGGGTTGCATGTGATTGGCTAATTCCGGGATTCTCCTGTAGGCCAGTCAGGTTGTGGATTCACTTCCACCTGGAGCTGGATTGGGTGGCTCCTGCAGACCAATCAGACTGCTGCATTGTTCTAGGACCAATCAGACTGCTGCATTTTGGATCCTATTGTTCTAGGACCAATCAGACTGCTGCATTTTGGATCCTATTCAACTCAGTACATAACAATTTTGGTGATACCTAGGTATATATATAGGGATGCGGGTGGCGCTGTGGGTTAAACCACAGAGCCTAGGACTTGGCGATCAGAAGGTCGCGGTTCAAATCCCCACGACGGGGTGAGCTCCCGTTGTTCAGTCCCTGCTCCTGCCAACCTAGCAGTTCAAAAGCACGTCAAAGTGCAAGTAGATAAATAGGTACTGCTCTGGTGGGAAGGTAAATGGCATTTCTGTGCGCTGCTCTGGTTCGCCAGAAGCACCTTAGGCATGCTGGCCACATGATCCGGAAGCTGTATGCTGGCTCCCTCGGCCAATAAAGTGAGATGAGCGCCTCAACCCCAGAGTCGGTCACGGCTCGATCTAATGGTCAGGGGTCCCTTTACCTTTTTACTAGGTATATATGTATTTTGTTTTTCTAGCTTGATCAAAATTATTTATTATTTCATAACAGGTAGATAGTTAAGAGCTTAGGCAGCTTCAGTGGCGGGCACCCAGCGCCCCCCAGAATTTGGCGCCCAGCTGCCCCGCACCCATTGCACCCTGGACGGCCCTGGATACAATCCTCTAGTCCAGGATTATACAGGTACTATCTCTATAGGCCAGCTCTCTGTAAACCTAGTTGTTCACTCTATATTTTTGGTAACAATTTTAATAGGGCTGGTGAAATCTCTAGCGCCGTTTTACAGTGATTGCATTGCAATTTCAAGGTTTTACTGGGGCTAACAGCTGTTTCCCCAATCTATCTGTCGACCACCAGTTTCTTTCTTTCAGTGTTCCTGTTTTGGTTTTAAATTTTACACATTTTTATATATCTGCCTTGTTTAAGGCAGGAAATAAATCTGTCAAAGAAATACTACTTGGAGGTGGCAAAGTCAAGAAGCACCTCCTACAGGGGATACTGTTTGGCACAAGCACTTGAGAACAAGGGGGGTAGTTCTTTGGTAAGGGCTAGCTTAGGGGCTAAAGTCACTGGAGGGGGGTCCTGATTTTTTTGGGGGGGATGTCTCAGGTTCAGGCATCACAGATTACAATAGCTCTTCATATCTTGTCCTGGACTCAGTGTCAAAGCCCTGATCTGGTGTTTCTTTGGGCAGAGATACTGAATTGACTGACTCCTTCCCTCTGAATCAGTGTCCAAGGACTCAGCTACATTGGCAAAGAAAACCCACTTTATAGGTGTTGTTTATGCATTCTAACACTGTGACACCAGATGGCGCTGTGGAGTTCCATTTTTGCCAACCTGATTTCTCAAATGTATAAAGTTTGCCATGCATTTAACTGAAACACTTCTTTGATGTGTCAATATCCAGCCCAAGTCACTGCATCATGACAATTGTATGTCATCTGGTCCCACAGGAATGCTCTTAGATGGCAAATTACTTCAGTTACTGATAAAGACCATCACCTTCTATTATAGATTAAAAGATTAATTAAATAATAATAATTTGAACCAAGACACCGAGGGGGGGGGACGGACAAAACAAACTCCATTTTATCGTGTCCTGCGTTAAAATCAATTGCTTTGTAAATAATCCCTGATTTGAATAATACAGATTGACAAATTAGTTTATGAAATATCACATTTCCCACACTGAGGTATACGTGTCCTGTTTAACTTTGTGAAATGTAAAGGGAAAAAAGGGCTGAAAAAGAAATGTGCATTCATGTCTTACTTCATATGAAGTTATAAACTTTCCAGACAAATAAAATGCTTGTTGTATCTACTCAAAACAAAAGGAAGATTGGAATCAACATTAAGTAGAGATAATGATGGAAAGACTGACTTCTATGCAATGATTTTATGACTATCTGACAAGAATCAGTGAACAATTCCAGTTGTATCTGTATGCTTATATCTTGTGCACATTCTGGTCTAGAACTAAGGTCGGATTATGTCATTGTCACGGTTATCTTCTAGAAAATAGACATGAAGCTGCCCTTAAAAAAAGCAAATAAACCCAACACAAACATTCTTGTAGCATCACTCTGAGCAAATGAAATATGACAGTGTATCATTCACACAACAGATTGATCACACTGATTATGCTAAAGGAGGTGATTAATCTTGTGCCATAAAAAGAGGTGCTATAAATTTTGACCAAGGCTTTCATCTGATCCACCTACACATTATTTCAACTTTTAATTTCATTGCTGTCTTTTGATCATCTGCTTTTATCGACCCCTTTCGTAAAGAGTCCAGCAAAAGGCAAATTGTATTGCAACAACTAAGTTCCACCGAAATAAATGACATTTAAGTTGGTTATGACTAAATTTCATTCCATGGCCCACAGTTCAACGCCCTAAAATGTGGGAATCTCAATACAGGGTCCCCCATCCAATTTGAAACCACACCAGATCCTGCTTAGCTTTGCAGATATGCTAGCAGTTTATTGTTGCACTACTACGAGGGGATACTGGGGACACCTTGCCCCCAAATTTCCAGACTACCTCCCTCATTGGTTTCTTCTTGCCTATGTTAAGCAACATGAGAGAAAAAATAGAGTCCTGTGGATCCCTACAGCATAAATGTCAAGGAACAAGTAAGTCCCCAATTGCACCCTCTGAAAATTACCAACCAGATAAGAGTGGAACAACTATCCTCAAGAAGCAATCCAGCAAGGTTCCATGATCAATGTTATTAAAGTCACTGAGAGGTCCAGGACAGAAAATCAATGCTTTAACACTTCCCTTATCTTCCAGAATAATTAATCAACCATAGCAATCCAAGCAGATTCAATTCCAAAAGTAATAGGAATAGTTCTAGATAATCTTACACCATCTTGGGATGCCTGAAATTAGGTGTCCACCAATGTCTTGTGCAACTTGCTCAAAATAAGTTAGAAATAGGCTAATAGAACGATCTAAAGATGGGTTTTTTTAAAAAAGAAGTGGTCTCACAACACCTGCTTCCTTCAAGGTGTGTGGGATTGTGTATGGGACGCAGGTGGCATTGTGGTCTAAACCACTGAGCCTCTTGGGCTTGCTGATCAGAAGGTTGGCGGTTTGAATCCCTGTGATGGGGTGAGCTCCCGTTGCTCTGTCCCAGCTCCTGCCAACCTAGCAGTTCAAAAGCATGCCTGTACAAGTAGATAAATAGGTACCACTGTGGCAGGAAGGGAAACAACATTTCTGTGTGCTCTGGCTTCCGTCACAGTGTTCTGTTGCGCCAAAAGTGGTTTAGTCCTACTGGCCATATGACCCGAAAAGCTGTCTGTGGACAAACGCCGGCTCCCTAGGCCTGAAAGCGAGATGAGCGCCACAACCCCATAGTCACTTTTGACTGGACTTAACCATCCAGGGGTCCTTTACCTTTTACCTTTTAACCTATGGGACTGTTCTTTCTTTCAAGGAAGCATCAACTACCTCCTAAATCAAACAGGCCACTCCTCTCCAGTTAGAAGTCAAGACATGCAATGGGTGTGCACACAGGTGAAAGGCCTAACATTTGAAGTCCCATCGCAATATCCTCAGGCTGAAACAATCGAAACTGACCCAAACAATTGCAAGAAGATGGTGCCAAAGGAACATCTAGCATTCATAATGCTTCCTTCCTCCAAGTCAGAGAAGATGGAACTGATTCTATCCACAAAACATGCAATCAAATCACAATGTGCTATCAAGGGTTCAGTTTGATTGCCTTGTGGATTCATCTGTAAGAGATGCCTTAACATTTCTCTCCGCTGCCATAGCCACCACAGAATAAGCCTGGGGAAACTCTACCTGTGTATCAGGTGTGCGTGCAGGAGCCAGGCCCTGTGACCAATAGGACTCTGCAGGACTGGGGCCTTCCTAAGTTTGTTCTGGAGAGGCAAGGCATGACCACACAGGTGAGGCCAATTGGTAACCCACCGCACCTGGTGGCAAGAGCCAGGAAGGGATATAAGGTCAGCATTTTCCCTTCGGCTCTTTGCCACAGCAACACGTTCCCTGACTTGCTGCGTTTGACTTCTTGACTCCTTGCTTCTTGATCCTCGAACCCTTGACTTCGTGACTCCTTGCTTCCTGACCCTCGGATCCTTGGCTTTCTGACTCCTGGCTTCTGGGCTCCCGTCCCTTCTCTCACTCCCACCATCTTGCCCCGAGTCCTGACGTCCCCAGCCGGGACTTCAATTGCCCGTGAACTGTGGTTCCCAACTCCTTTACTGCCACCAACTCACTGGACTAAGTGGAACCAGAACTAAATAATGCTAGCAGTACTGGTGGCCTAGAAGTGATCATGTCAACCACCAGAGTCATCTCCAAATTCCGATTATCGTAGCAGTGACGCCAGTCCCACTAGCTTGAAAATTCCTCACAGCTGTCAGAAAAATTCTGGATACTGAAGTCTCTTTTGACCAGCTTAACTGATTCTCTGTACATCCAGAAGCTGAGAGCCTCTGATAGCTTAAACCTCCCCTGGTTGTCATCCGAGCATGAGAATGGCACTGCTTAAAGCTCTCTAGCATCCACATCACTAACCACCTGCATGATCCAATGTTTCCTCTGCTTTTTAACTAGTAGAGACAATGACCGCTCCCCGCTTAAAACGGGGGGCGCCCTTTGCGTGGACGCGCGCAGCCCCTAGATCTGGAGCGGCTCAAACAGCATAGGCTTGGCTTTGCCTTCCCTCAGGTGGGATACCTGGAGGTCTCCGCCTACCTCAGTCAGTTGTCCAATCCCACCTGGGGGAAGCATTGCCAAGGAGACCAGGCCAGGTGGGGGAGGGATTACCTGCCCACACAATAGAGGGAGGATCTTACCTGGGAATCCTCACTTGGCTCCAGAGCTTCTCCCACCCTACCCACCCTCAGTTAATGTCTTCCTTTGCAGGTTAACTTTTCTTCATAGGTTTTGCAGGTTAACTTTTCTTCACAGGTATGCGGGCGCTGCTACGATAAGGTCGCTGTTAAAGGGCCGGAAAGGAATTTCCCTGCATTGGCAGGTTTCGCCTTTCCCGTAGCAAAATGTCACAACTTTGGCGGTATCAGGCCTTGGGCGGAATCCTTTAGTCCACCTTCCTCTTTATTCCACATGACGGGGGGGACCGCTCGGGATCTCGGGACTCCGCCTGTCCACGCAATGTTTTAGGATAGCTCTGTGGTGGTTGTGGTGACTACGCATTCCTGAACCAACTGCGACAGATCTTTTAGACCCCAGAACCAAGGACCTGAGAGTCTTCAACATCAAGGCAGCTATCCCCAGCAGACAAAAGCAGGTAACCCATTGACCCCCATTCATAATGGACATTACAATTACAATTATTTCTCAAAAACAAGCAATTCTCAGTAAACATGGGTCATAGTTTGTGCTGATTAAGGTCCCCAGGTGACATTTTAAAAAATCAGCAACAAAAGACTAAAGTTCTTTTTGATCACATCAATAAATGGAAGAAAATAAGCAAGCTGGATGTGTTTCAGGGTGGTTTTTTTTTTTTTTTTTAAGATACTCTCCATTCTAAATTATCCTTACATTCATCAGTCTTCTTGAAAGAGGACCACAGCTCAGTCATTCCTGGCAGGAAAAGATAAGGTGATTTTTCTGTGTACTCATTACTTATGCCTTCTCCTGTTATTCACTCCAAATCACTTCCTTGTAATTTATTTTAAACTTTCCTATAACATTTCCAAAAAGGGCAGCTGGTACCAGAACACATAATATATACGTGTGTGTGTGTGTGTGTGTGTGCGCGCGCAAAATTTTGATGAACAAATTAAGCCATTCCCATAAATCAGTTAAGTGGGATGGATTGTTCAAAGCAAAGATAGCTGTCGTTTTCAGAGGCAGCAGAGAACAAGCAGAGTAAAATATATTTTATTGAATACTTTTTTCTCGTACCGCGCAGGACTTTAAGCTTCTATGTATTCAGTTTTATGGATCACCCTTCCCTAATGATGGAGAAAGGGCACCGTTTTCTCATCTCATTCATCCTCGCAACAATCTTGGCATCATCTTCTATCATTATCATTTTTATAGGCGAGGAATGCAAGGCAATGGCTTTCTTGCGGCTGCAAAAGCTTGCATCCAGTCAAAGCCTCACATCGTTATAGCCTCTGGGATCCCCATGCCTTTGTGACTCATCTGGACACATGGAGGAGTCCTGCCCCATCTGCTAATACTGACATTTATTCTACCGAAGGAATCACTGGGGGTGGACGTGCTAGAAACAGGTGGCACAACTCGCAATGCAGGTGGTCCGCCTGTTTCTTGGAGATTTAAAAGCAAGGGACTACTAATGGTAGGGGTTTCTATGGTACCTTCTTGCCCTCTTCCCTTTCAGATCCCGTTCATATAGTTAATTCTCAAAGGATCCAGTTTGGTGCCCTGTCTGTTGCAACCAGAAGGAAAAACCAAACCACAAACGCAGTACTGCCTGCTTTGAAGAATCTAGGGCAGGAATGGGGAATTTCTGGCGGTTCCCTCACTGCGTGAAGTGAGGTAACAGAGAAACAGGCAGAGGGCCTTCTCGGTAGTGGCACCTGCCCTGTGGAATGCCCTCCCATCAGATGTTAAGGAAATGAACAACTACCTGACTTTCATAAGACATCTGAAAGCAGCCTTGTTTAGGGAAGTTTTTAATGTTTGATGCTTTATTTTGTTTTTAATATTCTGTTGGAAGCTGCCCAGAGTGGCTGGGGAGGCCCAGATGGGCAGGGTATAAGTAATAAATTATTTATCATCATCATCATCATCATCATCATCATGCCTTCCAAATGCTGCTGGAGAACAACTGTCATCACCCCTGACCATTGGCCATTCAGGCTAGAGATGATGGAAGTTTAAGTCCAACAGTACCTTGATAAATCACTTGCGTTTTTGCTGCCTTGAGCTCCTTCGGGAGTGAGGGCGACATCAACATTTAATAACACACGCATTAAACACACTTTTAAATTGTATTAACTCCCAGGAGAGGCACTTCGGCAATGGTAGGTCTCAGACAGTGGCAGCTGGCATCCCACGGGAGGACAACAGAAAGTGGAGCCAATGACAGACAGACCCAACAAATTCTGGTGGTGCTCCCATCCTTCTCCCTTCTGCAGTGGCAACACCGGCAATAGTGACACTAAGGAATCTCAAAATCTCGGTAGCACAGCCAACAAATCTCGCTCCCCACTGGGGTTAGGGATCCTACCTTTGTTTGGCAAGGCTGTTCCATGTCTACATCACCTCTACAATCCTCACCAACGTAGAGCTTTCCCCCTTGCCACCTGCAATTCTGAAGGAAGGTTCTTGAAGGTTCCACACTCAGAGAGGTATTGTCCTTGCAGTGTAGGACAGTTGAGGCCATTGAACATGTTTTGTTCTACTGCCCATTTAATGCAATAATTCATGACAAATGTTTGAGCCCCATGCATAAGGAGAGGTTAAATTGTTCTGACGTCTACTCCTTTTTATTGAATAGCTGTGGGCATGGCAGTATGGAGACAGCAGCAGAATATCTGAGCAACGCTGTGAAGCTCCATCATCGTAAGACTTGAGAGGTACTTTTTAACCTTAGTATGCCATTGTAGTTTTATCTCAGAGAATCTCCTTCTGTGAACAGGTGCCAATTTTATGTTTCAACCCACATATCCCTGTTTCGTCTGTATGCCAATAAAGGTTGATGGATTGATTGACTAAGGAAAAGCAAGTTGGCAGTCAGTGTCACCACCCCCCCAGGACTGGCTGTAAGGAGGGAGGGATGTGAGGGCTGGCTGAGGCAGACTGGGGTTGGTGGGACAGTGCCCCAGTTTTCCTAATGCCCTAACTTCCTCCCGTCTCAGATACCAAAATAACCAAGTCAGCCCTGGGTGCTAAGTATGCACCTTGATTTGGAGTTGGTGGGGCACAATTTGATATTTTGCCTTAGGCAAAAAAAAGGTCTCAAGCCTATTGATGATCTGATGGTTTCTTCTCCTACTGAACTTGATGTTTGACACCATGCTTTTGGCAAGTCTGGTTTCACTAAAATCTGCCCTGCTTAGCACTTCATGCAAATGCTTTTGAGTGCTTCTGAATTTACATTCATGTGCCATAATTGACACCTGGCAAGCTCCTGAGAAAAGGGTGTTGCTTGGCTTCTTCCTGCTGTACAATCAGAGAGAGCAACCTAAATATTAAAATACATGGGATAGTCAAAGCTGTCATTAGCTAGAAGCCATCACCTTCCTGCTGTTGTGCCTTTGCTGTGATGTTATGAAAAGTAGAGACATATGCACATTCAGTTAGGCCCAATTACACACTGAAGGCAATTTAGGGGTCACTTTATTCCTTCCTTTAAAATATACTGCTAGACATTTGCAAGACAGGAGGGATGCAATTGGGGGAAGCCAAATTGTATTACATCAATTGCCCATCAAATCGAAGCAGGGATGTTCCTGAGAACAAAGCCAAGCATTTTACAAGACCAACTGTTCCTGGAGACAGCTATTTAGAGGCACTAATATGGTTTTCTAAAGTTGGTGTGTGTGTGTGTGTGTGTGGTGAAAATCATGTCCACTGTCCGCGTAGAAGGCCGAAAACCATTTTGGGATTCAGGAAGGGTCACCTCGCATATTGTTAAGAGACGGTTTGCTAAGATCCTTGCAAGAATTTTGCCGGCCTCAGCTAATAGAGAGATGCCTCGATAGTTTCCGCAATCAGTTCTGTCACCTTTTTTAAAGAGATTGATAATTTTGGCATCCCTAAAGTCTGCTGGGATCGCTTCTCTTTCCCAAATTTTTTCGATGAGCTTGTGAAGTTGTTGTGTAAGCTCAATTCCACCCACTTTGAAGATTTCAGCAGGTATCCCATCAGGTCCACTGGCTTTGTTGTTTTTCATTTGGTTAATAGCTGTACACAACTCTTCAGAATTGGCCTCCACAGTCACTTACGGACTCATTGTTAAGACCGTGTTTATGGAGGACAATCTTACTCGGCTATGAGTGATTGCCAAAGAACAAGAAGAAGAAGTGTGTGTGTCATTTGAGGGTAAACTATGCCTGGTCTTTGTTGAAAGCTGCTTGTGATTTGTTTGCAGGAAGGTTATTCAACCATGATTAACATGTACAGGGATGATGATGTTGATGATCGTGTAACATTAGACTGTTGTAGCATCTCAGGCCCCTTAAGTAGCCACTCTCAGTTAGGGATGGGGGAGAGCTTTGATTCAGTTTGCCTTTAGAGGTGAACCAACCTAATCCACACTTTTGAAACAAAATGTGAATCGAAACACAGCCATTCTTCAAAATTCACAGGTATCTGATTTTTGCAATGCAGTTTTCCAACCAAGTGATGTGTTCAAAAACTGCAGATGCTAGCTAACAGTCAGTAGGTGACAAAGCTCCAGTCCATGTCTTCAACAATGAACTCAGTTCTTTGGATCCAAGCCACAGTGGCCAAGCACGGTAGCCTTCAAAATGTTTATTGTATAATTTGATCATGGTGTGAAGAGAGATATTCTTCCACAATCTATTTGACATTCTTGTTTGAAAGGAAGGCTGGCAAAATAAGCTACTACAAAACAGAACTCCTCTTAGAAGGAGGAATGGCAGAACCCATCGCTTTTCCAGCAGTTTATCTCTTAGCCTGTACCACGAGTAAAATATTTAAATCAATTGTATTGAACTCAGGATCATTTATTTAGCACCAACTTGGCCCGCCACAGTAAATACTGCAGCCTTCCACAGTGAGATGTCAACTTTTCTCATGAATTTTGTTTTATAGTTTAGTAAGAAATCCCATAATTGCCCAAAGTAATACTTTAGACCCGTAGAGGGGGCACCAACCTCCCAACAGCCTTTCATTTTATGGCGAGCCAAGAGGAGGAAATAAAAATGGCCCCTTGTGATTTGCAGAGGACTTAAATCTCTCTGCTTTGCAGCAAAGCAAGCTGTTCCACATGTAGCGGAAAGCAGAAACTCAGCTTCACTGCAACACATGATGGCTATTGCTTATTGTGGGAATAATACTCCTCATTGAACAACGGACCAAAGAGATACAAGTACAATTAGAGGACACTGATTTCAGTTGTAGGGGTTAAGAACGAACGAATCTCATTACTAGAAGTTCAGAACAAAATCCTTTGCTGCCATTTCAGTGGCAGTGGTGAAAACAATGGCCCTTCTTGCCCCTTCATTTGCAATGGATAAGCTCTTACAACCAGTAAGGCCAAATACTTTATGACAGGCACAGGGGCGTGATCTGTGTTGTTGGACTTCACCTCCCATCTGTCTCTGCCAGCATGGCAAACAGACAGGCACAACGGGAACTGATGTGCAGCAACCGTTTCCCCATTTCTGGTCGACAGTTTGTACAAAGTTGGTCCTGATCAGCTGCCCAAAATGAACTCAAAAACTTGAGACAGATTTCATTACCATTGTGTACAGAAATCTGTTCTTCCCGAGACATCACTCTTACTGTATTTGCGCTTGTACTCTTCCTTTCTTATCATGGGTACAATCCAGGGAAAGTGTGACAATGGCAGTGGATGGCTGCAGAACATGGCGGCGCTGTGTTGACTCAGTCGGTAGAACAGGAGACTCTTAATCTCAAGGTCATGGGTTCGAGACCCACAATGGGCAAAAGATTCCTGAATTGCAGAGGGTTGGGCTAGATAACCCTTGGCATCCCTTCCAACTCTGCAGTTCTATGATTCTACGATTCCTTTCTCCCTGCCTTGTTCACTGGGCCCTCCCTCCCCAATCCAGTAGGCACAACATAGCTGAGAGGCATAGATGTTGTTGTACTAGAAGCCCCTTCAAACCTGAACTATTGGCCATGTTTTCTGGGGCCTATGGGAGTTGGAGTCCAACAATAATAGGTCAGCCTTGTGTTGGCTAGCTCTAACATAGATGATGGCACCAGTGGAAGCTAAGAAGAAGAAGAAGAAGAAGAAGAAGAAGAAGAAGAAGAAGAAGAAGAAGAGGAGGAGGAGTTTGTATTTGATATCCCACTTTATCACTACCCTAAGGAGTCTCAAAGCGGCTAACATTCTCCTTTCCCTTCCTCCCCCACAACAAGCATTCTGTGAGGTGAGTGAGGCTGAGAGACTTCAGAGAAGTGTGACTGGCCCAAGGTCACCCAGCAGCTGCATGTGGAGGAGCAGGGAAGCGAACCCAGTTCACTAGATTACAAGACTACCGCTCTTAACCACTACACCACACTGGCTCTCGCCTTTAGAAGCCTAACTGCTGCATGAAACAGGATAAGGGCATTAATCACATCTCCTTACTGCATGCTTTGGTGCATATGCCAATGAGTGTTTGGAAACAGATGGAGACGGGCGTTTCTGAAAGCTGACACGACTTTCGTTGCGTGAATGAGTTCTACGCTGGGGTCATTTCTCAGCTCAGGGGGCCAAATTCACTTCTTGGAAGCCCCTCAAAGGCCACATGACAAGTGGTGGGCAGGACCAGAGGCATAAGTGGGGTGATAAAGGGAAATTGCATTCAGTGGCGTAGCATGGGGGGTGCAGGGGGGGCCGGCCGCACCGGGCGCAACATCTGGGGGGGGCGCTCGCACTCGCAGCTCTCTGCCCCTACCTGGCTCACTCATTCTCTCTCACTGCAGTGCTGGCTGTGCGAATCCGATCCGAGCCGCTGGGTCGCCGCCCACTGTGGAGGGGGTGGGTGCCAGGCATGCGGTGCGGAGAGAGAGAGAGGGACTATCTGGGGGAGGGACAGTGCAGCGGCCGCCCAGCGCAGCGCTGAGCGCGGGAGAGAACCACACCAGACCAGACCAGGCAGCAGCAAGAAGAAGCTGGCAGTGGCGGCAGGTTAGGGGTTAGGGGGCGCAAATTACTTGCCTTGCCCTGGGTTAGGGGGTGCAAATTACTTGCCTTGCCCTGGGTGCTGACAACCCACGCTACGCCGCTGATTGCATTTATTGCACACTAACACACCCCTCTTTAGCCTCCTTCCTGGCATTGTCAGAGCTCAAGGACATAATCCAGCTAGGCAAAAACAGTTGGGGCGCAAAGCGGGCCCAGTAAGTGCATGATGCCTGGGGATATGAGGTGTGGCCTGAGGAGAATTCTGAGGGACAGACAGAGAGGTCTTGAGGGCTACATTTCGGCACTTGGGCCTGAGGTTCCTCACTCCGATTCTACACTATCTCAAAGCATCTAAACTGGGAGGCCAGAAGCTGCAGTCCGTGCTGTGTTTCAGGAAAATGCCTTCTACACATTAAGTAAGTAGGTGAGTAAGTAAGTAAGTAAGTAAGTAAGTAAGTAAGTAAGTAAATGCGCCCCCCCCAATGCCTATTATAAGTAGGGAACAATGCCACCTCTGCCATTAAGGATGCTAGCCAAGGAAGTGATTGATTGCAGCCCAACTCAGGTACAGAACACTGTGTTTCACCAATCTTTGTGCTTTTCGCTCGAAATGAAAAGCTTTGCTTTCTGCTAAGCATTCGGTCCCACAGTTGCTAGATCAAAGGGCATGGAAGCAATCTGTCCTAGAGCTGCCATATGTCCAGATTTTCCTGGACATTACCGGGATTTCAAAGGTGGAATTGACGTCCGGGGTGGGTGGGAAGTTCCAAAAGGTAGCACTTTGTCCTGGATGTTAGGCAAGTCAGAAAAAAAGCTCAACAATTTTGGGGTGTCCTGGTTTTTACTTGTTGAAATATGGCAACCCTACCTATTCACCAATTTGCTACTCCCTTGGGTTAATGTTGACGGGCTTGGCGTTAAGAATGCGGGTTCTGTAGAGCTGATCCATTGCATTGTCTTCACTTCCCCCCTTCTGCCCTGAGCACACCCAGCCCTAGGAGAACAAACTGACAAACAATTATTTTAAAAGGACACCAATGTAATATATTTAATCCTGCCGAGGCTGCAGGAGATGCTGTTTCAATGAATGGAAGGAAAGAGGTTTATAGATGGACTTGTATGTCTTATGTCCATTGAATTAAATCAGGTGCTATTTGGAAAGGCTAGGTCCAGGATACTTGCTCTAGTGCTCTGCCAAAAATTTCTCACACACTTTTTTTTAACCTATTCTCCATCAATTAATGAGAAAAGAAATTGCACCCCAAAATAATTGAAGGAGAGAGCTTTGGGGAGCAGAATTCTCATTATCTTAAGGTTGTAAAATTGGTGTTTCTGACTGTCCTTTCTTTCATTTTACAGATACTTTTGTCAGTGGTCTGCACTCTTCAGCCCTCCAAGGTGCCCATGTTTCAATTAAATCCCAAGGGAAGAACTTGGGAGGTAACTCCTCCTATGGACTTTTTTCAGATCAGGCAGCTGGGGAGGCTGCAAAATGCTGTGGAAACATTTGCTGGAAGTAAAATCCCTGGTTACCTTTCAGAAATAAGGTAAACTCAAAAACCCAAACCCTCTGAAATTCTAACATTCCCCGATTATTGGGCAGGGAAAAAAATGAAACCTCTTTTGCCGGGGGGGAAATACTAGAGAAGTCAGAGGACAGATTTTGGCACAGTGCTGAGCTGCACACTTTAGTGCAAAGCCATCTGTTTAAGGAATGACAGTCCCTTTATGACAAGCAGTGAAGGTCTCCTGGGGAAGATAATCAATGCATGCTTGCAAATGGACACTTTTATATCCCTTATATTATAATTGCAACAGCACAAAGTAGTAAACGTAAACAGCCCCAAGTTATCAAGGTTGACACCTGGCTCCTAAAATACTATAGCATGGAGTTCTGATTATTCTCCCTGTTATGAATAGCACAGTTAATAATAATAATAATAATAACGCCCCACCCATCTGACTGGGCTGCCCCAGCCACTCTGCGCAGCTTCCAACATATAGAAAAACACAACAAAACACTAAACAACTTCCCTATTCATGGCTGCCTTCAGGTGTCTTCTAAAGGTTGTATAGTTACTTGCCGTATTTTTTGCTCTATAAGACTCACTTTTTCCCTCCTAAAAAGTAAGGGGAAATGTGTGTGCGTCTTATGGAGCCAATGCAGGCTGCGCAGCTATCCCAGAAGCCAGAACAGCAAGAGGGATTGCTGTTTTCACTGCGCAGTGATCCCTCTTGCTGTTCTGGCTTCTGAGATTCAGAATAATTTTTTTCTTGTTTTCCTCCTCCAAAAACTAGGTGCGTCTTGTGGTCTGGTGCGTCTTATAGAACGAAAAATACGGTATCTCCTTCACATCTGACGGGAGGGCATTCCACAGGGTGAAGGTGTCTTATTTGGAGCTAGACTGTTGACTAATCCAGTATTGTCTGCTCTGACTGGTGGCCTGAGTGTCTGATGCCCAATATTCTTTAAACTAGAGGGGCCAAGGATTAAATTTAGGACCACATACACAAAAGGTATGTGCTCTAATACTGAACTATGGCCTCTCCATTGCAACGGGTCCATCCATCTCAGGCCAATGGAGATCATGACAGTGATGACCAGAACCAGGTGCTTGCAAAACATTGAACAGGTGGGACTGAAGTAGGTAGGACTAAGGAGCAGCGACCTGCTCAAAGTTATCCAGTTAAGCTTCATGAATGAGGAAGGTTTAGAAACTAGCCCCAATCCTTTGCACTAAATTGCCCCAGGTGTTACCCGTAATAGTATGCTAGGGGACACATCCAGCTTGACCATCAGTAGCTTTTTAAAACCAGAGCTACCTAGGATGGTTAACCAGGCATAAGCAAACTTGGCCCTCCAGATGTTTTGGGACTACAATTCCCATCATCCCTGACCACTGGTCCTGTTAGCTAGGGATCATGGGAGTTGTAGGCCAAAAACATCTGGAGGACCGAGTTTGCCTATGCCTGCTTAAAACCTTCTGCGAAACAAGGTCTATGCTGAGCAACGACCTTTTGCTACTGAGCTGTGGCCATCTGACTTCACTCACAGAGAGGGCAGATCCACAGCTCAGTGAGTAGAAGATATTGGCTGGCATATATACATGAACGTATCACCTGGGGTGAAAATCCGCCCGTGCCCAAAACAAAGCCCGAAATAGAGGCGCCCATGCCAGAGCCCGTGCCTAGACCCGAGCCACCTGCTCTCTCTCACTGTCATGGGGCTGCCAGGGAATGTCCCAGAGCTGAGGGAGGGGGAAGAACAGAAGCCTTTAGAAAAGAGAGGAGAAGGAGAGGAGGACAAGCAAGCAGAAGGAACTCAAGCTGTGAGGACGCTCCTGGATGCTGGAGAACAGCAACACCACTCGACCAGTTCAGGGACAGAGGGAGATTCGATGCCCATTCCTTCAGCACAGGACAGGAGGAGGTTAAAACGTAGGGAACAAAGGAGGCGCTTGGGGCTTCCTAAGCTCCTCTGCTGGAGGAGGAGCCAAAAGCTCCCACTTCCTGGATCTGCTACAGAGGATTCGCACGCATGAAGCTATGTTCTGTACCTTGTAAATATGATGTAAATAAAGACTGTAAATATATCTCTGAGTGAGCAGAGGCTTCCAGACCCATCACACTCACACACAAATTTACTCCCCTCCCAAACCCGGACATTTGCTTAAAATTGTAAAAATCCCCCCAAATGGACACCTAGGCCCTCCAGAAAGGACATGTCTGCGATTTCTGGACATATGGCAACCCTACGCCTGACACACTTCTCCAGTGGACTCCGTACCACCACAGCAGATATATAAACTAAGATCTGATTTGATTCAGATAATGGCTACCTTCCTTGTCACAATTACAACTGACTAGCAAAGATAGGACAAATCTTTATGATGGGAGGAAAGCAGCTAAGCTGAATACAAAGGGTTGGAACCACAGACATCCCCCTCACTTGAGAAAGATGTCTTCCTCTGATGGAAGGGTTACTTCACACTTTGTTCTATAGCAGGGCTGGGGAGTCTATGGCTCTTCTGAAATTGCTGGACTCCAAGTCCCATCAGCCCCAGCCTGCATAGCCAGCAGTCAGGGATTATGGGAGTTGTGGTCCTACCATGTCTAGAGGCTCCCCAGCCCTGTTCTAGAGTAGGGTTTCCCCAGACTTGGGTTTCCAGCTGTTTGGAGGCTAAAATTGGACTACAGTTCCCATCATCCCCGACCACTGGTCCTACTAGCTTGGGATGATGGGAGTTGTAGTCCAAAAACAGCTGGAGACCAAAGTTTGGGAAACTTGATTCTAGAGTATCACACTGGAAAAGTGGAACTAAATCAAAGGATGTTTTTTCCACTTGCACAAGAACTTGTGAAATCTCTTGGGAAGAACCAGAATTGCTACAGAACCTCTCTCGTATAGTGCCATGTTGATTTATGTGCAAGTTCTTGCACAAGCTTTTGAGGGGAATCACTCAATGAGGTTGTGAACATGGGACATAACAGAGATGACTACAATAAATAGGCCAAATTGGTGAAAATTAGGTGGCCCAACAATGTGTTGCTTTAATACTCTCATCTGAAGGCTTCAAGACCGTTTGACAAAGAGTTTCATTTGAGGGCCTAGAGCAGATTCAGTTAAGAGATTTTAACTGAAAAAGCTCATCTATCTCTCCCTAGTTACATTAATTGGCTTCAGAGTTGAAAACCCTTTTGAAGAATTATGATTTTACTGCGCATAGTCATCAGGGACTTGTGAAAAATGGACATTATGGCTGGCAATTTGAAACAAATGGGAGGGATGGAGTCATTTGTGAACATAATTCAGGCTTAACTATAGCAAAGTGTTTCATAGAGTGTCACACAAAAGACTTATCTACAAGGGCAATAAGTACAGTTGCAGGGTGCAGTGAGCAAAAGAATTAGTTGGAACATCAAAGGAAAATGATACTTATTTGATATAGGAGTAGAGACTGATTCTGTTCTTTTTAATAATTAAAACATTAGTACTACTAACACAGAATATTATATTCACAAATAAATCAATTGCGCCCCCGCCCAATAGTACTTAAGTGCTGGAGCAGGTCTCATCTCCCCACTGCGCACATATTTTAAATCACTTGAATTTCTAACATGGTCAGATCTGGCATATTCTGATTTTCTTTGAGCCTGATGAGAAATTATCTACATTTCTGGGGCAGGTGTGTGTGTGTGTGAGTGAGTGAAAGATAGGTAGAGAGAGAGAAATGCTGTGTTATATAAAATGGGACAGTCAAGGTACAGACCATGGTACAAAGGCTTTTTCTTAAGAGCAGCACTAGCCCAAGAAACGTCGCTTGAAGCAAATGAAAAGATGGTGTCTCTCTGTGTTCCATGCACAAAAGTTGACAGAATTGGTGACCAAATGTTGAGCAAAGAGGTGTAGAGTAGGCTGAATGGCACATACTATACATATTTGTCTTCCACAACCTCAGCGCCACTCCCTGCCTCCTGGCAGCGGCCTCCCTCCTCTGCATAATAGTAGGGCCGGCTCTGGTGAACTCAAGCTCTCTTTAAGAGGCAGGCTCTCTCCATCCCCCTCTCTCACTTTCTCATGGTTAAATTCTAGTCAAACATATACAGTGGTACCTCGGGTTACATACGCTTCAGGCTACATACGCTTCAGGTTACAGACTCCGCTAACCTAGAAATATTACCTCGGGTTAAGAACTTTGCTTCAGGATGAGAACAGAAATCGTGCTCTGGCAGCGCGGCAGCAGCAGGAGGCCCCATTAGCTAAAGTGGTGCTTCAGGTTAAGAACAGTTTCAGGTTAAGAACGGACCTCCAGAACGAATTAAGTACTTAACCTGAGGTACCACTGTACCTATATCCACACAAAACATGGAAAACAAAATATAAAGTGGTTCAAACTCTAAAGCGATACGGTATTCTTTTGTCTTCAGTTGAAGAGGGAGAAAATGGGGTTCAAAAGGTGGAGTTTGTTTACTGCTGGGTCCTGAAAGGTTGAGTACACTTAAAGTTGGGACCCACTACAAAGCATTTCAGCAGCACTGGGCTAAGACAATGAAAGGCTCTTTACCAGTAAATGCTTGAATTCGGCATCTTTCTGGAATCCGGTGAGTTCAATGGGGAGCATGCTTTTCTCCTCATTATGCTCTATCTGCGGATGAAGGAAATATTGATTTTAACTACAGAAGCAAGTGCAAGACAGATAACAATACTTATCAGTCTTCCCTTTCCATCTTTAAAGTTATTCCTGATAAGAGATTGCTGCTAATTCTTCCAACATGAGAATAGTAAATTGAGCTATTAGGCTGGTTTTCATGTAGAAACAAAGCAAGAAATCTGTTTGGTATCTGATGATAAAAGAACAGTCACAATTGTTTCCCGGTCTCACCTGTGGTGATAGATCTGAGAGAGGCAAATGGAAGGCAGGACAAAGAGGACCAAATCTGAATGCTAAATAGGAGAGCAGTCCAAGAGATCAAGAAAAGCACTCAAATCTGATTTGAAAACCCGACTGAAGTCAATTAGGGGAGTTCAACCATATCAACAGTAGTGAAGTATAACTGTATTTCCGTGTACTTAACACTTGCTCATTTTTAATCCAATCTTTGAATACATCAGGCTGATTGGAGTGGCTTTCAATAAGTTGATGTTTTGTACAGGTCAAATGAACACACCTAAAAAAAACTATAGAGGCAGAATAAAACCAAAGTCTGATTATTTTAATATTATGTTTTGATCTTTTCCTTTTTTAAGGTTTCTTTGGACTGATGCAGAGATTGGATTTTGCCACACACAATTTTTTAAAAAATGTTTTGCATATTTGAAGCTCATTCTTGGAAAATTCAGAAGGGACAAGATGTACTGCGTTTTCATGCGGCACATATTTAAACCACTCGTTTTATCATCCATCTCAAAAGGCCAACGCTATAACATAGTTGCAACATAGTTGCAATGTTAGCAGCAGCTTCAATCACTGATCTACAAAGTACTATCTCTAGACATTATTCAGTACCCTCAGGGCTACAATCCTACACACTCACCTAGGAGTAAGTCTCATTTAACTCACGTTCTGAGTAGGCATATTTAGGATTACACCATCAGATCTCATGGATTTCAGTGGGAGAAATGTAAGAATTAACTCTCTCACTTGAATCAATGGTGAATGTAAAAGTGCTTTATGTTAATTAGATTGTGCCCTCATTGTAGATCATAGAATTGGCTAACCTGTAGCCGAGGCTTCCGCAACCTCGACCCTCCAGATGTTTTTGGCCTACAACTCCCATGATCCCTAGCTAGCAGGACCAGTGGTCAGGGATGATGGGAATTGTAGTCTCAAAACATCTGGAGGGCCGAGGTTGAGGAAGCCTGCTGTAGCCCTTCAGATGTGCTGGAGTCCAGCACCCATCAGCCCCAAGCCAGCACAGCCAATTGTCAGGGGTGATGGGACTTGTAGTCCAGCAAGATCTGGAAGGTCATAGATTTGCCACCTCTATTGTAGATCAATATGTAACTGTCTAGAGCAGTTTTCCCCAAACTTGATCTCCAGCTTCTTTTGGATTACAGTTCCCATCATCCCTGATCACTGGTCTTGCTAGCTAGGGATGATGGGAGTTGTAGTCCAAAAACAGCTGGAGATCCAAGTTTGGGAAACACTGGCCTAGATCAAAACCAAAAGCAAAGTTGCATTTATGATATGAATATGTATCTTACTCCAGAAAGGCACAATGCATTGCATTGGGATTTACAGAATTGTATAGGGATGGATGATGTTCTGCCTAATGATATTTCCCCCACAATGCTGAGCTCTCTGTCATAACTCATGGGCTACCCCTTCTGAGACTGGGGAAAGATATAACCTTCCCATTTTGCTTTTGACTGCACTCTCATCAAGGAATGTTAAGCCGTCTTCAGTTTGACAAAAGGACTCCCAGAATAGCCTTCCTGGAAGAACGCTGTAGGGTCAATACAAACCTGCCAGAGGCTTGTCACTAAGCCCGATGCTTTTGAAGAAGCTTCAACAAGCACAAAATGCTGTCCGTGCTATCCAAAATGCTATTACATGGTTTCATTATACAAATGTTGTACTGGATCCTTCCTTTTTATCCTCCCAGGTGTCTCTTTTTAAATGGCCCATTCTATTCTATTTTGATAGAGGAAATGCCATGAGTTCAGTATATTCTATTCTATTCTGATAGAAGAGGCACTGTTGGTTCCATATGTTCAGCTTGGGACAATGAAATTGCTATGCATAAGCATGTGTTATCATATCTGTATAGGAACTGAGATGTGGAGGGAACTTCTTACGAAGATCAACAGAGAACTTCTGTGGTCAGCATAGTACAACAAGCTGGTGCCCTCTAAATGTTTTGGGAGTGGCTGCCAAGACAATATAACACTGGTCCTGAAAGATCCACATTGGCTCCCAGTATGTTTCCAAGCACAATTCAAAGTGTTGGTGCTGACCTTTAAAGCCCTCAACGGCCTTGGCCCAGTATACCTGAAGGAGCGTCTCCATCCCCATCATTCAGCCTGGACACTGAGGTCCAGCTCCGAGGGCCTTCTAGCGGTTCCATCACTGCGAAAAATGAGGTTACAGGGAACCAGGCAGAGGGTCTTCTTGGTAGTGGCACCTGCCCTGTGGAATGCCCTCCCATCAGATGTCAAGGAAATAAACAACTATGACTTTTAGAAGACATCTGAAGGCAGCCCTGTTTAGGGAAGTTTTTAATGTTTGATGTTTTATTGTGTTTTTAATATTCTGTTGGAAGCCACCGAGAGTGGCTGGGGAAACCCAGCTAGATGGGTGGGGTATAAACAAAGGCTGCCATGATAAATTTGGGTGGCAGCAACACCAAGGCTGGAATCCTATACACACTGAGGTGGAAACCTATGTGACCCCACCCACAGCCTCACACTTTGTGCTGCCCAGGGCGGAGGGAGGGGTAGGAAATTTGCTGTACCAGACGCCAGAGTGGGCCTGTTGGCATCATATGATGACATCAGGGCTGACATAGTATCCATTTTATCCTCAAAACAACCTGCGAGGTAGGTGACACCAAGAGATATCTTCCTGAGTTAATGTGGGATCAGAACTTTTGCTTAGCATACATGAAAAGAGATTTGTGTTCCCAGGGTATATTTACATCTGTTATGGCTAAAAGAAAAGCTTCTGGGGTTTTGATAAATGTTTTTTTAAGCATCCCCCCCCACCTCATCTCTTTTTACATATGCAGCTACAAGCTGCATGAATATTCAAAGATGGAGGGAAGATACAATGCCAACAGAGGAAGAATGACAAAGTTAATAGAATATACAGAAATGGCAAGGCTGACAAACGGAATAAGAGATCAGGGTTAAAAACAAACAAACAACTATTTGAGGAAGATTGGAAATGTTTTATTGAATATTTAGAGACATGTGGTAAACATATGAAGAAGTTAACAGTAACAGAATAAATTCAGCAGTAAAAAACAAATTGAGATACAAAGATGAAGAAAATAAGATAAAGGGAGAAATCAGAATATGTAGTGGAAAATAAAGTAATACAATGTACCATGGAAGGGGGAGGAGGGGAGTCAGTATTAATTGTGCATTTCTTTTATTTGCAGTGTTATTGTTTCAACTGTGAAATAAAAATGAAAATAAAAATTGGGGGGGGGGGGAGAACTTTTGCTTAGCTTTCTCACCAAAATATGAAAAACTAATGGGAATTAGTTGAATAATGTTTTTGTTCTCAGGTTGCCAAAACTAAAGCAATGTGACAACCTGCATTTGATAGTTTTCTTAAAAAATGAAAGAAACAATGCTTTGAATATCCATACATTTCAGGGAATATTTAGTGTTCATTACTCCTTCGCAGATATATATGCAAATTCTGCTTCCTGTTTTAAAAAAATGAAATAGTATACAAAGTCATCAGGCCATTGCCTTGTTAATGAATCTTTCTCACCACCTTCTGTGCTAAAAACTCAGTGTCAATGGGCTTCCTTTATAATTGTGCTGCAGACTCAAGATGTGCTTAAATGCTATGCAGATGTTTGTGCAAATCTTAATTCCAGTTTTTTTAAAAGCGAATTTAGCACCAAGCAATTGGATTGGGACAACAATTGTCTCAACTAGAAGGTAATTTGCCTGGTCGATTGAGTGTCCAACCTGAAGTAGATTAAAAAGGAGATGTCTGATAGAGTCGTAATTGTGAAGGATCAATTTGAAAAGCTGCAGATATCCTCAAAGGTCACTATTGATCAAAACCTGTCAACCCTTTTAAAGGGTTGGTTTGACATGAGAGGTTCGAAGCTTACAAAAGGTGAACTGCAAAGGTTAGAGGAGTAAATCATTTAATCCCCCAAATTATTAATTGCTGCTATTGATTATTGAAATGAGCAACCCAAGGAGGTATATTTTATAATTGCACGAAAATAACGTAAGTGGCCTTGAGCTGTTCTTGTTAAAACTCAGGCTGAGAAAAAAAAGACTGGAGTGAAACTACATGCAGCAATGCTGCTCTCTGAAGAGCAGGACGGAATGGGGTGGGAGCAGTTAATACTGCCATGCTCAGCAATTTCCAAAGCTTTGTTAAGGTGCAAACTAGGATATTGGAGGAGCAGAGACTAAAGAGTTCAGGAAAGCTAACAGCAAAGAGACAGGAGGAGGGGTGGTTTTAGGGAGACTCAGGGCAGAGCAAGGCACACAATCAGCAGCAGATGCACACGGGTCTAACAGGACTTTAGCCAATGACTACATACCCTCCAACATTCACCCACTGACAATAGGGACGTCACATTCTATTATGATTATGATTATTATTCCCCAGCCACTCTGAGTGGCTTCCAACATATATGAAAACATAATAAATCATTAAACATTTTCTTTTAAAAAAAAATCCCTATACAGGGCTGTCTTCTAAAGGTTGTACAATTACTTATCTTCTTGGCTTGGGGGGGTGTGTGTGTCACATAACTCCATAACCTCCAACATTTCTCCAATGAAAATAGGGACGTCCTACAATATTCTTGGGCTCCATGATCACTGCAGATGGTGACAGCAGTCACGAAATTAAAAGACACCTGCTTCTTGGGAGAAAAGTGATGACAAACCTAGACAGCATCTTAAAAAGTAGAGACATCACCTTGCCAACAAACGAACTATACGTTCGTATAGTTAAAGCAATGGTCTTCCCAGTAGTGATGTATGGAAGTGAGAGCTGGACCATAAAGAAGGCTGATCACTGAAGAATTGTTGCTTTTGAATTATAGTGCTGGAGGAGACTCTTGAGAGTCCCATGGACTGCAAGAAGATCAAACCTATCCATTCTGAAGGAAATCAGCCCTGAGTGCTCACTGGAAGGACAGATCCTGAAGCTGAGGCTCCAGTACTTTGGCCACCTCATGAGAAGAGAAGACTCCCTGGAAAAGACCCTGATGTTGGGAAATATGGAGGGCACAAGGAGAAGAGGATAACAGAGTACAAGATGGTTGGACAGTGTTCTTGAAGCTACCAGCATGAGTCTGACCAAACTGCGGGAGGCAGTGGAAGACAGGAGTGCTTGGTGTGCTCTGGTCCATGGGGTCACAAAGAGTCAGACACAGCTAAACAACAACAACAACCATATCCTACACCATTTCTACAGCAAAAATAGGGACGTCCTACCACACACCCCAACCCAGACAAATGCATGGGGCATAAATACAATTATTAATTATTATTATTAAAGTGAGAGCATTTGGGTCAAAATCAAGGGAGAGAAGAATAACAGCGACCTCATTGTGGGAGTTTACTATAGATCCCCAAGCCAAACGGAGGACATAGATGATGCCTTCCTGGAACAGATGGCCAAGCATGCAAAAGGAAGGGAGATAGTAGTAATGGGGGACTTCAATTACCCGGATATTTGTTGGATGTCAAACTCAGCCAAGAGCATAAGGTCAAACAGATTCCTCACTGGCCTTGCAGACAACTTCATTGTCCAGAAAGTGGGAGAAGCAACAAGAGGAACAGTCATTTTAGATCTGGTCCTAACCAATGTTGATGACCTGGTTAGTGGGGTAGAAGTGGAAGGATCATTAGGCGCGAGTGATCATGCTCTTCTGAAGTTTACTATACAGCGGAAAGGAGCAGCCAAGCATACTAGGACTCAATTTCTTGACTTTAAGAAAGCCGACTTCATAAAACTTAGGGAAGTGCTGGGTGAGATCCCATGGACAGTAATACTAAAAGGAAAGGGAGTTCATGATGGCTGGGAGTTTGTTAAGAGGGAGATAGTAAAAGCACAACTTCAGGCAATACCAATGAGACGGAAACATGGAAGGTGCCTAAAGAAGCCAGGGTGGCTATCTAAAGAACTTTTAACTGAGTTAAGGTTAAAAAAGGATGTGTACAAAAAATGGAAAAGGGGGGAAACCACCAAAGAGGAATTCAAACAAATAGCCAGCACGTGTAGACACAAAGTCAGAAAAGCTAAAGCACAGAATGAACTCAGGCTTGCTAGAGAGGTTAAAAGCAACAAAAAAGGCTTTTATAGGTATGTTCGTAGCAAAAGGAAGAACAAAGAAACAGTGGGGTGAGTCAGAGAAGAAGATGGTGAAATGCAAACAGGGGACACAGAAAGGGCTGAACTCCTCAATGCCTTCTTTGCCTCAGTCTTCTCCGATAAAGAAAACAATGCCCGACCTGAAGAATTTGGAGCAAATGATTCAGCAGAGGAAACACAGCCCAGAATAACTAAGGAGATAGTACAAGAATACTTGGCTAGTTTAGATGTATTCAAGTCTCGGACTTCCGGGTTGGCGCCATTGCCGAATGGCGGACTCCCTCCGAGCTCCGGAGGGAGCCTGCTCGGCAGGGGCTGGGTCCTACCGCACCGGCGATGCGGGGACCCTTAAAAACCACGGCCACGAGGGCCGTGGACATGGAGACTCGGCTGGCACCGCCAGCGCCCTCCCGACTCGTGAAGGAGCCTTTTTAAAGGCTACGGATCGGGTGCCGGGGAGAAGCGTGGTGCTTCGAGTCCTCTGCTATCCCTGCCGAGCGCAGCCGCATGCCATCCGGCGGAGAGCGCTGACTTCTTCCATTGAAAATTCGGACTTTTTAACAACAACCCGTGAGTAATTTGGAAACTGGGTTTAAAAGGAGGAAAAAAAAGAATTTCTTTTCGAATTGGACACGAGCGGGGGGGGATCCAAAAAGGAAGTCAGTCCCCCCCCCTATTGTAAACCTTCCAAGACAAGGACGGGGAAACCAAGGTCCAAAAAGATTTGTATTGCTGATAAAAACTAAGAATTCCACGATGGGGAATTATAAGAACTGTGCTGGAGGACGAACTGAGGGAGAAGAAACGGAACCCCCCCCCCCCCGGGAACCGGGGTGATTGAAGAGAGAGCCTGGTGAAAAGAGTCGGAGATTTTGACAGCTGTCAAAGTAGCTGTCAAAGTCGGAAAGCAGAGAGGATTTTATTATGAGAACTTTGCTGGCTAAATTTGTTACAATTTGCTACAACTTGTTAAAACTTGGATACAAAATGGCGAAAACATGGATAACAATCGGACTTTTGGACTAGAGAAAACAAAGTTACAACAATCCCCCTAGAGGAGTTTTGGGACATTACAAAGATGGTCGTAAGTGGAAAAATACCATTGGAATTTTATAGGACTGGTTATCTTCTGGGAAAGCTGCAAAACGGAAATAATATTTTGTCTACAGGGTGTTCAGCTAAAGGAGACAATAGAATTTTCTATTGAAGAAAGGAAGGGACTGAACGCAAGTTTTTGTTCCTGAATAACAATAATCCCTGCAGACTTATTAAGTTTCTGAATTAGAACGTTTTAGCAGCGGAACAAGAGGAAACTGGACTACAATTTGGAAAGAACAATGGGGGGAGCTTTATTAAAGATCTGAAGTTAAGTGTTTTAAAAATAATTATGAAAGGAAAAAAAAAAAAAAGTCAGCAAGGAGTTGGGGGAAATAGGCGATTTATGGATTGTAAGAATTCCAGGCGGATAACATGGTTTGGTGGCCAGGGGGAAATTAAACCGGGGACAGGGGGGGAGAACTAAAATCCAAAGGCTTGTCAACTTCTTTTTTTGAACTGGCTTTGTTTCATCTATTATATCTTTCATCTCTTATTTCTGATATTTCTATTATGTGGGGTGTCTTTATTATTAAAAAAAAAAAAGGGAAATTGTGGAATAAAAATGGGGTGGGCCCTGGGAAAGAAATTTTTTGTTTTTTATTAAGGGTATTGATGAGGAATGTAGAAATTTTAAATTCGAATAATGGTCTAAACAAATTAAGTTTTTAATTAGAACCGAGAGCTTGTGGAGCCAACAACATGAAAAAGGAATATGGTAGGGGTGGGGGAAGGGGGGAGTCCCAGAAAGTGGATATATGAAAATAAGGTTCTGAATGTATTTTAATTCTTACTTTCTGTATTTTTGAAAATTTTAATAAATATTATTAAAAAAAAAAAAAAATAGATGTATTCAAGTCTCCAGGGCCAGATGAACTGCATCCAAGAGTATTAAAAGAACTGGCAGATGTGATCTCAGAACCACTGGCAGTCATCTTTGAGAATTCCTGGAGAACAGGCAAAGTCCCGGCAGACTGGAGGAGGGCAAATGTTGTCCCTATTTTCAAAAAGGGGGAAAGAGAGGACCCAAATAATTACCGCCCAATCAGTCTGACATCAATACCAGGGAAGATTCTGGAGCAGATCATTAAGCAAACAGTCTGTGAGCACCTAGAAAGGAATGCTGTGATCACCAATAGTCAGCATGGATTTCTGAAAAATAAGTCATGTCAGACTAACCTGATCTCGTTTTTTGACAGAATTACAAGCCTGGTAGATGAAGGGAACACAGTGGATGTAGCCTACCTTGATTTCAGCAAGGCATTTGACAAGGTGCCCCATGATATTCTTGTAAAGAAGCTGGTAAAATGCGGTCTTGACTATGCTACCACTCAGTGGATTTGTAACTGGCTGACTGACTGAACCCAAAGGGTTCTTCATCCTGGAGAAGAGTGACTAGTGGGGTGCTACAGGGTTCTGTCTTGGGCCTGGTCTTATTCAACATCTTTATCAACAACTTGGATGATGGACTCAAGGGCATCCTGATCAAATTCGCAGATGACACCAAACTGGGAGGGGTGGCTAACACCCCAGAGGACAGGATCACACTTCAAAACGACCTTGACAGATTAGAGAACTGGGCCAAAACAAACAAGATGAATTTTAACAGGGAGAAATGTAAAGTATTGCACTTGGGCAAAAAAAATGAGAGGCACAAATACAAGGGCTTGAGAGCAGTACATGTGAAAAGGATCTAGGAGTCTTGGTTGACCACAAACTTGACATGAGCCAACAGTGTGACGTGGCAGCTAAAAAAGCCAATGCAATTCTGGGCTGCATCAATAGGAGTATAGCATCTAGATCAAGGGAAGTAATAGTGCCACTGTATTCTGCTCTGGTCAGATCTCACCTGGAGTACTGTGTCCAGTTCTGGGCACCACAGTTCAAGAAGGACACTGACAAACTGGAACGTGTCCAGAGGAGGGCAACCAAAATGGTCAAAGGCCTGGAAACGATGCCTTATGAGGAACGGCTAAGGGAGCTGGGCATGTTTAGCCTGGAGAAGAGAAGGTTAAGGGGTGATATGATAGCCATGTTCAAATATATAAAAGGATGTCACATAGAGGAGGGAGAAAGGTTGTTTTCTGCTGCTCCAGAGAAGCGGACACGGAGCAATGGATCCAAACTACAAGAAAGAAGATTCCACCTAAACATTAGGAAGAACTTCCTGACAGTAAGAGCTGTTTGACAGTGGAATTTGCTGCCAAGGAGTGTGGTGGAGTCTCCTTCTTTGGAGGTCTTTAAGCAGAGGCTTGACAACCACATGTCAGGAGTGCTCTGATGGTGTTTCCTGCTTGGCAGGGGGTTGGACTCGATGGCCCTTGTGGTCTCTTCCAACTCTATGATTCTATGATTCTAATTATTATTATTAATTATTATCATCATCATCATTATTATTATCATTATTACTCTTTCTTTCCACCCTACCCTACTACCAGTCTTCCTACCTGCTTTTTGTTCACTGTCTTTAAGGAGTTGGATTCCTGAGTTACCTAAAAGCTGCCAAATGACCCAAGAGAGGTTGAGGTAGCTGAGGAGGAGAGATATAAAGAGGCCTCCTACATCCCTGAGCTCTTCTGGAGCTGCTGAGGTATATATTGCTAGAGTAACAGCTTCATCCTTTGGGTATGGCCTCCTTGACCCAACCTCTGATTGAAATCACTCCTGCAGGACCAGGTGTTACAGTTAACACTCTAAGCTCCTGCAGCTGCAGAAAGTTGAAGGAAGCTGTTATTTGCTGAAAGATGTATCAAAGCAGCAAAAAAAAAAAAAAAAAAAAAAAATGCTCCTTCCAGATAGAGTCCAAGGAAGACATGGGGTTAAATAAGGTTTGCCCTTATTTAAGCTTTGCCCAGTTGTTTAATCACAGGGTGTTCTGGTGTCTTTAATAGCAGGGGATAATGATTCCTTCCATGCTGTGAGCTTTCACCTCAGTTTCTTACTGAAGTTCAGCCTCTTAAGACTGCATGGCCATGAAAAAAGCACCAGCTTCCTGTAGGGTTGCCAGCTGTCCAGATTTGGCCAAGGGTCTCCAGGAATCAACCTCCATTTCCAGGAATTCATTGAGGCCCATCCTGGAGATTCAACAAGCCATCATTCTGTCTCACACTGGTGAGTGCTTGCCAGGAGAAGGCACAAGGGGCTTCTACCCAGCCATTGCTAGTCGGTTCAGCCTTTCAGAAAAGTGGCGGGGAGTTGGTGATTGTGGGCTAAGCCAGCCGGCTGGAGAAGCAAACTCTGGAAACCAGTCTTAGGTAAGGGTTGCCAAATTGAATTTGAGCGGGAATGTGCAGGAGGCACAAGGTATGTTGTGGGACTAAGTCAGTAAAAAAATGGGAGGGACGCATGGAAACTATGTTGCAAAATGGAGTTAGGAGATTTGAAATGTTTGTGGCAGTTGTTTTCAACCTTTTTGAGTCCATGGCTCCCTTGGCCAAGTACATTCTTTCTGCAGCACCTCTGTGGGGCTCAGGAGTCCAGGTATGTTCTCCAATGCCTGCAGAGCTGGCAGCCCCTCACCCCTTTTTGAACAACCTCCTTTGTGGAGTGTTCCCTCAGCCTCCTCTCCTCTCCCCTGGCCAGTCCCAGAGGTACCATTCGCCTGGGGAGCTTGTACCCATGGCTGCTGCAACAAACAAGCCTTTGGAAGGCAGAGATGCGAGAGGGCATCAGAGGAGGAAAGGAAAGAGGGACAGAAGCTGGTGTTGCACGCCTGCTCGTCATTCAAGGCACCCCAGGGCCACTGCACACGGGTTGGAAACCACTGGGATAGCCCAAGCGGGGACAGAGAGAAGTTGCTCTGAATTCAGTCAGGTTCCAGAATGGTGCAGAAGGATGGTCCAGAAGGATGCTATAGTTAAAAAAGACAGGAAAAAAGACAAGGTGTTTGTGTGGCTTCGGTGATGCATGGTGCAAGGAAGAGACACGGGGGGGGGGGGGAGCTTTGCAAAGTCAACACAATCACAACAGAAGGCACTGTTTGCCACTAAATGTTTTCACTTAAATTCAAGGGAAGAAAAGCTGTGAGAAGCAGTGCAGAAAGCATAAAACATAAGAGAATCTGGAAAACAACAGAAAACAATGCCCTAAGTCTTTCTTTTTCCCTTTTAAAAAAAAGACCCATCCCAGGAAAATCTAGTCTGAATAGCTGAAGTGGGGGTGGCTTACCACAGTATTTCCTAGCATTAGAGTTATGCAAGCCAAGATTGTGCAAACAATATCGTTCCAAGAATATTGCCCAATTCTAAAATCGCCCCTAATATCTTGCGGACGGACAAAAGCAACCAGCACAACAGAAAACATTTTAGCATTAAAATCACTAGAACGTTTGCTTAAGGATTTGGCTAATGCAGAGTTTTCCATGGTGGAGATTGGGAGCGTTCAGTTGAATCTTCTTTGGCGATCACTCGTAGCCGAATAAGATTGTCTTCCATAAACACGGTTTTAACAATGAGTCTGTAAGTGACTGTGGAGGCCAATTCTGGATCCACACATCCTTCCACAGTGGGGACATTGGTTTCCAGGAGGGAGTTGATCACAGTGTGGATTTGCCTAGTGTGCCTTCCTCTTAGTATGTTTCTCCCTTGTATCCTGAGTTCGAGTGTCATCAAAGCCCATGACACCTTTGGTAAAGGCTGTTCTCCAAATGGAGCGCTTGCAGGCAAGTGTTTCCCAATTGTTGGTGTTTATACTACATTTTTTAAAAATTTGCCTTGAGGCAGTCTTTAAACCTCCTTTGTTGACCACCAGCATTACGCTTTCCATTTTTAAGTTCGGAATAATTTGCTTTGGAAGACGATAGCCAGGCATCCGCACAACATGACCAGTCCAATGAAGTTGATGTTGAAGAATCATTGCTTCAACACTGGTGATATTTGCTTCTTCCAGTACACTGGTATTAGTTTGCCTGTCTTCCTGAGTGATGTGTAAAAATTTTCAGAGACACCGTTGATGGAATCTTTTGAGGAGTTGGAGATGGCATTTATAAGTGGGCCATGTTTCACAAGCATACAGTAAGGTTGGTAGTAAAGTAAAGGTAAACGGACCCCTGACCATTAGGTCCAGTCGTGACCGACTCTGGGGTTGCGGCACTCATCTCGCTTTATTGGCCGAGGGAGGCGGTGTACAGCTTCCGGGTCATGTGGCCAGCATGACTAAGCCGCTTCTGGAGAACCAGAGCAGCACACGGAAACGCCGTTTACCTTCCCGCCGGAGTGGTACCTATTTATCTACTTGCACTTTGACATGCTTCCGAACTGCTAGGTTGGCAGGAGCAGGGACCGAGCAACGGGAGCTCACCCCATTGCAGGGATTCGAACCGCCAACCTTCTGATCGGCAAGTCTTAGGCTCTGTGGTTTAACCCACAGCATCACCCGCGTCCCAACCAAGATTGGTAGTACAATAGCTTAAATCTGTGCTACTTTACTGGGGGTGAGGATTAGGTATAGCTTGCTTGATTTTTAAAGTGGCAATGATGAGAAAAGCAAGGGAATTGCAGCATGCAGGAGGAGGGTCTCAGCATTAACAGGGCATCTTCTTATGTGACTGACAATGCCTCCATAAAACGTGGAAAGCACAGGCAGAGTCCATTGAGGAAAAGCATGAATCTCTCCCTCTTTGTTAGATTTACTTTCTGTCCAAATCTGATGGGGATCTTTCGGGATGCTGTGAAGAAACTGGAATGTAGCAAAATCAGCTGCTCAGAACTTAACGGTGTCTCTGTTCAAAACTGAAGAGAAGGAAAGAGGACAAATTCTACAGATGATCGGCCCAAGTCATTTGGGGCAATGTTTTCCCCACTGGCAACATAAAATTCAGAGAGGAAGCAAATAAGACATTGACAAGGTGCACTGAATACCTGGAGAAATGTTACGATGTTGAAACATCACTTTGCTTTAAACAAATGTCAGCTCTCTCACTTCACAGTAATATAAAATGGGCAGATCTAGAGATGCTTGCTATGGCAGTCCTCATTAAGATAGACTTTGACAAGCTGTATGAAGGCTACAGGTTGTTTTTTTTTAATAAAAAAAAAACCCAAACAGGGGAAGAGATGGTTTTGCAGGAGCAGGATATACAGTGGTACCTCGGGTTACATACGCTTCAGGTTACATACGCTTCAGGACTCCGCTAACCCAGAAATAGTGCTTCAGGTTAAGAACTTTGCTTCAGGATGAGAACAGAAATTGTGCTCTGGCAGAGCGGCGGCAGCAGGAGGCCCCATTAGCTAAAGTGGTGCTTCAGGTTAAGAACAGTTTCAGGTTAAGAACGGACCTCCGGAATGAATTAAGTACTTAACCCGAGGTACCACTGTAGTTTTAAAAAAATGGGTGGAGGTTTTCTGATGAATGCCAGAGGAGCCATGGCAACCTAAGGAAGAAATTAGTCTCTGTCAAACTTCCCATTCTCCACCCCTGTATCTAATGCCTACCACGAGAGTTTTCAGTTTAATGACACAACCGTGGACAGCAACAGGCTGAGCAACAGCCTTCCAACCTGCAGGTGAAACTAAACATAGGTGGTGTGCCCTGTGCATTTTCCCAACTTCTTAACGAAGAACCTGTTATCTGCTTTAAAAGACCCAGCAATAGGCCTGCTCAAAAGCTGATGAAAAAGGAGGGAATTCGAAGGTGAGCCAACCCAACTTTATGGTAAAAAGGATCACTGAATTTTAATTTTAAGTATTTCAGTATGAAGGCATTTAGCTTCAGGAAGGGAGACTACAGCAAACTTAGGAAGATGGAAGAAATGGCCTCAGATTAGTGGTAGTCTGGGAAGACCTACTACTCTCCCCTGGGTTTACTGCTCAAAGGAGCATTGAAGGGGTAAAACTGGGCCTGTGAATTCTATCCAGCAATTAGGTAAAGGTAAAGGGACTCCTGACCATTAGGTCCAGTCGCGAACGACTCTGGGGTTGTGGCGCTCATCTTGAGGGAGCCGGCGTACAGCTTCCGGGTCATGTGGCCAGCAAGACTAAGTGGCTTCTGGTGAACCAGAGCAGCACACGGAAACGCCATTTACCTCCCCCCCCCCCCCAGAGCAGTACCTATTTATCTACTTGCACTTTGACATGCTTTTGAACTGCTAGGTTGGCAGGAGCAGGGACCGAGCAATGGGAGCTAACCCTGTCGCAGGGATTTGAACCACCGAGCTTCCGATTGGCAAGTCCTAGGCTCTGTGGTTTAACCCACAGCGCCACCCACATCCCAGTATCCAGCAATTAGAAAGGTGGAATTTCTTTTGCCAGGACTGGCAGTCCTAGCCCCACTGAAGTTGCTGCTGCCACCATTATTATTACAAAGTATCGTATGTTTTCTATGTACCTCGGTTTACAAACTTAATCCGTTCCGGAAGTCGGTTCTTAAACCGAAACAGTTCTTAAACTGAGGCGCGCTTTCCCTAATGAGGCCTCCCGCCGCCGGTGCCCTTCCACTGTTCGGATTCCGTTCTTAGACCGAGGTAAAGTTCTCAAACCGGGACACTATTTCTGGTTTTGCAGAGTTTGTAAACCAAATCGTTCTTAAGCCGGACTGTTCTTAAACCGAGGTACCACTGTACCAGACAGTAATAAAGCAACACAGGCCTGGCTTTCAGTCTTACAATCTAATAGACAAAATACAAAAGGGGGGGGGAGGGCATGGGGAAGATGAAAATAAGGAAATCCAGGCATTAAAACTTTACAGAGGGAATGGACTTTGGGGGTGACAGTCTTGGGTGAGACGGAGCCAAAGGGCAGCTGAATCAAGTCAAGGAAAGGAACTGGCTATCTTGGTTCTTCTCCTTCTGTAGTCCATTAAATCAGCGGCTGCTTGATGACAGGTCTACTGGGAGAACCTTTTACAGATAGGTAGCCGTGTTGGTCTGCCATAGTCAAAATAAAAAAAATTCTTCCAGTAGCACCTTTAAGACCAACTAAGTTAGTTCTTGGTATGAGCTTTCGTGTGCAAGCACACTTCTTCAGATACACTGAAACAGAAGTTGCCAGATCCTTCTATATAGTGAGAAGGTGGGGAGGGGTATTACTCAGAAGGGTGGTGGGAATGGGAGATTGGCAGATAGCTGAGATGAGCCTGCTGACGACTCTTAACGACTGTAATAGGTCTTACAGGAAAAGGCAAGGGGTGAGAAGGTGAGAAATGGCTTAGTCATGTATAATGGGATAAGAATGGGAGAACCTTTGGAAGACTATTATAGGAGAAAGGATGCCAGACAACACAGGCCTGTGGGGGTGATGCAGCAGGCAGGATTTTCTTAGGTTTTTAGAGGAGAAGCCAAAAGAGCCGACATTGTTTTCTTGTGCTCTTCTCTTTCAATGGGGTTTGCACAGGAGAACTTCCCAAAGCTGTTGCTTGCACAAACACATCTGTCCTTGATTACTCTGCTATTAATTCCCAGTTTACTTACATTTGACTCCCCCCCCCCATTTCTAAAGATTTAAGATCTTTAGACCTATGTTTGTATGTCATCTGCTTGCACACGCATGTATGTCCCTCTCTTTGAGTAGGCTCCCGTGTGCATGCCGGGAGAACTCAGCGTGATTTTGGCCTGCGGCAGCTGCAGACTCTTAATTTTGGCAGGCGTTCCATCATGGATAGTTGTCTAATAGGAACTTGTTTGGGGAAATCAAGTTGAGCATCGTAATGGCTATAGGCGAGAAAATGCACTGAGTCATAAAAGCACAGAACAGAACGAGGTGTTCCACTGGAACATGAAACCTCTTTGAATGACTGAGCATTCTTTCCCTGCCAAAAGTAATTTGAATGAGGAGGTCTGGCCATTTTGGTTTTCTTCTCCGAGATTATATGACCACACTATTGAGGGGGGGGGAAAGCTGCTGTGTGGACCTGTCTTGCGGCCGCCGAGACCATATAACACCGGTCTTGAAAGACCTACACTGGCTCCCAGTACGTTTTCGAGCACAATTCAAAGTGTTGGTGCTGACCTTGAAAGCCCTAAACGGCCTCGGTCCAGTATACCTGAAGGAGCTTCTCCACCTCCATCGTTCTGCCCTGACACTGAGATCCAGCGCTGAGGGACTTCTGGCGGTTCCCTTGCTGTGAGAAGCCAAGTTACAGGGAACCAGGCAGAGGGCCTTCTTGGTAGTGGTGCCCATCCTGTGGAACGCCCTCCCACCAGATGTCAAAGAGAAAAATAACTACCAAACTTTTAGAAGACACCTAAATGCAGTCATGTTTAGGGAAGCTTTTAATGTTTAATAAGTTATTGTATTTTAGTGTTTTGTTGGAAGCTGTCCAGAGTGGCTGGGGGGACCCAGCCAGATGGGTGGGGTATAAATAAATTATTATTATTATTATTATTATTATTATTATTATTATTATTATTAGCAGAACAACCCTCTTTCGGAGATACTGCTTTTTTTACTGGGGTTGTTCACTAAGAATGCAACGCTCCCCGTTCCCCATCCTTTGTGTTCACGGCTGCAGAGTGGAAGGATGTAAGATTGCTGCCTTTTCCCCAGCATTCACTGGCGAAGAGCAATGTTGCTGTTTGGCAGCTGTGCCACAACAGAGGGCCCCACTGCTCCTGAGTTGGTAGAAATCTGCTGGTGGTAGTAAGATGGAGGTATGGTGGTAGTGGTTTGGATCCAAAGCTTCACAGATCCTCTTAGGGTCCTGATCCTCGGGCCCCTCAGGTAGGTAAGCTTGGCTCTGGTGCAGGAGATAGAGTCCATTCACCCCTGCACTCTTTGCCTTGGTCAGTGTGAGCCAGCAGGACTAGCGATGTGGATCTGCCATTTTGCTACTCTCCAATTGCGTGGACAGGCAGAGTCCCCTCAACCCCAGGCAACCCCCGAGTGGTGTGGGCAGGACAGTCCCTCCCCTTACCTGGCCAATCCCCTGGCAACGCCTCCCCAGGCGGGATTGGGCGATTGGCTGAGGTAGGCGGAGACCTCCAGGTATCCAGCCTGGGGAGGATGAAGCCAGCCCAAACTACCAGGAGTCGCACTGGGATCCGGGGGGGCTGCGTGTGAGCACGCAAAAGGCTCCCATTTGATGTGGGGCGTGGTCATTCCTTCCACATAGGGTAAATGAACAAACAGATGTAAGCATTCCCTGTTGCAGCCCTTAAAGAATTATTTGGGGGAAAGAAACTTCTTTTAGGCCTGCCTCCCCTAAGATAAGCAGGTAAAACATTTTTTAAAATAAATAAATAAAGCAAAGCTGACTTTCTCTGTAATGTTTTAAGTAATCCTTTCTCTGGGGGTAATGGCAGGGGTGGGTGGGGGGACAACTCTCTCCAAACCTTGTCAGTTTAAGAATTCTGTGATTGTTTGGTTTGGATGAAAAATGCTAAGACGTAAATATCTCTAAGGAAATATAACCACTTCCACCTGCTGGTTTCAAACAAAATTTATGTACGAGAGGCCCCAAATCCGCTCGCTTACTGGGTTAGCATTCTAAATTGCATTGCGGGGGGAGAAAATGGGCACCCCCCCTCCCCTTTCCCAAGCAAATTTGTGTGACAGGCACTCCACACCCCACACAGAGTCCTTTATGCCCCCGTTTGCGCGACCTTCTCTTCTTCTTGAGCCCTAAAGCATTATAGAAATAGGATGCATTATTATTGAAACCTTCAAAGGAATCGCCAGCTGTGTGTGATTTGTGTGCCTGCATAACCCACCAAGGCCTGGTGTCTGCTTATTTTGTTAAGAAGGAATCCGCCATGCTTCTGAACTCGGAATGAAAGGAGAATGGCATAAAAGATAAGAAGTTAGTTGTGTTCAGTGCTGAAAACACATGCTTAAATCCATGCTGACCTATGAATCTTATTGGAGCGTCACAGACACTTGGGGTGCCATTTCAGATTTTTGGGAGAGGATCAGCAAAGTTGAATGGCTTTATCAAAGACTAAAGTAGGTAAGGAATTATTATTGCAGTTATTATTCACCTGATAATATCTATAGCAATGTTATAAACACAAATCAGTGATCTGCGTTTTGCTTTTAAGCAAAGGGATATGTGTGCCTATAGGGTACGTAACTGTTACGTAAGGTTACAATACCAACCATGCTTATTCCGAAGTAAGCCCTACTGAATTCAGTGGTGCTTACTCCCATTACCTGGGAGGTAATGGCATATCTTTCTATCCTGCGCATTCTATCCTGCCCTGCATTGGTTGCATGCGGTTTTGTTTCCGTTCGGCTACAGTTCATCTTCTGCCAAAAATTGCTATCTGTCTCGTCGTTCGCAGGGGCAAAATGATGTAAGTTGCATAGTTAATTCTGTAAGTTATGTTGGCATTACAATATTTCACGCTGTTCATTTCAATGCAAAGGAAACACAATGGAAATTGCGGGGGTGGGGGATGTAATCAGTTGTTTGCAGACTGAAAGCGGCAACAACAGGGAAATACCCATCATATTTGCTGGGTTGAATTTCATTCTGTAAAGTGGTACCTTGGGTGAAGAACTTAATTCGTTCTGGAGGTCTGTTCTTAACCTGAAACTGTCCTTAACCTGAAGCACCACTTTAGCTAATGGGGCCTCCTGCTGCTGGTGCGCCGCTGCTGCACGATTTCTGTTCTCATCATGAAGCAAAGTTCTTAACCCGAGGTAATATTTCTGGGTTAGCGGAGTCTGTAACCGGAAGCATCTGTAATCTGAAGTGTCTGTAGCCTGAGGTACCACTGTACATGGGAATTTCTGCACCCTTTTCTGTTTGTTTGTTTGTTTGTTTGTTTGGTTGGTTGGTTGGTTTTTAATTCTCCAACATCCCTACACTCAGGTGAGTGGGTTTAAAATTGCAGCCGATGGGTGGGATTCAGTGGCGTGATAAGGCAATTGTTCCATTAACTTCACTTGGGGAGTAGAAATGTTTGTGTTATCTCCCATCTCCTCTTACTATATGCTGACTTGCGGGTGGGTCAGAGGAGAGGGGAGGGGAGACCCGTTTTGCTAGTGGGATTTGGGATCATTTAGTTGAATTTGTACCTTAGTCTGTTTAATAGTTTATAACAGCAGCTTCCTGTGTTCCTATTATTTCTAGGCCACTTTCTGTCCTCAAATCCCACTATGCAACCATGGTGGAAGTGAGTGGTTCAGGCTTCCCCCTGATGGTTGCAGACATCGCTGTAGCCAAAGGGCAAATGACACAACATGCATGAAACATTGTGGTTATTTTTCTTACATATAATAAAAATGTAAGTTAGTCATCACGTGGCCTCTATTGGAAGATTTGTAGCGCTGCATCACAACCTTGGATTAGCAGGAAGTCAGGGCAGGGAAGGGCAACTGAAGAGGAGGCAGGTATGGGCATGGGAGCAAGAAGGAAAGGATACTGAGAGGGTCAAAGTGGTCTTTAAACCAGGCATAGGCAAACTTGTTGGAATTCTGCCTGGGTCAGAGGATTGTGCCACAAGCGTAGGCACCGGCAGATATTCCTGTCGACCTCCCCGCGTCTCCCAACCTCTGCTGATAAGCAGGCGAGGTCCGGCGATTCTTCTCAGATGTATGAGAGGAACACACCGTTCTTCCTCTCTCCCCTTTGGTGTCCCCAGGGAGGGGAAAGAAGCAGACAGAAAACTATTTACATCATTTATTTCTGCCTCTTACATCAGTACAGAGAATCATGTCTGCACTCAACAACAGCAAGGAGAAACTCCTCCCAAGTACATCCAGTACGGGTCATATGACACACACACACACTGAGCTAACATCCGGTGCTCAGTACAGAATGGACTGCCCCTTTGTTTCCATGGCAACAGTCACAAACCTCCTGTCTGGCTTTCCAGCCACAAGCAGCTGGCTGAGCTGCTAAAGCCTTTGCTTGCTGCAGCATTGGTGCTTTATGGTAACATACTCCCCCTAAAGTATCAATGTGTGCTGCGAGCAAAGCGTCATCCAGAGAAGAAAACAAACAGTTGTTATATTTATAACATTCCCCTGTTGTTTCAGTTCCACCCTTGGAACTACCCGCCACTGGTTTAACCAATGTACCTCTCTGGTTGTGTGACTTCGCATTACCTCGGTTAACAACTCTCTGTTGTGCCTTTGTCTCTGACTCAGACACAGCTTCAATCTGTCCTTGGTCGTTTACAATAGCAACATATGCAAGGTTAGCAAACTCCTTTGAATACCTCTTGGGTGGTACACCCTTCGTTGCTCTCTCAGACCTGCGTAAGAGGTTCTGATCCTCTGTGCTCACTGGTTCAACCTTTGGACTCTGTTGAGAACCAGTAGCAATCAGTGGTTCTTCCTTCACCTGTGAAGGTCTATCCATTGTGTGAGATTTCCTCTCAATGACTGTTACAATTGAACTCTCTGAGCTCTCACTGTCATCATCAGTACTACTGAACTCAATAAGATCAAACTCATCATCATCATCATCATCAGAATCGTTTCCTGTGGGAAATGTCTGTACTATCCGCTCTTGCTTTGGAGCGCTCTCTAGGAACTTTGTGAGAATCACCTGACCAGATTCAGACAAAATTACTCTGTAGAGACCCTTTTCATAACCCACGAAAATGCCTCTGGCATTCTTTACACCACCTGGAGCTTCTGTTCTCACATGAGACCCGAAAACCTTAAAATAGGCAACAGAAGGTTTTCTATTGTACAGCTTCTCAAAAGGAGAACATCCCAACTCTGTTGAGACCTTTCTCAACCACACATGAAGATAGGACGCTAGCGATTCGGCCCAATATTCATGTGGCAAATGTGAACTCAGCAATTGCGCATTCATCCCCCTTTGCAATTCTTTGTTCACTTTCACACAGACCCCCCTGTTCCACGCTTCTTGCGAGACTGCCACTTTGTGGTCTATCCCTTTTCCATCCAGGAACTTCTGAAACTTCTGTAACAGAAAAATTTGCTTCTCATCTGTGAAAAGACAATCAATGTTAGCATCATGCATACTTTTAACCTTGTCACAAAACTCCTGAAACTTTTCTAAAGTTTCTTGTGGTTTCTCCATCATATAAACCCAAGAATAATTAGTGAAACAATCCACACACACAAGGTAAAATCGTGCACCGCCTCTAGATGGTTCTAGAGGACCAATCACATCAGCATACACCCGCTGAAATGCTCTGTCGACCTTCTTCGTCACCTTCCTGGTGCTCAGACTGGTCATACCTGCAAGAGAGATTTCGTTAGAATCAGAAGAATTACATTTCATGTAATCACTTTGAGCAAAAGTCAACAAATACAGTCCATCTTTCTCTTTGGCAGTAAGAAACAGTTCTCCATCTTTGTAGATCTTGCAGCTTTTAGCATCATAGGACAGCTTCAGTCCTTTCTTTGCAATCTGCGACACGCTCAGCAGATTAAATCTCAGTTCTGGAACCAGGTAAACATCATTTATAGTCAAGTTCAGACTCTCAAGATACACAGTCCCAATTCCAGTCGCTTCCAACTCTTGACCGTTGGCCTGTTTCACAGTGAAGCTTTGCTTCTTCAACGTCGAAAACAGTCCTCTGTGCGGGCACATGTGAACCGTTGCGCCCGTGTCTATTATGAACGAGTTCCCAACAACTGGCGTGGTTCCTTTCGCCATCATAGCCTTTGCAGGTTTCACCTGGCACTTGGTACGGCTTTTGCCTGACGCCTGAGGCTTCGTAGAGCTGCTCTTTGCTCCTCTTGACTGGCGCGGCTTCTTACAGTTTCGCTGTAGATGCCCAGTCTGTCCACAATTGTAGCATCGGACAGCACTCAATGCTACACCATGCTCTCCAGTAGCATCAGCAGTGGGGGAATTAGAACTCTGTTCTTCCCTCCCCCTGTCTTTTTCTTCCAGTGCAGCAAGTCTGTCGTGTTCATTCAGGACCACAGCACAAACTCTCTCCGCGGTCAGCTGCGCGGCCGGTAGGGAACCAAGCTGACTGGCAACAACCTTGTAGGTGCGGCTAAGGCTGTTTATCATCATGAAGCAAAACACTTCCTCCTGAAGACAAAAATTGCGTTCCACCATCTGTTGACGCAGAAACTTCATTTCTGTCAGGTGCGCTTGAACATCTCCATCAGGCGCAAGTCTCAGATTGGTCAATTTCTCAAAATACAGCAACGCTGAAGAACCAGCATCTCTCTGATGCGTTGTACGCAGCGTGTCCCATACCTCTTTCGCATTTTCCAAATGCTGAACTTGCACCAACTGATCATCTGAGACACACAGAATTATTGCAGTCCTGGCCCTTACATTCTGTGACTCCCAACCTCTGGTTGGTGCTGCAGGGATGGGGTTTTCAATTACATCAAAAAGCCTCTGATTCTGCAGCAGGGCCTTCATCTTTACAGACCAAGATGAATAATTGTCATTGGTCAAGGGAGGTGGGCAAGGCAAACCTCCTTTCTTGGCATCCATCTTGAAGCCAAGCCTCTTCAGCTTTCCAGCCCACACTCTCAAACAAACTGTAAAATCCAACAGTCGTTTTTTTCCTTTCTCACGCAGCAAACTGCAAATTGTTTACGCTCTTTGCACCTGGCAGCTAAACTCAGGCTGCTATTGAAAAGTCCCTTCCAAGAGCTCGTAAACCTTGTAGCCAAAACATTCTCTGGTTTTGTTTCGCTTTCCCAGGCTTACACTCAGAGCCTTCTGCGCAGCCAGTAAATTTCCACTTCCGTTACCTAGCAACAATGCATTTCAATGGGACTTCTTATCTACCACAAAAATTTGTGGAATGCAGGCTTCAGCCTTCAAGCTGCAGGCCTCTTCTCCCGGAGCTTTTGTTTTCTTTGAAACGCAGCTCCGTGAACCAGGGAATTAATCTTCCTGCGTTCACACTTTCAGCCCGAAATGCAGCATACCTTGAACTTTGTTGCTCTGGAAAACACCTCTTCTTTCCATCAGCTGTCTGTGGAGCCTCTGGCTTCTTTCAGACGCTTTCCTTCCTCCTTGGAGCAGAGGAGGACAATCCACCAGCCTCTCATGCAGACGTCCGATGAATCGCAACCATCCGAAGGCTGCCACTGTTGGAATTCTGCCTGGGTCAGAGGATTGTGCCACAAGCGTAGGCACCGGCAGATATTCCTGTCGACCTCCCCGCGTCTCCCAACCTCTGCTGATAAGCAGGCGAGGTCCGGCGATTCTTCTCAGATGTATGAGAGGAACACACCGTTCTTCCTCTCTCCCCTTTGGTGTCCCCAGGGAGGGGAAAGAAGCAGACAGAAAACTATTTACATCATTTATTTCTGCCTCTTACATCAGTACAGAGAATCATGTCTGCACTCAACAACAGCAAGGAGAAACTCCTCCCAAGTACATCCAGTACGGGTCATATGACACACACACACACTGAGCTAACATCCGGTGCTCAGTACAGAATGGACTGCCCCTTTGTTTCCATGGCAACAGTCACAAACCTCCTGTCTGGCTTTCCAGCCACAAGCAGCTGGCTGAGCTGCTAAAGCCTTTGCTTGCTGCAGCATTGGTGCTTTATGGTAACAAAACTGGCCCGCCAGGTGTTTTTGGCCTACAACTCCCATGATCCCTAGCTAGCAGGACCAGTGGTCAGGGATGATGGGAATTGTAGTCCCAAAACATTTGAAGGGCCGAGTTTGCCTATACCAGCTTTAAACCAACAGGGAAGCCATTCACATGTTGTATTTCACTCCTGATATTATAGGATGCTTTCAGCATAACGTTCCAGATTCAATGTGCTAATGTAGAGAGTATATTATTAATGAGCAAACACAACACATTCACGACATCCATCAACTGAACTTGACGTTCTCTAACTGAACAAGCTGACAGTTAGATACTCTTAAGAATACAGTGGTACTTCGGGTTACATACGCTTCAGGTTACATACGCTTCATGTTACAGACTCCGTTAACCCAGAAATAGTACCTCGGGTTAAGAACGTTCCCTCAGGATGAGAACAGAAATCACGCGGCGGCAGCAGGAGGCCCCATTAGCTAAAGTAGTGCTTCAGGTTAAGAACAGTTTCAGGTTAAGAACAGACCTCCGGAACGAATTAAGTTCTTCACCTGAGGTACCACTGTATCTTAAAGATAGGGTATATCATCACAGAGCATGTGCAGAACAGGAGGGAGGAGGAGGCTTGGAAATGTGGGTGGTCTGTGTGCAAGAGGGAGTTGAGAAAAGGAGGAGAAGGAAAAAGGAGTGGAGGTGAAAATGGGGGTGCAATGTTACAAAAGAATAGGGAATAGGGGACATGGGATTGGGGGGCGAAGATGAGAGCAGGGGGACGCAGAATGCTTGCTTCGTAAGTAGGTGGAATGTAAAAGGAGTCCTTAACAGTTGCAATGTGTGAGAGGAGGAAGATGCAGGAGGTTACCATGGGGGGTGGTCTGTGTTCAAGAGGCGCCATGGACATATTGAAAACAGGGATGCAAAGTAGGGCTGCATAATAGAAGAGAGAATTGGCTTCAGAAATGGTGTTGGGAAGGTGTAAAGCAGGCACTCCCAAACTCAGCCCTCCAAATGTTTTGGGACTACAACTCCGATCATCCTTAGCTAACAGGACCAGTGGTCAGGGATGATGGGAATTGTAGTCCCAAAACATTTGGAGGGCCGAGTTTGGGGATGCCTAGTGTAAAGGGAGCTTAGTTATTTGCATTGGGTGGGGTTGGTAAGTGGCGTGGGCAGAGGCACATCCCCTAGTATTTATATATGGTTGTAACACAGCCTGGGACCTGGGAAGAAATATTATTCATTCATAATAAATTGATATAATAATAATAATAATAATAATAATAATAATACTTTATTATTTGTACTCTGCCCACTCTGGGCGGCTTCCACAAAGACAAAAAATACACTAAGATGTCACACATTAAAAGCTTCCCTGAACAGGGCTGCCTTAAGATGTCTTCTGAATGTCAGGTAGTTGTTTATCTCTTTGACATCTGATGGGAGGGCGTTCCACAGGGCGGGCACCACTACCGAGAAGGCCCTCTGCCTGGTTCCCTGTAGCTTTGCTTCTCACAATGAGGGAACCGCCAGAAGACCCTCGGCGCTGGACCTCAGCGTCTGGGCAGAACGATGGGGGTGGAGACACTAATAACTAATAAATTATAATGCTAATAACTAATAAATAGCTTTTAAAAAGGAATCCAGAGTGATCTAAAGGCTCGTTTGGAATCTACAGAGAGTTTACACCAAGCCCATGATCCTCTGAGTCAGGCTGCCCTCCCTCTTTATTTCCCTAACAACTTAATCAAGATGCTGATGCTCATTTCAGAATGTTTTGTTTAAGCTTGTGGGAAAACATGCTTTATCTGAAAGGGAAAGCTCATGAATAATAACATTGGAAAGTTCAAAACGGCAGCTGGTGAGCACCTTGCTGATTACCACAAAATGTCACTAGGCTTGCAAGCGTATTTAATCTGCACATAACTCACACGTTTGGGTCCCTCTGCCTTTCTGCTGTTTGACATGATCTCGCCTAAACTGCCTATACCTTTGACATGGTGGACTCGGCCATACAGCTGCAAATGAAACGTTTTAAATGTGTTGCAAGGTGCAATATACAACTGTGACACTAGATGGCGGCAGTGAGTTACGCCAAATTCAATGTATTTTTTAAAACTTTTTTTTAAAAAAAGCATTTTAGCAGCATTTTTAAATATGTGTGTAGATTCCACCTGTGACTTGGATGGAATTTGGGTAGGTGGGGAAGCTTGATCTCCACCTCAACGCAGGATAAAATCCTTGAACATCTTTGCTGTGTACCTTTAAGAGTTGAGTAACAGGGGGATTTAGAATAAGTGTATCAACATTGGGTCCCCCTAACTGGAGAGAGAGGGAGAAGAAGCATGACAACATTCGGTCAATACCTCTTAAGAAGCATCCAAATCCATAGCAAACAGGCAGTTTCCCAAAATATCTAGTTTATTATTATTATTATTATTATTATTATTATTATTATTATTAAAGATTTTCTTGATTTACAAAAGTATGTGCAATGTCTCTCTCTTATTTTCCCCCATGTAACATTTTTTACAAATCAGTTTCATTTGTCAAGACATTAGGAAGAAAAGGGGGAAAGATGTGGAGGGAGGGAAGATGGGTAGGGGTGGGGTCTGGTGGCGATGTTTCTATTATGCTTAATGTATGTAGGGTTTGGTGTCAGCGTTGCTTGTGCTGTTCACTTGTGTTCCTTTGGTGGTGAGAGAGGTTGGGGTTGGCCTAGGGTGTGGTTGTTCATTTGCGGTTGGCTTTGGTGGTCTTTGTTTTCATGTGTGAGTGGGGTGGGTGGGTGTTTTGGGTCAGGTTAGCAATATTGATTTGTATGCTGTTGGTGGATTTTTGTCATTGTCTTGTTGAGCTGTGTATGTGATAAAGGGGAGCCATACCGGGGTAAAGGCATCTTCTTCTGTTTGTCCCCGCGTCAGTTTCAGTTTATTGGTTAGTTTTTCTAGTAAAGCTGTTTCCCATACTATTTGGTACCATTGTGAAGGGAAGTTTTGCAAAGACACTCAATATTTCTTCCTTTTGCCTTACCCAACAGGTATCTATAGGGGAAATTCTTGGCTCCTGCCTTATCCCTGTTTGCCATGACCCTTTTGATATACAAAATGATACCTGGTTTTTCTCATCCCTGCCCGCGAATGATTCTCTCCGCACCCTTGGTTATTCCGGTTATTATGTCTGGGGTAACCAAGTGCGCCGCCGCCCATCTCTGGCCATTGATTTATCGACCCCATACGTGGCTTCCTTTAATGTCACTTGCACCCGTATGGTGAATTGCACAAAAGCCAACTGCGTGAAAATGGCCACTGATCATTTCCACTGTTCTGATTATGTTAATATTTCCTATCTATATAAATACACAGAACTACCTGCGGATGGTTCTGGTCGTGTCCTGGCTATACATTTAATTACATTCCTGCAAACATCAGCCATGGAACACCCTGTTGTTTAAGCCGTTTGTCTATTGTATTACCCAAAAAGCATCATTTGACCCCTTCTAGACATCGCCGCTCTATTGAATTAACTAATGATTGTGATGATTCAATTTCTCTTCCCAGTAGATGTGAATATATCTCCTTAGCTGTCTCTCTCTTAGGAGTTCCTGGATTGGCTGTACGCAATAGTAGAAATATTAATTCTCTAGCTTGTTCTGCAGCAAAAGCGCTGAACTATACTTCGCAAGCCCTTCACCTTCTGAATAAAGAGCAAAGTGAACTCCAGCATGGACTTTTACAGAACCGCGCCGCTATAGATTATTTGCTGATGCTTCATCATTATGGCTGTGAACAAGTGAATGACATGTGTTGTTTCAATATTACTGACAATTCTAGAGCCATTCAAAGCCAAATCTCTCATTTGCAAAATCTTACACATCACATTAAACAGGACGTTGGATTTTCTGGCCTCTGGGATTCTTTCACCCAGTGGCTTACTGCTTGGCTACCTAACTTTACTTGGCTTCGTAGTCTCTTTCAATATGCTATTTTCATAATTTGTATTCTTATTTTGCTATGCTGTTTCCTTCAATGCGTTCCTAGCCTCATAAGTCTTTTCTCTCGGCTTCTCTCTCCCCCTCAACCACCCAGTAAACTCCTTGCTGCTTACTTTGCGAAATGGCAACACCAACAGTAAACCTTAGGGGAGATGTGGGCGGATTTATTTTGGGCATGCGCTGGCAAACCACGTATCCTGAAGTATTTTTGTCCCATCGACCCTGGCAAGCTTATTTCAGGCATTCGCTGGCACACCACTAATCCCGAAGTATTTTTGCCTTATCTACCTAGAACGCCTCGCAAACAAGAAAAGAAAGGGGGAGATGAAGGGAAGTTTTCTTTCTGCAGTTCTCTTACTGCACATAACTGTGGCATTGTGGGAAGTCTTGCTATGAAATCTTGCTATGCTTACTATGAGAACTCTTGCTTCTTTCCTCTTGCATTCTGGGAAGTCTCGCTTCTGCTTCTGCACATACTGTTCCAAACACACCAAGCCTAGCACACCTAGACATTCTCTCATTCTTCAGTTCATTTCAAGTTCATGAACAAAACAATATGGTCTGTTCTTAATGCATAGCTGACCACATCTACGGAACTTCATTATTATGTTCTTTCATGTTATGATCAATCATTAGTAATTGTTTTAGTCATGTTATATTAATCTTTAGTTATAATTTAATTAGGAGGATTCATGCCTGTCTAGTTCTAGTCCCATTCCTCATCCTTTGATCTTTCAATGATAAATGGACATATGTTATTCCCGCCTTGTACCTATGTTAACCAATCAGCAACAAGATGCTTTGTGTTTGTATCAACCAATCAGCCACAAGCACACCTGTGGCAATGTTTGTAATATTCAATAAAAGAGAGTTCCTGGGGCTTGCCCCGGGAGACGCCTCTCCTTTGACACCCACCACTCGTCTGTCGTGATTTCAACCCAACACCATTGGTCCATGCTTACTCCTGACAGGTCTCTCCAGTGTCTGGTTATGATGTTTCTGGCTGCTGAAAGGAGGTGGGTTATGAGTTCTTCGTGGTGTAAATGGGCATTATTGTCTTGGAAGATGTTTAGTAGGGCCAATTCTGGGGCGATTTCTAATACTTGCTTAGTTAATTTACATATTTCGTGTATGGCTGTTGTCCAGAATAGTTGGATTTTGGGGCACTCCCACCACATGTAGAGGTATGTGCCTGTGGAGGTGCACCCTCTCCAGCATTTTGGTGAGGTTCCTGGGCGTATTAGCGCTAGTTTTCTTGGTGTTAGGTACCACCTGTAAGTGAGTTTCAGAGTGAGTTCTTTTCTCCAAAATATATAGTTAATGTGGTGGGCATGAGATGCTGAGAGATGTGTGGGGTGCCTAAGGCAATCTAGTAGCTAGGATAGCTCAGTCAATAGAGCATAAGACTCTTGCTCTCGTGGTCATAGGTTTGAGTCCCACGTTGGGCAAAAAGATTCCTGCATTACAGGGTCATTTCCATATATATATTTTTAATTTTTTGCCTATTTTTTTTAAAAAATGCTTTTCATTTTTCAAATCAAATTAATTCAAATTCAGTATGAATTTAAAAACTGACTTCCAACCCCACTTTGATGATGTTTCTCTTCCCTCCCATACTTGCTGCTCAATTTAACATACATTTCCTAATTCCATTTCAATACTTAAAATATTTTAACATTTAATCATTATCCCACCCCACCCCCTCTTCATTTCCAATTGGCTATACATATTTCAATTCCTGCTTAGACTTTCATTGGCCCTTTCTAATTCTACAGTCCTATGGTTCTGTGCCACAGGTAAGATTTCAACCAGAGACAGCTTTACTGCGTAGAAAACAAAATAATATTAAACAAAGAAGTAAAAGGTAAAGGGACCCCTGACCATTAGGTCCAGCCATGACTTACTCTGGGGTTGTGGTGCTCATCTCGCTTTACTGGCCGAGGGAGCCGCCGTCCAGCTTCCGGGTCATGTGGCCAGCATGACTAAGCCGCTTCTGGCGAACCAGAGCAGCGCATGGAAACGCCGTTTACCTTCCCTCCAGAGCGGTACCTATTTATCTACTTGCACTGTGTGCTTTTGAACTGTTAGGTTGGCAGGAGCAGGGACCGAGCAACGGGAGCTCACCCCATCGTGGGGTTTCGAACCGCCGACCTTCTGATCGCCAAGCCCTAGGCTCAGTGGTTTAACCCACAGCGCCACCCGCGTCCCTAAACAAAGAAGTAAACAACCTCTTTATTGGCTAATACTTCCTTAAGAGCAGGAGGAGGATAAAGAGAAGGCAACATTCCAATAGGATGCCTTTTTTGTTAATGCTTGGAATGTATTTCTCCTATACAAAGGCTCTTGGGAAAGGGCACTGTTTTTTTTTAATCCTAGGAAAAACTATACCATACACCCTCAATATTAAAAATTTTCTCTGTTGTGCTCCAGATAATGAACCATATTCTTTCTCGTGTCAGTATTAGACCTGGATTGCTGTGAACCACAGATGTGGTCCATGCAGTGAGATTTTCTCCTCTGGTCCAACAACACTTGCATTTCTTAAGCAGAAATATCCAGCACATGCCAATTCCAGCAGCTCTAAATAAATTCTTATCTTGCAAAGCCGCTTGTGCTGTTCACTTTTCATCAGCTTGCAATGACAACCAGACCTCTGGAGCGAGTTATTTTATTTGCATCTCCCTCTTTGGAAGTATTACTATTAAAGTTTAAAGCGCCACAGAGCCTTCAGAGAGCACAGTTTTCTCCCAAGGTGGACAGTTACTGCCTAACATGAATGCCAGGCCTCAGTTTTGGTTCGGGCCAAATGTACATTTTATGTCTGTAAAGTGAAGCCCAGATTACCGTAAATGTTTCATGTGTCTGAGTAAAGTGCAGCACGAGGAAAACAAATAATCAATAATAAATAGAGCGGCAGGCTAGGATGAGCAAAATGTTGCAACAGTGTGTTTTCTGGAAGGTCTAATTATCCCGGAAGCAATCTGTGCCAACATGTCTTTACAACACTGCCTGCGACAACGAAAAGAACGAAAGAGAACAGAAAAGAAGACCCTCATGGAGCTGCTTGGGAAGGAGAATCGCCCCAAAACTGAGACTGCTATGGCAGCTGCCAGGATAATACACGCTAGCAAATGGAAGAGTGAAGCGATACCCATGAAAGAAGAATGGTTATACAAACTAAGCGAATTCATAGAAATGGCAAAGCCAGTGTGGTGTAGTGGTTAAGAGCGGTAGACTCGTAATCTGGGGAACCGGGTTTGCTTCCCCGCTCCTCCACATGCAGCTGCTGGGTGACCTTGGGCCAGTCACATTTCTTTGAAGTCTCTCAGCCCCACTCACCTCACAGAGTGTTTGTTGTGGGGGAGGAAGGGAAAGGAGAATGTTAGCCCCTTTGAGACTCCTTAGGGTAGTAATAAAGTGGGATATCAAATTCAAACTCCTTCCTCCTTTGGAATCAGCAAACCAAGACTTGTAGCTGTTGAATAATACTCTGCTAGAGCATCCTCACCAAAGGTCTCTTTCGAGGGGGGGGGGATTTACTAGCAGGTGTGGGAGACCTTTACCTCTCCAGATGTTGCCATCATCCCTGGGCACTGGTCGTGCTTGCTAGGACTGATGGGAGTTATAGTTCAGCAACATCTGGAGGGCCAAAGGTTCCCCAGGCCTGATTTGCAGCACAGCTGGCTTCTCAGTGTCACGGTCCAGTCTACGGGCAATCAAAGTCCCGGCTGAGGACATTGGGACCGGGGGCAAGATGGTGGGATGGGAGCAGGAACGAGAGTCCAGGAGCCAGGGGTCTGAGGGTCAGGAAACAGGGAGTCACAAAGTCAAGAGTCCGAGGGTTGAGAAGCAAGGAGTCAAGAAGCCAAGGTCTGAGGATCAGGAAGGAAGAAGCCAAATGCAGTAAGGCAGGAAACGAGTTGCTGTGGCAAAGAGCCGAAGGGAAATGCTGACCTTATATCCCTTCCTGGCTCTTGCCGCCAGGTGCAGTGAGTTACCAAGCGGCCTCACCTGTGTGGCCGTGCCTTGCCTCTCCAGAACAAACTTAGGAAGGCCCCAGTCCTGCGAAGCCCTACTGGTCACAGGGCCTGGCTCCTGCACGCACACCTGACACTCAGGAAAAGATGTATGTTTCCATGCCTATTGAAGCTATCACTGGGCAAATACAACACACACACACACACACACACACACACTTGATCTTGCCTTGACCACATCTAAGAACGAGCTATAAAAAAGTAGCCATTTCAGAATATTTGTAGAAAGATTTGACGTCTTCCGCTCGCTGCAGTAGATGGAATTGTAGCTGCTCAGCTGCTAGATGCCATCATCCCATGGAAGCTTGACACGGCAAAGCAGCACAGCTGGAATGCTGTGCAAGAGTATTTATCTCAATGTCAACATTGGACAGGGAGATTACATCAATGTGCATCAATCCAGACATGCAGGGCCTCCAGGAGGCAGTCCCTTTATCCAAAGAGCTGGAGATGAGAGTGCTCACACTTGCAGCCATGTATTATTCCACAAGTAATCTCGAAAAAGCTTTCATACAACGGACTAGAAGAAAGGAGGAACGGTAAACCTCACTAAAATTAGGAGGCAACCAATTTATTTTTTTATCATAGAATTGTAGGGATGGTACCCAGAGAGTCATCTAGTCCATCCCCCTTCAATGCAGGAACCAATTTTGAAACCATACCGGACCCTGCTTAGCTTTGTAAATGTGCTGGCGGTTTTATTTTACTTATACATTGTGGTCAATATAAATTCATGAGCTTTTTTTTTTTAAAAAAAAAAATTATCTACAATAACATCGCCTCACATAAACAAAAGATATTGCAAAGCTGGGAAAGGTTCAGAAAATGGCAACCAAAATGATTAAGGAGATGGAAACTTCCCTTAGGAGGAAAGGTTGTGGCATTTGAGCGAGGAAGAGGAGACATGATAGAGGTGTCTTAAGATTGTGCACGGTGTCGGGGAAAGAAATCTCAGCTCCCTCTCATCAAACCAGTACTCAGGAACATCTGATGAAGCTGAATGAAGTAAGAATAAGGGCAGGCAAAATAAAATACTGTCTTTTTCGCTCCATAAGATTCACCTGACCATAAGACGCACCTAGTTTTTAGAGGGGGAATGCAAGAAAAAAATATTCTTTAAAGGGAGCACTGAGCAGATCCTGGATACATCCCAGGCTCTGCTCAGCGCTCCCTTTCACGAGCCGCGTGGGGTGTGTCTGTGGCACTTGCAGGCTTTTCCCCGAGGAGGGAGAAGGACTGCCCTTCTCCCTCCTTGGGGAAAAGCCCCTAAGAACCACACACACGCTCCGCGCGGCTCTTTAAAGAGAGTGTGGCTCTTGGGGGCTTTTCCAGGAGGTGGGGGAAGGAACTGAGGGGCTAAGCCAGAAGCTAGAACAGCAAGAGGGAGCGCTGCGCAGCGATCCCTCTTGCTGTTCTGGCTTCTGGGATAGCTGTGCAGCCTGAATTCACTCCATAAGATGCACACACATTTCCCCTTTTAGGAGGGAAAAGGTGTGTCTTATAGAGCAAAAAATACAGTACTTCTACAGACAATGTATAGGATAATATGGGATTCGTTTCCTCATGAAGGAGCAGCGGCAACCAACTTGGATGGTTTCAAACGATGAGAAAAATTAGTGCAGGATAAGCTATCAATAGGACATGGGTGGTGGTGTGGTCCAAGCCACTGAACCTCTTGGGCTTGCCGATCAGAAGGTTGACAGTTCAAATCCATGCAATGGGGTGAGCTCCCGTTGCTCTGTCCCAGCTCCTGACAACCTAGCAGTTCAAAAGCATACCAGTGCAAGTAGATAAATAGGTACTGCTGCGGCGGGAAGGTAAATGGCGCTTCCGTGCATTCTGGTTTCTGTCATGGTGTTCTGTCGCACCAAAAGCGGTTTAGTCATGCTGGCCACATGACCCGGAAAGCTGTCTGTGGACAAACGCCGGCTCCCTCGGCCTGAAAGCAAGATGAACGCCACACCCCATAGTCACCTTTGACTGGACTTAACCATCCAGGGGTCCTTTACCTTTTACCTTTGCTACCATATCTACTACCTGTGTAGTATCTAATACCGTAGGAATGAAATGATGTAACTTGTCCCTGGCCACCACCCTGTAGCAAAATACAGAAATAAATCCATTTGTACCATTCCTTATGCTGCCTCTTTTAAGTCTGTGGGCTGATGCGGGGCTGAAAACTATGTGGCTTTTACTCTTGTGTCCCCTGATGTGTTGCGTGAGCTTGGCACGTTCTCATTTGCAAAATCTTCCATTACTATGACTTGTCAAAGGAAAAACCGTAAGATAAAAAGAGAGAGAAATTGAAGTCAATGGTATCAGCCCATTCAAATGTCTATTAATGTCTTTCTCTGTGTGTGGTGCAGCATCTAATGTGCCAGAGAAGTGGCCTTAAACTGTTTTATGCATTTGAGCTGACTGTAGAAAAAATTCTAAAGAACGGGGAGCATAAGAAATTGCACAGGCAATTATTCACAGCAAGTCACAGACCAAAGTGTAAAGTTTCTTTATTAAATTTTAAAATGGCTGTACTCAAAGCTATGCAAGCTCTTGTCAACATACGAGGGTTTAATTTATTTTACTTTTGATTTTCATTAAGAGTATGTCCTGGAAAGCAATTGTCATTGCGCAAACAACAGATTGTGGGTTTAGTAATTTGCTCGGGGGGGGGGGAACCCCCTCACAAAACACAGGGAAGAAGCAAAACATTTCTACAGAGAAGGGTAACATGTGGTGGTACTTAAATGAGAATCACTTTCAACAAAGCGGACTGCCTCTAAAGGAATTCAGAATCTGCTATTTGAAGGCTTTATTGGATAAAGAAAATATAGGACAATTAGTGATGGGGAAAGTCCCCTTGGTGCAATTTGTTTTTTGTTTTTATTGCAATTTTAAAACTTTACAGATCTTACAACATCTTTTCTCATTACAATTACATTCATAATCTCTTTTCCTTTGCTTACATGTTCATATTCATCTATTTCTCTATAATGCTAAACTTCCCTCTGCCTCATAACATCATCTTCTTCTCTCTTTATTTCCTTTTCTTTGTACTGTGTTCTAATATGCATCCATCTTTATCTAGAATAACTCCTCCAATTAATATCCATTCTGTGATATTTACTCCAAGCACATCCAAGTTTGGATTTGGGAACCATGTTTAAACATACAATTTTTAAAACAATCCCATTCATTTTTCACTTTTGAACTTGAGTGATTTCTTATTGCATCAGTCATTTTGGCTAATTCAGCATATTCACATAGGTTTTTTTGCCATTCTGTTTTAGTTGGAATCTGCTCTCCTTTCCAGTACTTGGCAATTAATACTCTAGCCACACTTACTGCATAAAGAAATACACCTTTTTTGTTGTTGTTCTGGGGATGTTTATTGTTAAAATGCCTAGTAAGAATGCCTCTGGCCTTTTACTAAATGTTTCTCTGAGCATTTTCTTTAATTCTTTGCAGATGATGTCCCAGAATTTTTTAATTTTGGGACATGTCCACCACACATGAAATAGGGTTCCTTCCCCCTGATTACACCTCCAACATGTATTCTTATTATTTTTATACATTTAAGCCAATTAGATTGGGTCAGGTACCACCTGTAAATCATTTTCATAAAATTTTCCCTTATCAGATAACATGCTGTGAATTTTAGGTCTGTTTTCCATAATTTCCCCCAATCTTTCTTTAAAATAGGATATCCAAAATCTTGCGCCCATTTGACCATGACCTCTTTCACTTCTTCATCCTGAAGTCCCCAATCTTGGTGCAATTTGAACTTAGCAAATTGTACGTTTCCAAGCACAATTCAAAGTGTTGGTGCTGACCTTTAAAGCCCTAAACGGCCTCGGCCCAGTACACCTGAAGGAGCATCTCCACCCCCATCGTTCAGCCCGGACACTGAGATCCAACTCCGAGGGCCTTCTGGCAGTTCCCTCACTGCGAGAAGCCAAGTTACAGGGAACCAGGCAGAAGGCCTTCTCGGTAGTGGCACCCGCCCTGTGGAACGCCCTCCCACCAGATGTCAAAGAGAAGAACAACTACCAGAGTTTTAGAATACATCTGAAGGCAGCCCTGTTTAGGGAAGCTTTCAATGTTTGATGCATTACTGTATTTTAATATTGTGTTGGAAGCCGCCCAGAGTGGCTGGGGAAGCCCAGCCAGATGGGCGGGGTATAAATAATAAATTATTATTATTATTTTATTATTATCAAAGCAAAATTATTATTCAGGAGGGGTGAATTAGAAAATGGCTTGTTTCACCCCTGCCACAGACCCGATTCTAAGTGCAGATACAGTGGTACCTTGGGTTACATACGCTTCAGTTTACAGACTCCGCTAACCCAGAAATAGTGCTTCAGGTTAAGAACTTTGCTTCAGGATGAGAACAGAAATCGTGCTCTGGCGGTGCGGCGGCAGCAGGAGGCCCCGTTAGCTGACGTGGTACTTCAGGTTAAGAACAGTTTCAGGTTAAGTAGCAAGAAAAGGCCCATTTGAAGAAGTTTTGAAACCCTTACTTCCGGAGATCAAAAATATATTGCAGCATGCAGAAAAGAGATTTGTTACTAAGCAGTGGAAATGTTGATCTGTCTGCCATTAGACATTCAAGAGACATCTGAAAGCTTTTCATGTCACAGGCTTAGCTCTGATGCCACTCATCTGGCGATGCTACTTGAGTCGAGTGATCTGTGCCGACAGAAAGAAATTGGACATGATAAGACTCTGTGATAGTTAAACCAATCGCTCCTACAGAGATCTGAAACACCACTACATTTGGAGATCTGCACTACACCACCTCTCTAACTTTTATTAACATTATCAACATTATTTTAGCATCCTTCAAAATTCCAAATTCCACAGTTTGCCAAGCAGATCAAGTTTTGATTCAAATGCTCAGCTGTTTTTATTTTCTGCATTCTATTCTTTAGCCAATTACTGAGCTGTAAGAAGACCTAACCTCTTATCCCAGGGGTGCTTGGTTTATTTACTCGGGGTCCTTTGCTTGTCATTAACATGCTAGTGTGGGTATGCTAATAGAGTTAAAAAGTTAATTAGTATTAATTCAGGTCCTAATATTCAATTAACCATTACATTCATTTCAGAGAAAACTATTTTAAATTTGAGATATTAATTTTTAGGACACCAGCAGTTGGGTATATTTTAGAAGCAGCTATTTTAAAACTGTTTGCCATTTGATCAGATGGATGGTTTTTGGATGAGCTACCATATATTTCCCATGTTTCCCTTGGGCTTTTCTTTTTAAATGCAAATATTTATGGATGAACAACAGTCTCCTTAAGATGTGCAAATTATATTGCGTGTTGAGGTCCCCAAGACACCCCCCCAAAGAAAAACACAATTGACACTTAATTTTTGTTTAAGGTTTTTGGCATAATTTTGGCCACAACTTTATTCAAAATACAGCAATGTGAGTGGTTGCTTAGGCATTGGTAGCGACTAACTGACTAACTAACAGCTCTGACATTTGCACCCCCTGCGAAGTCAGCAAGGGTAAGTCACCTGGGGAGAGAGACGGGACTGGGAACCATGCCTCACCTCTCCCCAGCATGCTCCCAGGGGCTTGCGTGGCCCTAGCCCCTTGCCAGGGGGTTCGGACAAAAGCATGGGGAGCCCCTGGGTTCCTTTAATGGAAAACCCTTGAAGCAGCAGCATTTTGGAGGGCCAGGCACAGCCAAATCCATACCCCTCCACCAACCAATTCCAAGACCAATGCCTAACCGCAAACCTTACAAGTTGTAACGATTTGCTACGCAGTAGGCAAAAAACAAATGGCACACACTAATCAGCCAAATGGACAAAATTCCTACCAGGCCCCTGTCCCAAAGCAGACGACCCCATGACAGGAATAGCAAGGTCAAGCAAACAGCCTAACATTAGGGAAGGGACGGCGGATGATCCGAAGCACGCAGTGAAAAGAGGAAGTTCGTCGCTGCGTGTATTGTATTTAACAAATAGGGCTGTCAATCAACAAATGGCAACATCTAGATTTCCCCAGTAAAAGCCCGCCCCTGCTTAAAGGATGGCCAAACCATTTGCCTAGCAACAGTGAGGTGTCTCGTCAGCCCCAACCGCAACTCGTGCTTTCCATGAGGGAGAATACGCTTTATAGTACTAGGGGCTGAACATGTTACTACTGACCAACCACGTTTATGTCTTAGACCTCACATGTCCCATTTTCTTCCCCTTACATTTTCTCACCCCAACCCCTGTCTTTACACCAGAAGAAAAAAACCCTCAGCAGTGAGCCTACTCCTTTTCTCCTTCTTCCCCTCAGCCATTGGGTGGGTATATTGGTGAGCTGTTACTACACTACAGTGGTACCTCAGGTTACATACGCTTCAGGTTACAGACTCTGCTAACCCAGAAATTTTGCTTCAGGTTAAGAACTTTGCTTCAGGATGAGAACAGAAATCGTGCTCCGGCAGCGTGACAGCAGCGGGAGGCCCCATTAGCTAAAGTGGTGCTGCAGGTTAAGAACAGTTTCAGGTTAAGTACGGACCTCCGGAATGAATTAAGTACTTAACCCGAGGTACCACTGTATAGTTTTCAGCATCCTCTATCAGTAGCCACATAAACTGCCGTCAAGCAAACTACAGTGCAGTAGCATCTTAGGAAAAGAGCATACACTAAGATAAGGTTTTATAGACTAGAGTACTTCATCAGATGCACTGTCATGTCTATAAGCACTGTCATGAAATTCTACTCAGTATTGATCCAGAGCAGATTCCAGCATATAGTTAGCAGAGTAAAAACTTAAACGCGTTGCAGGTATCCCCCCCCCCCAAATATACTGGAGGCAATTGTATTTCATCCAACAGAGCTTTACTGCTACTGAAGGCAAATGAGCATAAGGATTGGCACAGTCCATAAGAAATCCAGTTGCAGCAGACTTAAACTTACCATAACTTATAATTAGACTAAACCTTAACGCTAAGCATACTATGTACAGAACACCACACCAGAAGGAAGAGAGATAGAAAGTTAAAGTGAAACCCAAGCTGCTTCTGGCCTTACTTTTACAGTGGTACCTCGGGTTACATATGCTTCAGGTTACATACGCTTCAGGTTACAGACTCCGCTAACCCAGAAATTGTGCTTCAGGTTAAGAACTTTGCTTCAGGATAAGAACAGAAATCGTGCTCCGGCGGCGCAGTGGCAGCAGGAGGCCCCATTAGTTAAAGTGGTGCTTCAGGTTAAGATCAGTTTCAGGTTAAGAACAGACCTCCGGAACGAATTAAGTACTTAACCCGAGGCACTACTGTATAGTCAGCATGACTATACAGTCAGAAAGAGATAAGAGAACCAGTTTAAGCCAGCTGTACTCAGCTTCTCTGAAGGAATAACCCAAACATCATGAACCTTCTGCTTCTTTCATGGGTAGGCAAACTAAGGCCCAATCACCTTCTAAATCTGGCCCACAGATGGTCCGGGAATCAGCGTGTTTTTACATGAGTAGAATGTGTCCTTTTATTTAAATGCATCTCCGGGTTATTTGTGGGGCCTGCCTGGTGTTTTTAAATAAGTAGAATGTGTGCTTTTATTTAAAATGCACCTCTGGCTTATTTGTGGGGCATAGGAATTCATTCATTTTTATTTCCCCCCAAAATATAGTCCCGTCCCCCACAAGGTCTGAGGGACAGTGGACCAGCCCCCTGCTGAACCCTGGCCTTGTTTCTTTCACACAGAGAAGCTTCCAGAACCCTCTTGAATTAATTAGAATAGGAAAGATCTCTACACATCAGATAAATACTTTTCTGCACTAAGAAATGCAAACTGACATGCATACGTGTGTAAAGGAAAGAAAACTGCAAATGTTGCAGTTAAACGGCAGTGGAATGCAAAAAAGTACAATCTGTGATCGTTCAAAATAAGTGAAAATGTATGTTTCTTCAAAATAGCAGTAATTACTAATAATACAGTCAGCAATGCTGAGTAAAGTAACATTTGCAATGGCACAGGAAATTATTGCTCTATTCAGACCCAAATGGACAGAACTGAACTTTTGGTAAGCTGCAATTAGCAGCTTCATTTCTCTTTGAAATTCCTTTGTTCCAGTAAAGGTAAAGCTAAAGGGCCACCTTAATCTTGGTAACAGATTAAGCCTAATCTACCTGGTAGATTGAAATGCTATCCCATTGGTTTCGGAATATTGCTGTTCCTGAAGTCGTATTTGTGTGCTTTTATTCTTTTGCCTAGGGACTGGCCAGCTTGCCATTTGTCAAATACAGGAGAGCATTGTTAGCAGATGATAGCACATATTGCACTGAAATATGAACAGGTGAATGAGCCCTTGATGCTATGGGTGACATTGTTAAGTCCTGTCTGCTACAGAGTTTATGGGGGGAGAGTGGCGTCTGATTGTCTTCAATCATTCCATAACAAATCTAGATAAACTCACCGTTTTTTGACTGGCCATGTTCCAGCAGAAAATCTAAGCATTTGAAGGGTTCCTCCCCATCCCTTTATCCATGTGCCAAAATTAAGAGAAGCTGAAATCTGCTAAATTTCTGCACGACAGCTTGCTATTAAGTTACAAGAGTAAAATAGTTGGCAACTCTACAGCTAAGTCATATGAACATATGGAAAGGATTCATACAGACTAGACTTCGCCCCCTAATAATATGAAGAGCTTAGATGAAGTGTTCATGTCTGATCCAAGACTTCGTGCCAAATTTATATCATCAGCCTTTTCATGCTAACATTGAACAGAACGGCTAAACAGACAGATTCAGGAAAAAGACCTCAATAAAAGGATAGAGTTCAGCTCCTGCCGAAATCAGTGGTCACACTCCATAGAATTTAATAGAGTTGGATTATGTTCTCTATACATGACATAGGTTATTTGTTTTAAAGCATTTTAACCCAATCCTTCAGCTGATAAGGCTCCCAGGCTGGCTTATGTAAGATCCACAACAACCATGCTTGTAACTTGAAGAAAGGAGAAGGAGAAGTTTTTACCATTCCCAAATTCTTATAACAGACCTTCCAAGTGTCCCTATTTTCCAGGGATGCCCCGCATTTAGAGATGTCGTCCTGGTTTCTGATTTGATCCTGGAATGTCCCACTTTTTCTTAGGACATCCCTATTTTCATTGGAGAAATGTTGGAGGGTATGGAGTTATTCGACTCACGAGCTGTCTGAAGGCAAGCCTATATAGGGAACGGGTTTGTTTTTTTTAATAAAAAAGTTTACTGTATGTTTTTATATATGTTGGAAGCTGCCCAGAGTGGCTGGGGCAATCCAGTAAGATGTGTGGAGTACAAATAGCAAAATTATCATTATGGAGTGGGACGTCCCTCCTTTCATTGGAGAAAGGTTGGAGGGTATGTTATAATGACCAGCTTGAATGGAAACTACATGGGAAGCAAACGACCCAATGGTATTGGTCTCTCAGCATCGTCTTCCAAAGCAACTATTTTATTCCAAACTTAAAAATGGAAAGCGTAATGCTGCTGGTCAACAAAAGAGGTTTAAAGACTCTCTCAAGGCAAATCTAAAAAAAAAGCAGTATAAACACCAACAATTGGGAAACACTGGCCTGGGAGTGCTCCAGTTGGAGAACAGCCTTTACCAAAGGTGTCATGGGCTTTGAAGATGCTTGAACTCAGGACAAAAGGGAGAAACGTGCTAAGAGAAAGTCACGCTTGGCAAACCCTCACCGTGATCAACTCCCACCTGGAAACCCACTGTGGAAGGACGTGTGGATCCAGAATTGGCCTCCACAGTCACTTACGGACTCCCTGTTAAGACCGTGTTTATGGAAGGCAATCTGACTCAGCTACGAGTGATCGCCAAAGAAGCAGCAGCAAGCTGTAGTTTATACTCTGTATCAGCAAAAACAAGATTGACACAGGAGCTTCAGGCCTAACAAGCACAGTAACTCACATCTGCTAGGTCTTGCCCCCATGCAAGGGTTATTTGCCTCTCCAGGGTTATTTGCAAGCAATCAGAGACTGTGTCTATGTATCACAAATCTCTCCTCTGCTGTTTTCAAGACTCTTGTGGTTTTAGGAGGCAAGGGATGGGGAAGCTTGCCACAGCGGGAGGGGGAGAGACCTATGACTCTTCACCCACCTGACTCCTCTCATCTGTGCCTCTTGGCCTCCCACTCTCCTGCATCTGCCTCTTATTCTAGACTTCTCTCTGGCACAGACTCTCCCTGCTCACTAAACCCTGTTACCTCTTCTGCTTCCAGCACCTCCTCCTCCCAATCTTCTCCTCCTTCTACCTCTGCCCATTCATCATTGTCCCACCACCACTCCTTGGCCTCCTCAGTCATCTTCTCTTGGTGGTTCCCCAGCTGGTTCCTCCCACCATTCTTCGGCATCCAACCAGTTCATGACAGGAAGTGACAGCACCTATATACAGCCTTTGAGGAAGGAAGCAGTTTACTATTGATCAATATAAATTAGACCAGCAAACATTTCCCCCTCTCATAAACACCAACAGCGTGAATACCTGCAGCCATTGTAATTTCCCTGTCAGTGCTCACGGCATTTGCCCCTGGGATGCTATAATAATACCTTTATTGTCAATGTACAACCTGTGTACAATGAAATTAAACTAGCCTCCCTCCCCCCCCCCAACATTCAGTCTCATTGCACTCTGTGTGCTTATTGCACAAGACACCACCTCGCAAGTCAGTTGTGCTATGTTATTTTCTGTTCAGCAGCCTAACAGCCCACGGATAGAAGCTATTTTTGAGCCTGTTGGTACAGCTGATTATACTTCTATATCTCCTGCCCGAGGGTAGAAGATTAAAGAGGCGCTGTCCAGGCTGTGAGTCATCCCTGAGAATTTTTCTCACTCTCCTAAGTCAATGATCCCTTGCAATGTCATCTAGCGGACTCAAGGGACAGCCCATGATATCATGTTCTGTATTCACCACCCTCTGTAGAGACTTTCTGTCCATGGTTGTCAGGCCAGCATACTACACTGTGATACAATATGAAAGGACACTTGAAAGGATACAATATGAAAGGAGTTCATCAATTGTTGTTTAACATTATTCTTTCACAAGACCCTGGAGTCTTTGTTAGGCCTTTCTGACCACCTGAGTTATGTTGATTTTCGAAGTGAGGTCCTCACTAAGGTAAACTCCCAGGAATTTAAAGGATGCTCCTATCTTTTAATCCTATCTTTTAACTCTAGGCTCTCATTATTGTTATTTCCAGGTGATTATTCTTTCTATTTCTTTTGAACTGCCTACTTAAAATCCAATGGTTTTCACTTAGTGCAAGCCTCTCTCTTTGTAACTGGATAGAAGAATAAAGCACTATATGATACATTGCCCAAAGCATCTCTGAAAAATAGCTTGGATGATTAACAGTTTTACCATTTTGTCACAAAACAAAAGAAACAATGGAGATAATAAATGTACACAAATGCTGAAGACTGATGTTTTTCAAGCCACCTGAGATGTATGAAATAATTTCATTACAGAGAGCAGTGATGAAATAACTGGCACCATGTGGCTGTTGTGTACTAGTGTATTATTGCAAAGCAATTTGGCATACACACACACACACACACACACACACACACACACACTCTCTCTCTCTCTCTCTCTCTCTCTCTCTCTCTCTCTCTCTATGTGAAGAGAAAATGAGAAGTTGTCTTCAAGTGAGTTTTTTCTTACTACTTCTTTCAGTGAGTTTTCCCCCTTACCATTTCTTAGGTAATACGACAGAAAATTATGTAAATTCTTCTCCAGAAATGGTGCTTTAGTAACGCTTCCTCTGAAACCAATCTGCTGCCTAAGAATTTGCATGCATTATTTGTCAATGAACTCTTCCCATTCAGAGATCATTTCAAGGGGAATATGACATAATGTTTAAAGCAAGGGGATGCAGGTAAAGGGAAAGGACCCCTGGACGATTAAGTCTAGTCAAAGGAGACTATGGGGTTGCAGCACTCATCTCGCTTTCAGGCCAAGGGAGCCAGCGTTTGTCCACAGACAGCTTTCTGGGGCATGTGGCTATTGGGAGTTACGACACTCTGGAGTCGCTGGAGGCCCCCTCAGTCCCACTGACCGTTCCAAGCATCCTCCCAGTAAGCACAACTCTGGAATGGCATGTCCCTTCATTCCAGTGTGCCCTTCAGCGACATCTCCTAGATGAAGGGTGCACACTAATCTTCTGTCATAACACAACAAAAAGAATGAACCATCCGTAGATCTAAACTACGTATTTATTTACACTATATACAGACGCAGAATCGTGGTGCTCTTTCTCATGCAGCTCCAAGAGAGAAGAGGCAGGAAACTAGTAAAAGTGAAAGTACATTACATAGTACATACAGATAGGACTGTATCCGATTCTCATGCTTCTTCTCAGACAGGCATGTGAATTACACCAGCGGCACCTATTTATCTACTTGCACTGGCATGCTTTCAAACTGCTAGGTTGGCAGGAGCTGAGACAAAGCACCAGGAGCTCAATCCATCATGGGGATTTGAACCACCAACCTTCCAACTGGCAAGCCCAAGAGGCTCAGTGGTTTAGACCACAGCGCCACCCACATCCCAGGGGATGCATGCCAGTGGGAGTGGGGAGAGGCAAAGGGGGTGAAGCAATAGATGTGTGACTCTTGCTATGATTACATTCCCACCATGGAAAAGTCAGTAATTTCTGCACACAAACCTACCTCTTTATCCTTCTAGTATCTCTAGGTACAGCTAGGAATCATCCCTGCCTGAAACCATAGAGAACAACTGCCAATCGGTGAAAACAATACTGAGCTAGATGGACCAATGACAACTTTCCAGGTTCATTTTGTGGAGCATTTCAGCACGTCTCGAATTATTTCCTATGATGAGAGGACCTCAAGAGGGATGAGAAATAGTTCTCTGCTCACCAAAAATCCATATATTCTGATTAGGAGCATGAAACAATTGTTTTATTCAAACAGTGTTTTATTGCTTGCTGATGTATATCGCAAGAAAGTTCTCCTGATGACTTTAAGTCATATTAGGCTTACTGGTAGGCTTATTAACTCCCAAATAGTTAATTGCCAGCCACAGTTTCCCACCTTCAAATAATCAGGTGACAGCTAATATAATGTGCTACCTCATTCACTGATAATTGTGATTGTGTGAAAGACAGTTGAACATTATGAACAATTAAGCCATTTTCAGCAAACTGATGAAAAGGATCTAATGGAATACTTAGCCCACAGAATCCACAGCTAAAATGGAACCAGAAAATGGAAATTATCGTTGGGGTCATTTGTAAAGAAAGAAGGAAATTTAAAGAGTGCATCTTATCAGCCTTGAAATGGGAACTGAGTGGGTCATTGACAAATAATATATGCAAATTCTTAGATATTTGATGAGTTTTGGAGAGAGTGTCAGACGTGTTGCTAAGACAACTCTTGTCAGGGAAGGAATGTTATAGTGAATGAATAAGAAAAAATCACAGTGCAATGCTATGCATATTTATTCAAGCTGAATTCTGTTTAGCGTGACTGACTCCCACGGAGGTGAGCATAGTTTTGCAGACTAACAGTAACTTTACACTTTTAGAAGCAGGATTTAAAAATAAGCAGGTGATGACTCAATGAGTCCTGCATCTGATTTTTGTCATGTGCAGGAATGAAGAGATCATGCAGTTTCACTGGAGAAGGTGCAATTTATTCAGATATGCCAGTTTCCCAGGTGGACTTCACCTGTCATGGACCGGATGGATGGAGAGGAGTAAGGGGAGGTACCAGCTGGGAAATCCCTAAGGGAAGAAGGCTGAGAGCCAGGGGGTTGGTGGTGGGACAACCATGAGTGGTCAGAGCGAGCCGACCGGCAGAAGTCAGAAGCTAAAGGATCAACAGGGTTTAGTGAGCAGGAAGAGGCTGTGGCAGAGAGCAGTCCAGAACAAAGAGGCAGACGTGGAGGCTGGCAAAGTGTTCATAAAAGTGCATATGCTAGTGAAAGTAGCATACAAAGATGCAGTATATTAGGGGAAATTGCTTTGCCAAAAAATGTGCATTTTAGAGAAAAGAGACATATACATATCAGGAAAAAATGCATCATAATGCCGATGTAATTTTCTGAGGACAAATTTTTTTTTTCAAACTGATGTGGAAGTGTGGAGAACTGAGGAATAATGAAAAATGCCAAGGAGGAATAGAAATTGACAGAATGATCCATCCTCCAAATTCTTACAAATATGTTAGGTAATACAGTTTTTTGTCACATCATAGGAGGATGGAAGGCTGATAGCAGGGCAGATATATAGAAGCAATCCATGCTTCATTGAGAACAAACAATGCTTTTTAAAACAACAGCAACTATATTCTCTTGACAGAGTCACTCATCCTTAGAAGCACATTCCAGTGTGTTCAATAAGGCTTACCTTGAATACTTAGGATTTTTGTATTAGACTGCAACACTGTACTGATTCAACTTGGAATAAGCCCAGTTTAATTCAGTGGCACTCACATCTAAGTAAACATGTACAGACATGCTGGAAAAGAATTGGTGCACAGTTTTGAATTTGGATACTTTAAATGGTTTTGTTTGGGTTTTGCAGTTCCAGGTTTTCAGAGTCTGTACTTGAGATGTCTCAAAGGCTCTGAGGCACCATCCATTTCCAACTGGTGTCTTAAACTGAGCATGAAAAATGAACCCCAGATGGATGTATAAGCATGTCATTTGAAAATATTAACTTTTCTGTTCTCACTATAACTGTTGTCTAAAAAGAAAACAGAGGCTTATCTGTCATTATTGCTGAATATATGGCTTGAATGTATTTTGCACAATCCTTTTCAGAGATAAGCATCGTTTTATTTATTTAATACAATTTAAACACCTCTTGATAGTAAAAAAAAAAACAAAAAACAAAACCCACCTCGAAGTGGTTTACAAAAGATAACAGTAAAATTGAGGAAAAAATGAAGCCCTACTTTAAAGCATACAGAAGTTAAAATGCTAAAACAGTTTAAAATTACCTCAGATTTCTGAAACAATATGTGAACTCACTGGAGGAGGAAGAAGGGGGTGAGGGGAGCGCACCTCCCCCGGCAGCGCGATCCCAGTGGGATGCCATCGCGGCTGCCTCCCCTGCCCACACTGGGCGCCACGCCCCTGGGACGCGTGCCAGCCACGCCCCCACTTGCTCTCCGCCCCCCCGGTGCCGGAGCATGAAGCTCTGCCACTGTGTGAACTGAGCCAAAACTGCCCTTTACAAAATTCACATTTCTCCAAATTTTGCCATTCTATTCTCCAAGTCATTTGCATAAAAAGGCATATGTTAGGGTGAAAAGTGGGCATATATTGGTGAAAATAACAGTGCATTATATAATGGGAAATTGCTGTGCCAAAATTTGTATGCCAGGCAAATGTGAATACAAAAATGTATATTCTTAGAAATTTGATGTAAAACGTTGATTAAGTTTCATGAGGATGTGGAAGTGTGGAGAACTGACCTTAAGATTTGAAAAAAATGTGAAATGTAGAGAAATCATAACGGACAGATTTGCTGCTCTCCAATCTCAATCGTCTTCGGAGATGATATGTGGTCAACAATGCGCAGTCCAATAAAAACCAGAAAAACACATTCAGTTGAAAGCGTGGGATTCAGACAGAGTACAATAAATATTGTTAAGGTCAAACCTGAAAGAAATCTTCCTGTTTCTATTTTTAATGAGAGTATGTTCCAATAACTTGTATAATTTTGTACCTCTTCTTGGCAGGGATTGTGTGACAAGGGAGGGGGTGAAATCTACGGCAGAGCAAATGGCTGAAATATAATTAAAGTTGGTTCCTAAAGGCCCTCTATGATTATTAAATGGGGGAATATAATCAAATCATTCAGGTTCCAATTACAAAAGCAAGCAAATGCCAGCGATTGGAGTTTTGGCAGGCAGTCTTTGTTTCTCTTTCTCAAGTTAACTGCATTTATTGGTCTCTAGCCAAGGAGGCGGCTGGTTTTGCTCCTTTACCTGTGTAAATGCTTCTATTAGTGGGAAATAGGACATGCCTTGAGTATCTAATATGCCTCGGGAAAAGACCAAAAGAATACAAGATGAAAACTAACTGTGTGATATGCCCTGAATGAGAAAGGAAATAAGCCTCAAAGATTAATAATAATATAAAAAATCTTGACTGAAGCTAGATAACGGGACATAATTTCACAGAATGCTGTTTATCCTGGTCTGAGAACTGCTTTAAGAGCTTTTCAATGGACATTAAGAGAAAATTGTATATTGATGTTATCTAACACCTAGTAAATTGACAAAAAGGTATAATTTCAATCAAATAAGTGTTGGAGATGTAAAGAGAAAGAAGGTTCTTTTTATCATATGTGGTGGTCTTGTAGTAAAGTTAAAGCTTACTGGGAAATGATATATAATGAAATGAAAAGGAAGTTTAAAATAACTTTTGTAAAAAACAACAACCAGAAGCTTTTCTTTTGGGAATTATAGGGAAAGAACTACCTAAAATATATAGAAACTTATTCATGTATGCTACTACAGTAGCAAGAATGTTACTTTCCCCAAAATGGAAAGAAGCAGGAGTCCCAGTAAAGGAAGAATGGATACAAAAACTTATGCAGAAATGGCGGAACTTACTGGAAGAATAAGAAATCAGCATAACATATATTTTTATAAAAGAATGGAAATGGTTTATTGAATATTTACGGATAAATTATAAACAGATAAAAACATTGGCAGGATTATTGTAATAACCATAAGTGTATATATTTAAAGAAGATGAATAAATGAGCAAGTTATGTTAATCTGGATATGTAGAAGATATTAAAAATAAATTTAAGGAACCGCAGAAAGAGGGGGAAGGAAGTCAAGTTTTGAAATGTCCGAATGATTGTAAAATTAATGAAATGTATAAAATTAGTGAAATGTATAAGCTTGAAAAGTATAAAAGAAAAATACATAAAAGAGAAAGGAAGGAAGGAAGGAAGGAAGGAAGGAAGGAAGGAAGATTTTTGATGGAGAACCAACTGCCTACGCCTGGTATAGCTCTATTGAAAATAATTTTTCCAGGGTTCCCTCATTTTCCGCAATGCAACTCAATGCAGTTTGGGTGATCTTTGTGTAAGAGCATGGGTAGGCAACCTAAGGCCCGGGGGCCGGATCTGGCCCAATTGCCTTCTCAATCCGGCCCGCAGACGGTCCAGGAATCAGCGTGTTTTTACATGAGTAGAATGCATCCTTTTATTTTAAATGCATCTCTGGGTTATTTGTGGGACCTGCCTGGTGTTTTTACATGAGTAGAATGTGTGCTTTTATTTAAAATGCATCTCTGGGTTATTTGTGGGTCATAGGAATTTGTTCATATTTTTTTTTCTTCAAAACATAGTCCGCCCCACCACAAGGTCTGAGGGACAGTGGACCAGGCCCCTGCTGAAAAAGTTTGCTGACCCCTGTGTTAGAGAAAGCAATACTGTTCCATAAGGTGTTGCTGTCACAATTAGAGTGGTAAAGAATTTACTGGCCACAAGAGTCAACGACTGTCCTGGACAGTTGTGCCCCTTTTTATTTCCTTGTTGGCAGCTATGCCGAGTAAGAACAAAGAACAGAATAAACTCAGAAAGGAGGTGAAGCTGTGGTCAAGAGAATGGAGGAAGCTGCTGTGGTGTTTGCCCGTTCTTTTGAAAATGTACAGGGGAAGAGAAAGAGTTAATAGATAGACCAATAGAAAAGCCAGAGGTGGAGCCTACCTGTTTATAAAAGGGCTTAGCCTGAGGTTTAGACGGTTGGTTGGGAAAAGGCAGTTGGGAAAGCAGTTGGCAGACAGATGGAAATAGAGAGACAGTTAGTGCAGTTGGTTCTTGTGTGAGGGGAGGTAGAAGAGTTAAAAAGGTAAAGAGGCCCCTGACTATTAGGTCCAGTCATGGCCGACTCTGGGGTTGCAGCGCTCATCTCGCTTTATTGGCCGAGGGAGCCGGCGTACAGCTTCCGGGTCATGTGGCCAGCATGACTAAGCCGCTTCTGGCGAACCAGAACAGCGCACGGAAACGCTATTTACCTTCCCGCTGGAGCGGCACCTATTTATCTACTTGCACTTTGACGTGCTTTCGAACGGCTAGATGGGCAGGAGCAGGGACCGAGCAATGGGAGCTCACCCCGTAGCAGGGATTTTGACAGAATAAAATAAGAATAAGAGGGTAAAGGGTAACAGTGTTTCGAATGCATTTAAAGTTTATTTGTGTTTGGAATAAACTACAATCTTCATTGTTAACTTAAGAACCTGACTGAGACTAAGTGATTTACTGAGGAGGACCTGGTTGGTGGCAGCGGATTAGTGGTGTACGGGTCAATAGTCCGTGAGACGACCGGGGGCTCCATACAAACGCCACAGCTGCCTTAAACAGAATCACACACTTGGTCCATTGAGCTCAGTGTGGTTAACACTGGCAGGAAGAAACCTCTCTCGAGTTTCAGATGGGGGTCTCTCTCACCTCTCCCTAGAGTTGCCAGGGGTCGAACCTGGAACCTGGAGCAACCTTGGTGAGGGTTTCACTTACATTTGGCTAAACTGGATTTTCTTCCTGTAGCTTTTCGATGCTTTTTACAAATATCCAGATATGGTACAGGCATCATTGCTTTTTGTCATGCTAGTAATTGCTGCTCTCCTCATAATATCTTCCTATCTGCATCTTGTATCAATAGGTTCCAAAACGGACGTCACCAACGAGGCTTCTCCCCACAAAATAAAATTGGGATTTAGCCTTATGAGTCCAGTTTTAATTAATCAGCTAAGCTAGTGATCGCAAAATGACGAATTGCATGCAATAAACTAAAGCATAAACAAAGATTTAGTGACAAGGCATTGCCTGGTAGCGAGAAGGAATTAAAAATAGAGAGGGTTTTTTTTAAAAAAATTAAAAAAAAATACGCAAGTGGAAATGGGGGAAATTAAGAAATGAAAAGGCACGGTTCCAGCCACTGCTATTTGTAATTGCTGTGCGTCTATTTTATGATTTAGACATTGCAAGATGCCACAAAGGCTTTGCATATAACTGATGAGCTACCTAGTCAGGGGTGATATGGAAAAGCAGTGGTGGGTTAAAAGCAGAGGCCGAGACACAATGTAGCCTCTATAGATCTTTCGTTTATAAACTGAATAATGGCTGCTCATTTTTCTTCCCTCCCTTAATATTTTCAAAGTGGCAGTTGATGCAGTGAATTAATGCCCCTTTTAGTTACCGTCTGTATTCCTGAAGGTGAATATAAGGGGTATGGTTGGGCATGCAGAAAATGTGAAGAAGAAAAAGGATGCAGCTATAATCCCTGCTTCTGTGGGAGCCACATCTTCCATTCAGGCAGAACAGAATAGCAGAGGAATGTTGCTGCACAGATTCTGTTTATCTCGCTCCTGGCATTGCCAAGTCCCCTTTGCTAGTTTGAGCTTAACCCCAAGGGAAGAGCACATTGGAAATGCAGCAGGAGGGATCTTTCCCTTTGTAATTTCAGAGGAGGGTGGTGGTGGAGGTGTTGCTCAGCAACCAGGCAGAGTGGCATGACCCTCATTGAGGTAACGTGCCCTGATTGGCTGTGCAGTTCTGAGAGAGTTTCTTCCTTGTGTGTTTGGTTAACTCATTCCCTGCTATGAACAAGGCCTGAGCTAAGAAAGACAAATCCTCTTTGTTTATACAGTGGTACCTCGGGTTAAGAACTTAATTCGTTCTGGAGGTCCGTTCTTAACCTGAAACTGTTCTTAACCTGAGGTACCACTTTACTTAATGGGGCCTCACGCCGCCGCCACACAATTTCTGTTCTCATCCTGAAGCAAAGTTCTTAACCCAAGGTACTATTTCTAGGTTAGCGGAGTCTGTAACCTGAAGTGTCTGTAACCCGAGGTACCACTGTACACTGTTTTGTTCAGTTCCCTCAGTAAAATGTTATCAGGATTTCTTTTTCTCTCTGGACTCCCACCTGAGTTGTTTAAGTGACTTTGCTAACAGAGCATATGGGAACCATCTCATACCAAGTCAGACTATTTGCAGCTAGTCTAATACTGCCTAGTGAGGAGGCTGGAGCTCTCCAGGGTGTGCATAATTCCCATCACAAGATGCCCAATCTTATTAAATTGAGAGGCCAAGAATTGGATCAGGATCTGTACTTAATGCCCATCTCCCACTGAGCTATGGGCTGTCTCCAAACAAACTGGTTTGGAAAAATAGTAATATTGCTAAAGTCAAGAGCGGTTTTAAAGTCTATTCATTACTGGTATACCTATAAAGGTAAAGGTAAAGGTAAAGGGACCCCTGACCATTAGGTCCATTCATGACCGACTCTGGGGTTGCGGCGCTCATCTCACTTTATTGGCCAAGGGAGCCGGCGTACAGCTTCCGGGTCATGTGGCCAGCATGACTAAGCCACTTCTGGCGAACCAGAACAGCGCACAGAAACGCTGTTTACCTTCCCGCCGGAGCGATACCTATTTATCTACTTGCACTTTGACGTGCTTTCGAACTGCTAGGTTGGCAGGAGCTGGGACCGAGCAACGGCAGCTCACCCCGTTGTGGGGATTTGAACCGCCGATCTTCTGATTGGCAAGTCCTAGGCTCTGTGGCTTAACCCACAGCACCACCAGCGTCCCTCGGTATACCTATAGGAAAAGGTAATAGCTTTGGGGTAGAGCACCTGCTTTTCAAGCAAGTCCCAGCATCTGCAAGAAGAGCAGATAATGTCTCCTATCTAAAACAATGGAAATTCACTCCCATTCAGTGTTGACAATACAGAGCTAGATGCGCCAATGTTCTGGCTCGTGATAACACAACTTCCCAGGAACCAAACATTCTTGTGTGCTTTTAGAAGACATGCTTGCCATTTTCTAGTTTTTGTTTCTTTGCCCCTTCTACATCTCAGGGCCAAAATTGATGTGATACCATTTATGACATTGCCCCTGCTGTGGGTGATTTTATATACCATATTTTTCGCTCTATAGGACACAATTTTCCACCTCCAAAAATGAAGGGGAAATGTGTGTGCATCCTATGGAGCGAATGCAGGCTTTTGCTGAAGCCTGGAGAGCGAGAGGGGTCGGTGTGCACCAACCCCTCTTGCTCTCCAGGCTTCAGGCAGCTATCCGCAAGCCTTCTGAGCGCGGTAGGAGTTCCCGCCAGGCTCTGAAGGCTTGCGGATAGCAGCCTGTTCTGGGGGCTGGGGTCGGGGGAAGCTTGGGCTTCCCCAGCCCCATGGCTGGGGGGGGAAAAATAATTCCCCCCCTTTATTTCCTCACCTAAAAACTAGGTGCGCCCTATGGTCCGGTGCGCTATATGGAGCGAAAAATACGGTAAATATCAAGTGAATAGCAGTTGTAGGGGGACTGGGACTTTGGCAACAGGGTTCCCCTTGTCTGTTATTACCTCCCCCTTCCCCCTCCTTTCTCCAGTTCCCCAGTGTTTTTCTGTCAACGTGGCACATTATTAGTTGCACAATTTCATACAGTATTACTTATAGAATATGACAACTGTAGCACCAAAAAGAAATCACCAACAATGTAAACCAAGGACAAATATTTTGAGACATCCTTCCACCCCGCCGTAAATGATTCACTTCAATGAAAAATCTCATAAGATAAACTGTTGCTAAATGTTGACTGTCACAAAAACCACAGTGCAGTTAGCCCTGATAATCTGTATCCTCTTTCACTTCTTCAAGCGAAGATACACAGAATGTGCACACGGAGGTAAGGTGACCTTAGAAGTCATTCCTATCTCTTTCAAGAAATTTTGCTTGGGTTTGTGGACTTTTTTCATATGTAAAGTCATTTCCCTGGACATACAGTTTGTCGTCTTCTTCTTTTGCTTTTATATCTCGTCTTTGTGCCATGACAGCTTTTCAATTGTTTTAGAGCAGAGTTGGGTTATGTCCTCATCATCCACATCTGTTGCTATTTGCCAATCCTTGGATTCCCACCGCCAGCACTTTCCATGTTGTTGTTGTTTTTCTCCCCAGGCAACTTTCTGGATTCAAATACAGTACCTCCCTGGCAGTAACTACCAGTTGCTTAACAGAACAGTTTTACAGGCTGTTCTGCACAGGTGCCAGGAAGAAAGCCCTGGTGAACGCAGTGGGAGTTACTTACTGTACAACTAATTATTTATTTCCTATAAATGGTTAATAACTGATTGGTTTGTCTGCTTTGCTGCCATTGAGAGGACTCAAAATGGTGGGACAGACAGAGAAGTGACTTTGTTACAGGGAACCAGGCAGAGGGCCTTCTCGGTAGTGGCACCCGCTCTGTGGAACACCCTCCCACCAGATGTCAAAGAGAACAACAACTACCAGACTTTTAGAAGACATCTGAAGGCAGCCCTGTTTAGGGAAGCTTTTAATGTTTGATGCATTACTGTATTTTAATATTTTGTTGGAAGCCGCCCAGAGTGGCTGGGGAAGCCCAGCCAGATGGGCGGGGTATAAATAATAAATTATTATTGTTATTATTTCTCACCACTGAAAACCACAACAAGTCATAACATACCTGATTTTTTATTAATTTTTGAAAAGGAAACAAGAAACATATGACCTGGCCTATCAAGAGAGGTCTTGAGCCAATATATGTTCCATTTCTGCCTGGTGAATTAGTTAACCCAAGTCACCAACATGGTGCCTGTGGGCACAGTAGCACCCTTGAGGTCTTCCCTGTGGCACCACAAGGCCTCCGGGTCACGAGTTGGTGAGGGTAGTTACCTTTGTCTCTCTGGAAAAGTGCATAGATCCGAGGGAGGAAGTTGCAAGAGCAAGACTCCTTTCCACTTCTTTTCGCTTTATGTACTTTTCAAGGTTCAAATTAATTCTACTGGATCTGACTTTAACCCAGATCTCTTAGGAAAGTGAAGCGTGCTTGCGTGCCTCTTCTCCCCCTGCTTCACTTGATCTGGGAAAGATGGGAAAGAGCATGGGCGTAGCCAGGGTGGGGCAGCTGCTTCCCTGTCCTTCCTGCCCCCAAGATCAAGTAAAACAATAGAAATACTTAACTAACTGACCAATCATGTCGTTTCTGCTCCACTTAACAAAGTCCTGTCTCCCCCTAACAAAAATCCAGGCTATGCCCATGGCAAAGAGGTGACTGGATGGAATAGCATCCACAGCACTCCCTCAAATATCGAAACATACCCAAGGCTTTAAGAGGTTGGTGGCCCCAATAATTGTCATGGACTGGCTAGAAGCAGAGGAGTAGTGGAAGGCACCAGCTGCAGAAGCTCCAAGGGTATCCCTGTGGCGATCACACAGTGTCCCCAGACATTTAATGGTCTATTGATCCCTGTGCCACCACTGTGCTCGCTTCTCCGCTTCCACCAACTAGTTACTCTCTGGTAAAACACTGAGTCCAGACAGTTGTTAAAAATGAACCAAAAAACCAAGTTTATTTTACAAACATTAACAAGTTTATGGTTTCTCCGATAATATTCCTGTCAGTATCTTAACTTCAGTTTCTTTGCCGGCCTATGCCTTCCTAATACCTTCTGAGTGATTATCTCAACTGTTTGACTGACTCCTCTTAACAAATTCTCTCACTCTCTCCCACCAGACTAGCCCAACCCACTCTTCTAACTCCAGACTGTCTTCTCAACCACCCTAACTCCTCAAAAAAAAACCCTCTGTGCTTAAACCTTATACACAGTTAGCTCTGCCCCCTGGGTTCCCATTGGTTAGTCATTTTACAATTAATTAACCCCTTCCTTATGAACCCAGTATGATGTCACACACCTAGGAGGGCAAACGCCACAACCCCAAAGGGAAGAAAGCTCACAGCCAAGGAACTGGTGGTGGGATAACGCTGAGTGGTCAGAGAGAGAAGAGGGAGCAGACTGGGGGGAGGAGGTGTTGGAAGAGGAACAGGGTTAAGTGAGCAGGAAGAGGTGGTGGCAGAGAGCAGTCCAAAAATCAGAGGCAGAAGCTGAAGCAGGGGAAGAGGGAGGTCAAAGAGGCAGAGATGAGTCAGGCTGGTGAAGAGTCCAAGGTGTCTCCCCCTCCTGCTGCGATAAGCTTCCCTCCCTCCTGGTCTCCCAGAACCAGAAGAGGTATGAAGAGCGAGAAGACGCACACAGAGACAGAGTCTCAGATTGTTTGGGAAGGACCCAGGGTGGAGGAGACTTAGGCAGCTGTGGGAACTTCAGTCCCTACAACTGTCCCATAGGGGCAAGATCTACTGGGACGAGATACTGTACTCACTAGGCCTGGCCTCTTGAGTTGACATGGTTTCCTTGACTAAAGAGTTAATTTCGTTGATGCTGTGTGATTTATTGTTGTTGTCAGGGAACTGCCATCTGCTCAGGGGGGAGGGGGAAAAGCTGGATGGATTACAGAGAGCCCCCAAAGATCGTGGGAAGCAGCTCCTCCTCAGCAGAGGAGAGTAACCACGCCTCCAGTGGAGAGGAGCTTCAGGGCTCGGGGGAGGCGAGGCGGTGCCAGGACACCTTGCCTGGGGAAAGCGGGGAGGGGAGAGGTCCTCCGTTACCCACACCCTCCTTGCGCAGTAGGCTTCCATGCAGAGAGGGGAGGCGCAGACTGGGCGTCAAGAAACTACTCTGCTGCGGAAGGTTTAAGGACCGCCCATTCACGAATTCTGCCAGTGAATGAGCCAGCCACGGGAGAGTGGCGCTCTGGGCAGATAAGGTTTATTTTGGCATCAAAAGCAAGGCTTCACAGCCGAGCAGGGAGGCATTTGCCTGCTTGCTCTCGAGCAACCCCTTGGAACCATAACAGCTGTCAATAATCTGCTTAATATATGTTCAGCATAGAACGACTGTGGAATGGTGTGTTTTATTTTATATTGTGGTAAAGGTTTACTACTATGTACTCAGAAGAGCTCAAGATTCCTATCAAGTAGGCTTCAACTCCTCTTTGTGTTCCACTCACTGTAAAGTTGATGTCAAAGGTAGCAAGCTATGCCTCTGCTTCTACACCACCAGAGCATCAGTTCGCAGTTGCCCAGCCTTCGGGGAAAGGATCTTTTCTCAGAGATTGTGATTCTCAGCTGAATAGCACCCTCATTAGCATTTAAACAAGTTAAAACTCTCCATATTAGGCGTGTGGCATGGTAAAAGGCACTGCATAGCAATTTTCAAGATTTATTGCTGTTTTGAACAAGTCTGTTGGATGTGCATTTCTGAACTGTAGGAGAAAAATAGATTTCTGTTACTGGTGACTGGAAACAATGAGCTACTGCTGTTGAAACACCACAATTAGCTGGGTTACAGCTCTGTATTCTTTCACATGGTCCTTTATTAGCACAGCTTAAACTTATAAATTGAAGTTTGCCCAGGATGCTTACATCCTTAACTACAGAAGGGGATAATGATCTGTTTGGATGGGAATTTATTTTTTAATCTGTTCTGTCAAATAGATAATATGGTGTTACATGGAGTGCCAACTGAAAATAGGTTGTTTCATAACAATATCATCGTGCTGGAAATGCCATTCATTTTGATTATGTTGTAAGAAACTGAAAGTTTTCAGAAAGCTAAGACAGGCTTTCCGATGTAATTAAATCCATAAATTGAAGTTTGCCCAGGCTTGAATACTTTCCACCACTTTCATGGGATCATTCATTCCTACATGAAAGCTGGGGGCAGGTACTGCTGATTTTGATGGACAAATTCAAATCATCTTTGAGGGAGATCACCTTTACAATGAGGGATCATTTGCCCTCATTATGGAATTGGGGAGGATGAGAAATTGAGTCTCTTTATACAGTATCTTACTGGAATAACAAAGTACAAAATCTGACAAGCCAATTCTCTCTGTTTGGGGAGGTTTAATGTTATATAATCAGAGGAGGTTTGGGAATACATATCAGGAAGCACGCATGCAAGAAGTGTATAGCAAATAGAGAAAATGTGATCAGTATTTTCCTTTAGTATAAACAGCAAAGAATATATTTGATCAATGTAATTTCTTATTAAAATATTTACATATTATTTATTATAATGTTTTAGATCATTTCCTATTGCACTAGGTATATTGAACTGCACATTATTTTTTAACCTGGACATGTGTTCAATCTTTTTATACTTTTCATATGAATTAAGAATTAAAAAGAAAGTGGGAGAACATTTGGGGGCAAATTCAAATACATTTTGCATCTCCTTTCTTTAAAAATGGGGATTGGTTATCCCCCCCCCATGAAAGTGGGGGAATATTGGTGACTTTGGGAGGCAAATTCAAATAACTTTTAAGTGCACTTACCTTAGGTTCTTCATCTTTACTAGAAAAGAAACCCAAACCAACCTTTTGCTACTGCCTCAAGCAACAGCAAGTCCACCCTTGTCTTCTCCCCAACACGGGTCTACATCCTTAACTATAAAACCATGTGGCTGTGACTAACAGCCATTCATTCACAGGCAATAGGTCTATCAATAGATATTAGTGATGGAAGTTCCATGTTCTGAGATGTTTTGTTACTGAATACCAGTTACTGGGGACTGGAGACCTAGCAGGTATAGGCCGTTGCATTCACATCCTGTTTGCAGACAGGTATCTGGCTGGTCTCTCAGGGAAGGAGACCATTGGATTGGGCAGTGGTTTTCAATCAGTGTGCTGTGGCACCTTGGGGTGCCTTGAATGATGGTCAGGGGTGCTGCGAGCAACACTGGTCTCTGTCCCTCTTTCCCTCCTCTGTTGCCCCCTCATCTCTCTGCCTCCCAAAGGCTTGCACAGCTGTTTGTTGCAGCAGCCCTGGCTACAAGCTCCCCAGGCGAATGGTGCCTCTGGGGCTGGCCAGGGGGTGCTGGTTGCCAGGAGCTGAGGCGGCCTCGGATGAAGGAAGCAAGCGGGTGAGGGAGCCCAGCCAGCCAGTCCACCAGCCCTTGATGTTGGGAATGGACAGATAAGTCCCAGGACCTTGTGGGGCAGTGTAAGGAGGCACCTCTCTTTGGGGTGGGGAGCTTAGAAACTGGGGTGGAGGCTGAAGGAACACTCCGCAAGGGAGGGTGTTTGAAAAAGGGTGAGGGGCTGGCAGCTCTGCAGGCAAGGGGTGACATAACTGGGCTCTTGAGGCCCATAGGGGTGCCGCAGAAAAATGGAGTTGTTCAGGGGAGCCGTGGACTCAGAAAGGTTGGTAAGCTTTGGACTAGACGGACTTCGGGTCTGATCCAACCTACTCTAAACATGGATTCTCATGATTAGCTTATTTGAAGCATTTGTTGCCCAGCTTTCCCATCAAAAGCATCCATCAGTAGTAAAGACTGTTTATTGGGCAGGGCTCCCTGTGCTTTTATTGGTGAATTAATATATCAAGGCGTTATAGGTATATTGGGAAAGATAGTAATATAGTGATGGGGGACACCTTACCTGTAAAATTACTACATATAGATGTGGCAAGGCGGCGGCAGGAAATATTAAGCCTATTAAACCTGAGCGACCACCTGTGCAAAGCTGTTCTAACTCAGATGATTTCCACCACCCTCCGGCCTCTTTTCCTGCGATTAAACAGCCTGATTTCGCTTTTGAACCCATAAACTCCTTTTGCTTCCTTGTTTTTCTCCTTCCTCTGCCTCTGATTGATTAGCAGACCAAAATGAGCATTACAGCTTTATGTGATTTAGATACTGACTTAATTACCTGTTTCTAATGTGCAATCTGGTACCTTTTTATTATTATTAGCTGGGCATTTGTAACCAGCGTCATCGCCTTGCTGTAGTAGATCCAACAGAAACTGGCTTAACAAGGGAGAAGTCGCATGGGGGCATCTTCCTCAGCGCATTTTCAAATGCATCAGGCATAGGAGGCACATGAGACGGAATGTGTTATGGGCAATAGCCTTTGAGCCATTTCATTGCGAGGACATGCATATTATTCACGCAGAGCGAAAGACAGAGTCTGATGAAATATATTGTACTTTTTATCCCACGTTCCCATTTTAATGTAATTGGAAAGTGCACTTGCTCAGGGGGCATGTGTGTGTATATTCACTTTTTGGTCAGGTCAAACTTGCTTTAAATCCACTACCTGTCACTTGGTAACAGTTCCAATTTCACCCGAAATGAAGCAGAACGAGGCATGCCAGTGGAGTCAAACCTTGCTGTCACCTGGCCACAACCCCGTCCAGGTAAGCTACAAGGACATTGGTGGCAGGAGGGCAACTCTCTCGCTCCACTCGACTACGTGGGCCACTATTTCTTGCAACTAAGCCTAAGTATGTATAACTGAAATAATGTCCTGTCCTGCTGTTCTCCTGTGTTTACTGCTGCTTCAGGTTTTCTCCCCTTGCTCTTTGGTCCAAGACTTTTGCCCTTGTGACATTGCAGTTGTTGAAATCATTTTTCTTTGATTTTACAAATATAAAATTATAACACTCCAAATGCATATCCATATATAGAGATTATTCTGAATTTCGAGACTCCCCACCCCCACCCCATCCATGGGTCCTATTGTCAACATTTAGAACTGCATATTATTTAATAGTCTATATTTTGTATCACTCCATATAGTCCATGGTATTTGTTACATTACAAGTGTGGTTAAAATCCTGCTAAAGCTTTCATCTGCTCACAGTGGTCTCCCAAATAAGTTATAAATTTCCCCCATTCTTTTAAAAAGTTTTTGTCCTCTTGGTTCCCAAGTTTTCCAGTCAGCTTTGCCATTTTGGTGTAGTCCATCAGCTTAGTTTGCCATTCCTCTCTGGTAGGGACTTTGTCTTCTTTCCATCTCTGGGCTAGCAGCATCCGTGTGGCTGTTGCTGCATACATAAAAAGTTTTTTCTGCTCCTTTGGAATGTCGGTGCCTATAATTCCCAATAGAAAAGCTTCTGGGGTTTTTTTAACCAAAGTTATTTTCAACATTTTTTTCATTTCATTATATATCATTTCCCAGAAAGCTTTTATTACCTTACGTGACCACCACATATGATAAAAGGTACCGTTGTTGTTGTAAGTTGCTTTGAGTTGCCTTGGGCAAGATAAAGTGACTAACAGATTTAATAAACAAATAATCTAGGTTTCTTGCTCTCAGGCCAGGAACCTGCCCTCTTGTTAACTGTAAAGTGTCTTGCATGTGGCTAGTGCTAGAGGAACAACACCAGAGAGCTTGTGCATGTGCATATGGAACGCTGCCAATCATCTAAGTCTGCATTTATTCAACAGGGATCTATAGTTGTTTGTGGGCTACATTGTCACCAGACCCTGTTCGATAACACTGTATTTTGCAGAATCTTGTAGAAGAAGAAGAAGAAGAAGAAGAAGAAGAAGAAGAGGAGGAGGAGGAGGAGTTTGGATTTGATAGCCTGCTTTATCACTACCCTAAGGAGTCTCAAAACGGCTAACATTCTCCTTTCCCTTCCCCCCCGCCACAACAAACACTCTGTGAGGTGAGTGGGGCTGAGAGTCTTCAGAGAAGTGTGACTAGCCCAAGGTCACCCAGCAGCTGCATGTGGAGGAGCGGAGACGCGAAACCGGTTCCCCAGATTACGAGTCTACCGCTCTTAACCACTACACCACACTGGCAAAATTTTTGGAATACACATGAAAGGGGGGAGAGAGAAAGAAAGAAAGAAAGGAGGTGGCAAAGAGAAAGAGAGAGAAAAGGGAGCGAACTAACTCTCCTTTGGCTATTGACCCTACCCCTGAACACTCCCTATATGTCCCAACAGTGCTTCTCAAGAACCGGTAGCCCTCTGATTTTGCTAGTCTGGTGTCACCCTCAGCTAGCATAATTTATGGAGGAGAGGAACCCATGTCATTTAAAACCGAATAGGCATAAAAGCTGTGATGAACTTACTATGGCAGAAAACTCAGCTTCATCATGCAGCTCATGAACTGTTTTAATAATACTTTAGCATTTGTTCCTGGGCTGAATCCTACCACTGAAAATACCTTCCAGGGTTCAACTGCTCTGACTAGCCCTGGGTTGAAAAGAGTTGATCTTCCCATTACAGGTAACTTGTCTTTTTTTGGTCTTGTCTTTTATATATATATATATATATATATATAATAATATTTATTATTTTTCCAAAAACTTAAACATTAAAAACAACAACAACAACAATACAATACAACACATCAAATAAACAAAAACAAAACAAAAACAATAAAATAAATCAAACAATTTCATTATCCCATCTTTCATTCACTTATTTCCACGACCTCCTCACACCTCCCTTTTTGTATTCCACTTCTGTTAATTATTTCAGCAATTCCTTTCCATCTTCCTCTGTTTTCTATCCTATAATTATCTTAACTCATTCTAACCTTATTTTTTCCTTTAATGCTCTATTAACCTATCTGTACTTAATTCCTTATAACGTTTCTACTAAAGCCATATAACTTCATTCCAACATTTTTCTAACATTCATTAATTTTACAGTATTTCTGTAGATAGTCTTTAAACTTTTTCCAATCTTCTTCCACCGACTCTTCTCCCTGGTCTCGGATTCTGCCAGTCATTTCTGCCAGTTCCATGTAGTCCATCAACTTCATCTGCCATTCTTCCCAGGTGGGCAAATCTTGTGTCTTCCAATACTTCGCGATGAGTATTCTTGCTGCTGTTGTTGCATACATAAAAAAAGTTCTATCCTTCTTTAACACCAATTGGCCGACCATGCCCAGGAGAAAGGCCTCTGGTTTCTTCAGGAAGGTATATTTAAATACCTTTTTCATTTCATTATAAATCATCTCCCAGAATGTCTTAATCCTTGGGCATGTCCACCAAAGGTGAAAGAATGTGCCTTCAGTCTCATTACATTTCCAACATTTATTTTCGGGCAAATGGTAAATTTTTGCAAGCTTGACTGGTGTCATGTACCACCTATAAATCATTTTCATTAAATTTTCTCTTAAAACATTACATGCCATGAATTTCATACCTGTGGTCCATAACTGTTCCCAGTCAGCCATCATTATATTATGTCCAACATCTTGTGCCCATTTAATCATAGCTGATTTCACCGTTTCATCCTGAGTGTTCCATTTCAACAGCAAGTTATACATTTTTGACAAATTCTTAATTTTGGAATCTAGCAATTCTGTTTCCAATTTTGATTTTTCCACCTGGAAACCAACTTTTTTGTCCAAATTGTATGCCTGCATTATTTGATAATAATGGAGCCAATCTCGAACTTTATTTTTCAATTTTTCAAAGCTCTGCAATTTTATTCTGTCTCCATCTTGATCCAGAATTTCCCAATATTTCGGCCATTTGGCCTCCATATTGAGTTTTTTCTGTGCCTTCGCTTCCATTGGTGACAACCATCTTGGGGTTTTCTTTTCTAACAAATCTTTATATCTTATCCATACATTAAACAATGCTTTTCTAACAATATGATTTTTAAACGCTTTATGTACTTTTACCTTATCATACCACAAATATGCATGCCAACCAAATACATTATTGAAACCTTCTAGGTCCAACACATCAGTGTTTTCAAGTAGCAGCCATTCTCTCAGCCAACAAAAAGCAGCTGATTCATAGTAGAGTTTAAGGTCTGGCAGGGCAAATCCACCTCTTTTTTTAGCATCAGTTAATATCTTAAATTTTATTTGAGGCTTCTTGCCCTGCCAAACAAATCTGGAAATCTCTTTCTGCCACTTCTTGAAACAATCCATCTTATCCAAAATTTGTAATGTTTGAAACAAAAACAACATCCTTGGCAGCACATTCATTTTTATCACAGCAATTCGGCCTAACAATTCGGCCCACTGCTTTTTATATCGGTCCTTGAGGTTTTGTTAAACATGATAAGAAAGGACCAAGAGGTCAAAGGTATACAAGTGGGAGTTAAACAGTATAAACTGAAAGCATTTGCTGATGATTTAGTATTGACCCTACAGGAACCAGAATCTAGTACAAAAAGGGTATTGGAACTGATTCAAGAATTTGGGCAAGTAGCAGGTTTTAAGCTGAATAAGATGAAAACTAAGGTCTTAGAGAAAAATTTAACTGTAAATGAGAGAGAGAAGTTTCAGGAAGAGACAGGACTAACATTGGTTAAGAAAGTGAAATATTTAGGGGTTAATATGACTGCTAAAAATGTAGATCTATTTAAGGATAATTATGAAAAATGTTGGATTGAAGTGAAAAAGGATTTAGAAATATGGTCAAATTTGAAGTTATCATTTTTTTGGTCTTGTCTTTGCACCAGAGTGGTCAGGCAAGAGGGAAGTAGACAATGAGTTTGTAAAAGACTAAACGCTTGCTGTTAAAACCATTCACCTTTCTTGTCACTATTATTACATGATTGCCCTTCTCAAATATCTGCAGTGGTTCCTCATCCACTCCCAGATCCAACACATGTTTCCTGTCCTTCAGAAAACAACTAGGGCAGGAGTGTGGAACCTGTAGCCCTCCAGACAGTGCTGTTTTTCTAGAAAAAAGAGGTGCCAGAACTCACCATAAACACCTCCCTTGTTCTCCTAGAATGGCAAAGGCGCTCACCAGAGAGGTCCTGAAACTGAGTTCCAGCAAGTTCAGACTGAAAAAAAGCTGTTGCTGGACTACAACTTGTATTGTCTCTGACCATTGGTCATGCTAGCTGGGGCTAATGAGAGTTAGAGTCCAAGAACATCTGAGGGGCCACAAGCCACCATCCGTGATGTCTACTCACAATTGCACTTAAATCTGGAAGACATCATTTTATTGCATCCATTCTGCATCAGCCTTCCTTGATTTTTGGTCCTCTGCTGTTGCTGAACCACAATTTGCACCATCCCTGACCACTGGTCCTGCTAGCTAGGGATGATGGGAGTTGTAGTCCAACAAAATCAGGGGACCCAAAGTTGAGAAAAGCTGTTCTAAACGAAGGTTCAAATGTTGCTAGGTGAATACAGCACAGGGGAGACACTTGATAAATGCAGACACCCAGTTTTTTTGCTTCCTCGATTTTGCAGCCTACACATTTTTATCAAGGTATCTAATCCAAAAGATCCTTTTCATCTTGGAGACTTGCCATCATGAGTTAGAGAACGTGTGACACTTTATAATGCTACTCATCTATTTTTCCACAGCACTAAAAAACCTGCGAGGAATTGATCATCTTGACACGCTTCTCTTTTACTGTGTAAATCTGAGATGGCGTGACAATGCGATGCTGTGGGTAAGTCAAAATGCAAAGCTCTGTCGGAGGCATAACTGGTAGTTCCTTTTCAAGGTTGAACTACTAATGAAAGAACTTGATTAGTGGATAATCAGTTATCCAGCCAGTGACAATACAGTACTTTTGAGTAGCATGGGACTGCATTAGAGTTACTGTAGCTAAGAGGGATCACAATTCATTTCCGGCAGGTGGTTTATAGGCAAATCTCCCTGGTATTTAAATCTCAGTTTTAGGAACATTTACATTCCGTATGCTTCTATTATATTTTTTGAAATCATACTGTAATAGAGTTAAATGAGAGCAGGAGCCCTTCTTCACATCCAAATATATTATATATGGATCACTGATGGGGAAGAACGCCACCATGATAGAATGCCGCCACCCCCTTCCCCACATTCAATTGTTCTGTCTAAGAAACTAAGTACATCAAGGAGGATGCTCTAATAAAACCCTTCTCTCTGAAATGCTAGTTTTTCACAGGTTGATAATTTTTTTATGCAGTCTCTCAGCATGGGAGTTTTATAGCTTGCATCTCACTATCACTGCGAGAGCATTTCCCTCTTCTAACATTATCCTTCTACACTTGGAAGAAACCACAAACAACGTAGTGGGGTCAAATAGACCCCCAGATGACGAGTGCTCTTTATTTTAAGAACAAGCAAAGAGGTCCATTTGAGATGGACTCCATTTTAATGTTTTGTTTTAAAAATATAGCACTGCTTATAGTGTAGGGTCCCGAATGATGCGAGTGGTGCTGTGATCTAAACCACTGAGCCTCTTGGGCTTGCCAATCAGAAGGTCAGCGGTTCGAATCCCCATGATGGGGTGCACTCCCATGGCTATGTCCCAGTTCCTGCCAAAATAGCAGATTGAAAGCATACCAGCGCAAGTAGATAAATAGGTACTACTGCGGCAGGAAGGTAAATGGTGTTTCCGTGTGCTCTGGTTTCCATCATGGTGTTCTGTTCCCCCAGAAATGGTTTAGTCCTGCTGGCCACATGACCCGGAAGCTGTCTGTGGACAAACGCCAGCTCCCTCGGCCTGAAAAGCGAGATGAGCGCCGCAACCCTGTAGTTGCCTTTGACTGGACTTAACCGTCCAGGGGACCTTTGCCTTTACCTTTTTAGGATAGGGTACAATGATCCAGGGAACACCCATTTTGTGTGCATTCATTAGATGCATGACCATGCCTGTGTGTGCCATTTCTGGACCTGGAAGAAGGTGGAATGGGGGAGGGGAGGGAACAGAACAGGGCAGAATGGGGTGGGCTTATTTGTACTCCGCTGACATGTGTGATGACCCAGCATGCAACCCCTGTGCAAATTGTCTGATCTTTGCACCACTAATGGACATAATGTTAAAAAAGAGAGAGAGAGCTCTGTATGAAAATTCACCAGCATTTTAGTGCAAATTTCTCCCTTTATATACATTTATATGCAAATTTGCCTACTGCATACATTTTTGCAAATCTGCTTTGACTAATGTAATGTGTTATTTTCAACCGCCCTACACTCACTACAAAGCCTTTCTGCTGAAAATGTTGCCTCCCTGATTCTCCTCCCCTGTCTGTTGCACTCTGTAATGTCTTTGTGCTGTATTGTGTTATTTGCTTTCAGTAGGCAGGACCACAGGTTAGCAAGATGGCATTAAGTGTTCATTCATGGATTTGTGACAGCTACAAACATCTGCTCTGTAACTGATAAACTGGACCAAATGAGAAAAGCGTGCCATCATTATTTTGTCTCGAGACAACAATCAGTATAAATTATTCTTGTATTGTATCAAATATAGTTATCAGTTAGCTTCCACCTTTGCTTGAATTAATAAAGAGTTCAGTTTTTTGTGGTTGGTTCCTTTTGTATGGTGTTTGAATGCCAACATGAATTTCTGAAAATGATTTAATGCAGACTTAATGGGCTAGCTTGGAACATTTCTCAAATGTGGTTTCCAGCTTCGTATGCAAAAGAAAAGAAAAAAGAAAAGAAGGAAGGCTGTGCTCATTGGCCTTTGATTCTGCACCTGAGATATTATCCCTGCAATTTCAAAGGAAATTGAAATTTGGCCTTTTCATTGCCGTCATCATGAGCAGAACTATACGTTTACCCCAGTTTTCCAAGACTGTTCCGCAGAAGATGAAATCTTGAACCTGGCTGAGGACATGGTGTCCTTAAAACCTTAGTTTCTTTTTCTATTCAAGTGCAATTTTAACTGTCAAGGGGGAAAATGGGGGAATAATGGAACTTTGGGGACACAACAGGTTCTGCGTGAGGTTCGAGCTAACCTCTTGAGCAGGGTGGTCCAGGGATGGGAAGGGTGGAGGCCATCTCTACCAGCTGTTGCCAAGGGACAATGAAGGGAGATTCTGTTTTACCAAAATAACAGAGTGACATGGTGTTGTAGGCCAGGAGTCAGCGTTGCCTGTCTTACAGCAGCCTGAAGGAGGAGAAGGTATAATGACTCCACCTGCAGTTGATCAGCCTTCAAGGACACAGAGGAGAAGGCGCTGATGAGAACCAGCTGGCTCCAGTCTTGTTAAGCAGAGCTTCCAGCAGCAGTCAGGTGCTGGTAACAACGCTTTGTAGTTCCTGGCCCCACCTTGCTGCTTCATGCTTGTCTTGACCCCATGAGCATCGGATTGCCTGACCCCTGGACCATCTGTCCCCAGGGTCTTCTGAGGAGGATCTGGTTGAGGAAGATTCAGAGCCTGCAGAAACTAGCAGGACTTAGGAACAGAAACCTCTCAAGGTGTTTTAGCTGGGCCCTGGCAGCTCTGAGTTACAAACCTGCTTGAATGAGGTCTTCCCAGCAGCCCTGTACCTTGCTGGGAGGACTACAGAAAAGCATAGGCATGATACATGCCCAACCCTGACCCTAGGACTGGACTGGACTTTGGATGCTGACTGCAGGCAAGTATACTTCAGAGACTCTTTGGTTTGGCTGACCTCCCACTCCACTGAGCTCTGCATATTGTCACTCAGCAATGAGACTACGACACAGGAGATGCTGTAGACGCATCACCTGACTCAGGATGCTGTTGTTGTTGACATCATGCTCTGACTCTGGAGGGAGGGGACGATCTTCCACATCGCCTCAATTCATCACCAGGAAGAGGGCCTTCTCGGTAGTGGCGCCTACCCTGTGGAATGCCCTCCCATCAGATGTCAAAGAAATAAATAGCTATCTGGCATTTAGAAGACAAGGCAGCCCTGTTTAAAGGTAAAGGTAAAGGTAAAGGGACCCCTGACCATTAGGTCCAGTCGTGGCTGACTCTGGGGTTGCGGCGCTCATCTTGTTTTACTGGCCAAGGGAGCCGCCGTACAGCTTCTGGGTCATGTGGCCAGCATGACTAAGCTGCTACTGGCGAACCAGAACAGCGCATGGAAATGCTGTTTACCTGCTCGCCGGAGTGGTACCTATTTATCTACTTGCACTTTGACGTGCTTTCGAACTCCTAGCCCTGTTTAGGGAAGCTTTTAATGACTGGCTTTTTAATGTATCTTTTTTTGGAAGCCGCCCAGAGTGGTTGGGGAAACCCAGCCAGATGGGCAGGGTATAAATAATTTATTATTATTATTATTATTATTATTATTATTATTATTATTAATAATTTATTTATTATCTTGCTTTTCAGCCCACATACAGGCCTGCTGTATACAGAACCCTAATAGTTATATACATAGAAAAGCAAAGAGAGCGAGAGAGAGAACCAGAACTGAACAAATAAGTCAAATACATAAATCTGAAATGCCCCCTACTCTTGTGGCTTTGTGTTCTTCTCTGGGACACGGGAACATTTTGCTATTTTTCAGGACTACGGAGCACACAATTGAACAGAGTTAAAACAGAATTGAACCAAGGAGCAAATGTCATGTCAAATATTAGGAGACTAATTGCTATATTGGGAGCTCGTTGAAATTAGATATTGACAGAAGCTGACCAAGTTGAGTAAAGTCCTAATTCTGCACTTGGTTGATTAAATTGCATAAAAGGACCTGTAATGGGAAACAAAGGCTTAATATTTGGGGTCTTCTACCCACTCTGCTTATTCTGGGGAAATCCAGGGAGCTGCGGTGTCTTTCTGTATATTTTTTAAAAAAGTTGAATCTCTTCTCATGCATACTTGTCAAGTTTGGTGTTTATTGCTTCCCAGTGGAAATGAGTGAGGGAGAGAGGCACAGCTGGGGAAGGGCTAAGGCAAAGCAAGAAACTGAAGAAATTGTTGACAGTTTACTCCTTTATTCATCAGTTTGCTAAGTTGTGCTAGGGGTAGGGGGAGTGAAAGAGGTTTCCTATCCCATGGCTGGGGAACTTGAGGCCCTCCAGTCCTATCACAGGACGCGGATGGTGCTGTGGGTTAAACCACAGAGCCTAGGACTTGCCGATCAGAAGGTCAGCAGTTCGAATCCCCATGACGGGGTGAGCTCCCGTTGCTTGGTCCCTGCTCCTGCCAACCTAGCAGTTTGAAAGCATGTCAAAGTGCAAGTAGATAAATAGGTACTGCTCCGGCGGGAAGGTAAACGGCGTTTCCATGCACTACTCTGGTTCTCCAGAAGCGGCTTAGTCATGCTGGCCACACGACCCAGAAGCTGTATGCCGGCTCCCTCGGCCAATAAAGCAAGATGAGCGCCGCAACCCCAGAGTCAGTCACGACTGGACCTAATGGTCAGGGGTCTCTTTACCTTTACCTTTAGTCCTATCACAGATGTTGGATCCCAACTCTTATTAGCACCAGCCATCATGGCCAATGGTCAGGGATGATGGGCTCTTGAAAACGTTGGCTGGGCTTTCTCAGAAGCACTGAAAATTGGGGGAACAGCTGCCTACTGAGTATTTGACAGCTGTTCATATATATTTTTAAGGTGCTTCCCCCCCTTTTAATGAAATCAGGGCAGAATATTTCCTTTAAAGGGTAAAAGAAAGAACGTCCCTTAAAAACAAATCGGTGCACACAATGAACTCAGGCACTTGCTAGCCAGCCTCCTTGACTTCCCAGGCTTCAATTAAAGCTCAGAGAAAGGTATCACAAGGTGACTCTTTCCATGGGCCTTTTTCAGATCTGGAAGCAGGAGCAGCTGGTGAGACTGCAGAACAGCCAGCTTGCAACGATAAGGTAAGCTCAACTTCTTTTTCATCAAAAAATTTTTCCAAATTCCAATTTTTTTTTCTAAAGTGACCTGTGAAGGAGACACTAGTACGGAAGCATTCTTTGCAAGAGAAATGTTTTGTGTGTGAAACTAAACAACATTTTTGCCACTACACTACTGTAAATATTGCATGCAAATTGAAACTCTGGCAGGAATTGGGTATCCCACTGATGGATGTTTTCGGGTGGGGGGGGGGGATTCATGCACATTTTAAATTCCAGTTCAACATTTGCTACTGTCCTTATTTACATTTGAACCATGCTTATTTATTTATTACATTTATATTATATTTTTCCCACTATGGGACCCAAAGCAGGGTCCATGTGCTTCTTAGGTGGTCGTCCTGCCAGGTACTGGCCAGATGCAAACCTTGCTTAGCTCATGTGCTTTCTGACTATACTTTAAGATAACAGGCTGTTATGTACTGCGTTGAATAGGATCCAAAACACAGCAGTCTGACTGGTCCTAGAACAATAGGATCCAAAATGCAGCAGCCTGATTGGTCCTAGAACAATAGAATTCAGAATGCAGCAGTCTGATTGGTTCACAGGAGCCACCCAATCCAGCTCCAGGTGGAAGTGAATCCGCAACCTGATTGGCCTACAGGAGAATCCCGGAATTAGCCAATCACGTGCAGCCCATTGTGTAAATAATGTATATAAAGCAGACATTTTCGGGGAACTGGCATTCCTCACTACTATGAGCTGAAAAAAGAGCATGAAATCCACACTTGACTCCGCGTATATTTCACAGGCCTTGAGTGCACATGAACTCGCTGGAAACTCGATTGCTCCATTTTCACATACCAGGAGACTGACCGTAGATTAGATCTATTCATTTATTGCAATACTTGAAGTACTGTTCATTAACAAAGATACCATAGTACAGGGTTGGCTATTTCTTTTTGCCTGATTCCACTCTGCTCCAAAGTCTGATGTTTAAATTGATTTGTTTCCGTTGATGAGCTATTAAAAAGTAATGAGATCCATTAGGCACAATTTTGATCTTGGCATAGTGCATTTAAGTTGCTATGCCAATATACTTTTTGAAAAACACGATCTTCCTGCTTATGATCTTCCCCAGATGTTTCATTGCTGATTAACTGCTGAATAATCTCAAACACATGTGCATAATATCACACAGGGCGTTTCAAAGTTCCACCAAAGTATTATGAATCAATGTATGATAGTGATGAGGAATCCAGGCCTAGGAGCCAAATGTGGCCCTCAAATCCTTTTTATCTGACCTTTAGGAAATCTGTGCTCTTCACTGAATGTTTCTTGGTAGGAACATATCCTTGAACTCTGACTCTTGGAGGAGAAGGAGTGTGTGTAAAAGCTAACAAACTTTACAATGCTATAATGTGCATTGCTCCACCCACTTTTAGCTCTGGCTCCACCCACCACTGGCATGCGGTCCTCAGGCGGCAAAAGATTCCCCACCCCTGATTTGTAACATCTTTATTACACATCGGGGTTATCTGCAATCTGCATCAGGCTAGGTTGAGTTCAGGGGCATAGCATGGGAGTGCCAGGGGGCCTGTGGTCCCAAGCACACAATTTTGACGGGGTGTGAACCAGGTGCCCCCACTCAGACAGCTGAAGTGCGGTCCAGTCTGGTGCTTCTCTCTGCATCCGTTGGGGGGATTCACCTGCCAAGGGCCACACTGGCTAGCCAAGCTCCCCCCAGCGTGGGTGGGCAGGTGGCCCCACTTGGCTCTGATCATAGCTGTCAACTTACAGATTTGAAAATAAGGGACCAGCAGCCTCGAAAATAAGGGATCAGCAGCCAAATAAGGGATTTTAGTCAACCAGCAGCCAAACGAAGCCTCAATCGGTGGTTCCCACAGCGCAGCAAGCCGGCAAAGGGGATGCAGCAAGGAAAACCACTGTCACCTCTCCGCTGGGAAGCGCTGAGCAAAGGGAGTCCCCAGGCAACACGGCCGATTTGATCGGCACAAGGCATGCAAGCTCCACCCCCCAGTCGTTGTTAGACTCCTTATTGGGTGAGCAACGCAGCCAAGCAACACAGTTGGAGCCTCCCTCCTCCCTGGCCAGCAGGGAGGGAGGGAGGGAGAGGAGCTGCTTCCTTTGAAACCCGGGAAATTTAAGGGACATCATCAATAAGGGACAGCAGCAGGACAGGGCGCTGGGATAAGGGAGTTTCCCGCCAGATAAGGGACGGTTGACAGCTATGGCTCTGATGGGAGGTCGCTCTATCAGTGGCAAGGACTAGGTTGGTGTAGCAGGCTCTGTTCATCCTCTGCACCCTGCACCCCCAGCGCATGCAAACACCCCTGGTGTGTACACACATCCCAGCACACACATGCATGCCCTGGGCACTGGCAACCCCACGCTACACCACTGGTTGAATGACCCTCACTTGCTAAAGGCTCTCCAATGAACTTCATGGGCTAAGTGAGAATTTGATACCAGGACTCTCCACTTCAAGACCAGTGCTAGCTGCTCTTTCATGATGCCAGCAATATGGGCATGTTCTTCTCTAAAGGAGAGCCGCAGAAGCTTATTTCGGGAATCTTCTGGTCTGAATTAAAATAAGCAGCTTTCTTCCATGCTTTGATTTCTCTGGTGGTGTTCACATCAGATCAATTCAAAACACTGCTGCTGAATCTTGGCTCATCATGGTGGCTACTTAGTTCCCTGAACTTCCTTTCTTTTCAGTCTCCGTGTTGGCTCTTGTTTTCCCCACTATATCACTTGCAAATTTCTTTCCTTTTACCTTCAAAGCCCTTTATAATTAAACTTCCTTTTAGTTCCTTCCTGTATTACATTAGCATTCCATTATCCGCTCACTTGGCGCGTAGAGCGACACAGTGATGTTCCAGTGAATACCTTGCCCAGATTCGACTTTTTGTTTATCCTTCATCCTTAACATAGGAACACTCCAAAGAAGGAAAAAGAAAGAAGGGTGACGACTGTCCTTCAATGTACTAGACTTTATTGTTTTATTATAATACTCGCAGAACAGTACAAGCTGGGAAATGATTCACTTGGACCATGTTTGGACCAAGTTCTTTCCGTTTAGCAAGAGGGGTTATAAAATTAATTGGAGCATTTGCAGCTTTCAGTGCCTTCAGTTATGCTTCGGAATATCAGCTGCCAGGGAACATGAGCGAGGAAGAGTGCTCTTGTACTCATGTCCTGCTTGCGGATTTCCCATCCGATAGGCCACTGTGAGAACAGGATGCTGGACTCGATGGGCCTTTAGAAGGAACCATCAGAGCTCTTCTCAAGCTGTTGCAACACTTGTGCAATCACATTCTTGCCGTTGCAATTGAAGCAGTGCTTTTGGTGGGGAAAGCTGTTCTCCCAGTGGCCAAATAAGTTCCACCATTTTGGAAGGGCTGGAAAATGCTAGCTCTGAACCAAATGCACCCCTCAGTTTCAGAACCTTATACGTAGGATGTGAATTTGAGGGTGACTACAACTGTTTTTGTAGATTGCCCTCACTCTGGTGGCTTCAAATAACACAACACAACGAAAGAACATCGTCCCAAAATCCACCAGATTGAAGGCAATGTTTTCTGCTCTCACTCTAATGGGCTTTCAGGAAGAGAAAAGATGTGCTTGCCAATCAGGAGGAATGCCATCTGTCTGAAATAAGGGATAGCGGTGAAAAAAAGATGAGAGCCAGGGGTGGTTTGGGGACCATTTCACACACACATGCCCTATAGCTCTTATCATATGTCTCTGGTGGGAGGAAATCAGCTCCGCTTTATGAAATTCAGTTTATTCACAGCAGAAGAAAATCATCTGAATCATATGCAATAGTGGGTTAATAACTGAACAGAAAAGGAAAAGTTCTAAATTATCCAACAGCATCATTCTTCATATCTGTATAATGCTTGGTTTTTAACTCTACATAATGAGACAATAACTCTGAGAGCAATTAAGCCCCGTATTCTTACATCTGATTAGATTAGACTCTGATCTCCAGACTTTCCTGCAGAGCACGGCATGGAAATAAACAGCTGAATTAATTTTAAAGACACTACCAGTGGATTAAAGCATGGATGGGCAGATCTCAGGCTTGCAGGATCTACTTTGTTATTTGTACTAGGAACCCAAGATTCATCAAATGGAGTCTGATACAAAACAGGTGTACGCTTAAAATAAATTCCTGGGCTCAGAATGTTTTAAATTCTGAGTATACAGTAGAACTGAATGGAGTTCTTCTACACACACACACACATACATACACACACAGAGAGAGAGAGAGAGAGAGAGAGAGAGAGAGAGAGAGAGGGAGGGAGGGAGAGAGGGAGGAGAGATGATAGATATAGGCCATCCCAAGCATTTTTCATTTAGCAGTATAATTTAGGGTAGATACAGGAGCCACCAAGGATTGGCTCCTGGGATCACTCTGGAGAAGGAGCACAGGAAGAACTCCAAGAATGAGTTGTTGTGTCTGCTCCAATGCTCATTATTTAGGAGAAACACAGCGCAAGTCTTTCTGAAAGAAGATATTGGAGCACTCCAAAGCATTTGCCCATGTACAGAAAATAGTAGCTTTAGCTGAAAGGCAACACATTGAGATCTGCACTGATTGTTGTGACATATTCCTGATTATTATTACTGCATAATAATAAGGTTTTTTGTACAATCTTAGAAGGTTGCATAATTTTAGAAGGGAGCATGACTGTGATGGATGTGTGGCTGTGAGCAAAGGCATGACAGTGATTGTCATGAAGGGGATGTGGACTTCTGTAGTAGCAGTGGCGTCTTACCCATAGAGGCTAGTGGCGCGGGGCGCCAGGGCGCCAAGTTCTGGAGGGCGCCAGGGAAGAGGTGGATGCGGTGCCTCCTGGCATCAGCTCACCACCCTCTCCCGCCTCTGCCATGCCGCGCCAAAGCAGCGCCGCACCCAGAGCCTCCGTCTGCCGTGGCCACTGTGGAACGAAGCGTCCAGCTGAGGTGCCACATCCAGCCTTCGCCTCTTCCCTGCCAGAGCAGCCACCCTCCAGCCACTGTCCACCTCCTCCAGCCCCGCCGGCAGTGCCGTCCTTCCTAAAAAACACTGGGAAACAGGGGGAGCGCTGCTGGAGGGAGCTTTGCACCACGGCGCTGGATTATGCTTAAAATAGCCCTGAGCAGTACTGTTCATGAGATGCTTGGATGACTGCTCTATCAAACTGGTGGGGGAGGGACTGTTGCTTTTCACCTTAGGATTTCAAGTTATTATCTAATTTATTTAGATTCTATCAGCATTTTTTTAAAAAAATCAGGATTAACTGAAGTACACAGTTCACAGGGCTTGTTTGGCATGTAACTGTATATTGCATATTTGTATTTAAAGAAATCTTTCTCCTATCAAGATGGATTTGTTTTCCATTTATATAGCAATTGACTGAAAGAGGGAGTCATTGGGGATAATTCATTCTCTGTCAGCTCAGAGCATAATTCAAATTGCTAGGAGAGATGCAAAGCTTGGTGGCCATTGCTCACACAGTTTCAATCAAAGAGGATTAGGAACTTGATTATATACGATCATCCTAATTTTATCTGACTTGCCCATATATTTTTCATGCTGCTGCCTATTTGAGCAAACGGAACATGGCAGCCTAGTTCTTAACTATTTTGCTGAGAATGCCTTGCTGCCGTGCAAATATCAAGATGGAAAATGCAGGCTCTTATTTTGATTAAGAGGAAGCACTGATTTGTGCATAAACAACTTGGCGGTTTGAAAATGCAATATGATGCTAACATAGAACCCATTCCAAGGTGGATAATACACCTTCGCCCTTTGAGTGCTGTACATATATTTCTGCAAGTTAAAAGTCCGGTCCAGGAGTCTTCCCCGATCCTGCTATCTCCGTGAACAGATGAACACAGTTTCGGGGCTGCACTTTCCAACCCTGAGAAATGTGTACACAGCTCCCATTTCACACATGCATTTCCTCCCGCTGGTGTAGAATATGGGCTGATAAACTCCAACCACATACTTGTGTGGTTATCATGACGGGACAATGACATATTATATCAGCTGCTTTGTTTCTGGTGTGTTGCTGTCAGAGGGCTTGAGAAGTAGTAAAGCTGATATTTCCTCATAATGGATTTTGATCGTTAAATTAAAATTATCTTATATTGCCTTCGGTATGTCAAAAGGACATCTATATTGAGAGTTTTGCCAACTTACAGATTTATTTAAATATATTTCATGGATGAATGGATTGAATTGGCTAGGGGGATGAATATCTAAAAATCATTTAATCAGTTGACAGCCTTAATCTTTCCCCCCATTGACCTGCTGCAGATATAATGGCAACTTTATGGCCAAGGAAAATAATAGCTGTGGTATCACTATTGATATTCATTCAGATCCCCTTCCATGATGTTTGTGATCAAGCAGTAGTCATCCCCTCTTACAGTCATGAGTCCCTGATGACATCAGCAGACTTTAGAGGCCATCTTGGAAGTACGACTCTTGTCAAATGAAGTTCACATGGAAGCTTGCTGATATATATATATATCATGAATGGTTTCGCTCATCAAATGTGCCTAGCCATAGCTCTACACAGAATCATAGAAGATGGCTAGCACTCTGGGAAATTGGGGAGTGCTACAAGTGGGGGATGGGGAGATGTGGAATGGAGCTGTAGGACAAACACAGAAACAGGAGCTGTTCCCATATTTGGGAAGAGACTTGCTACATGGAGTTTGCTAATAGCCTCAGGAATGAGGCTATCTTGCCCTTTCTCTAGAGCAGAAGCAGGCAGGCAGTCTCTAAACCTCAAGCCTAATTCCATGCAGATGGTAGGGAGGAGAAAATGAAGTGGGCAACAGAGATACCAAGAGAGACGATAGGCGTGTCAGAGAGAGGGAGAGAAGGGGGTGGCAGAAAAGAGAGTGAGAGAGGGGAAAGGGGTGGCCCATCAACTTTTGGCTCTAGCCTCACTCAGCTGTGGTTCTCATATTCCAATTTGATCTGTATCATATATTTGTAAATATGCATGAATGCCTAAATCTACCTTTGGTTATAAATCCATATGACACCCCCCCCCCCCAGCTTTATAATTATGCAAGATGAGAAATAGAGATGGACAAGTAAAAAAATAAAAAGTGTGTGTGTGTGAGAGAGAGAGAGAGAGAGAGAGAGAGAGAGAGAGGCGCAGACAGACAGAGAGAGAGATAGCAAGGAACCTTGGGGGCGATCCTTCCTCAGAAGTAACCCCTGGAAAAAGCTGGGTATGAAATAAAATCTAATGCCCGATATGTACTTAAAAAATATTTTTATTGATTTTCCAAATTATTACAAATCAAACCAAATTACTTAAATTTAATACAATTTCTTAAAATCAGGTTTCCTGTTCTAGTTGCAACCATACGTCCAAGATATTCCCCCATAGCTGCTCATTTCTTATTTAGTCTCCAGTTGACATCCTTTGCTTGTCATATCATCGGCTGATATTACTCCAGAGCATTGTCCGGGATTGACTTCTAAGACCATCACAGATGCTTCACTAGTGGAGTAATGGTCGCTGCTGATTGTATGCCTTTGCAGACCAAGTTTATCCATGTTTACTCAGAAGTAAGGCATACTGATGTCAGTAGGACTTCCTCTCAAATAAGCGTGCACAGGAATGCAACTTGATTCATACAGAAACTGCCAATCTGTTTCTCCCATTTTGTTGTTGTCTTTTAGTTATTTAGTCGTGTCTGACTCTTCGTGACCCCATGGACCAGAGCACGCCAGGCACTCCCATTTATTGAGTTGTAAAGAACTTTTTATACATCTTCCGGCTGCTACAGGGGTTTTTCCAAATGTAACTCCAACTAATCCTTTTATCTTGGTCACAGCATATTGCTGTTGACATTTGAACTCTGTGCAAGCCAGCCATCTTGGGTAGAGCCAAACAATCAAAGATAGACTCTCTCACATTGAAGACTTGGTTAAAAGTTTGATGCTAAACCTCAGAGATCAAACAGGGAGGAAGAAAATCTCAACTGTTCCTTTTCTCCTGTTCATATCATTTGTTTGTTCACACGACTTATTTAAAAATGGATTAAATGTACAGACAGAAACAAACTCCCAACTGTTGAGACGTGTTCTCTGAAGAATTTGGAGTAATATTTCTTCCCACAAAATTACATTCTGTAATATTGGGGCTGATAGTAGCTGCAGTTCAACAGCATCTCAGGAGGCAGAGGAGCAAGGAATGGACACGTCTGTCCATTTCAGTTTCTCATATTTTCAGTCTTTAGTTCACTTCACATTTTGGCATCAGCTTGAAAATCCTTCTGCTAAAACACTTTGCAAAAAATCATCTGCTTTTAGTGTGCATTTGTCTTAATATAGGCAATTCTGCCAGCATTTCTCCCTAATTATAATGAAAGTTTGCTTGTGTTCAATGATATGAGCATTTTTATGCACACTTTCCCTTAATGCACACATTTTCGTATAAATTGTTTTGGGCTGGAGAGCTACAGCACAATGTTTGCAGGCGTGCAGATTATGAAGAATAGCTATGTTTGGGGTTGCATATTGTTTTGGGAAATGAAAAATGGTTTTTAATGCAAATCGAACTGACTCTCTCCCCTGTGTGCAGCCACCACAGTTTACCCATTCCTGCTCTTTGGCACTGGCCGTCTTTAATGCCAGCTTGGTGTAATAGTTTTTGCTGTTACCTAGAAGTAAAGACTCGGACACAAAAAGTTGTGGGGCTATTTTTTGGGGGAAAGTTTCAACAACCTGGACGTTTTGCCAATTTCCCCCAGACACTAATTCCGTCATTTGAATCTCGGAAATGTCCAGGAAAATCCAGATGCATGGCAACCCTATGTTATCACAAAACAAAGTCAAGGTAAACTTTAACCCATGGGTAGGCAAAGTAAGGCCCGGGGGCCGGATGCGGCCCAATTGCCTTCTAAATCCGGCCTGCAGACAGTCTGGGAATCAGCGTGTTTTTACATGAGTAGAATGTGTCCTTTTATTTAAAATGCATCTCTGGGTTATTTGTGGGGCATAGGAATTCGCCCCCCCCCAAAAAAGTATAGTCTGGCCCCCCACAAGATCTGAGGGACAGTGGACAGGCCCCCTGCTGAAAACGTTTGCTGACCCCTGGAAACCCATCACCTTTAATAGAGTGGTGGAGAGTGACTGGATTATATGTGGTAGTCGTGCACATTGCATGATTGGAAGTCATCTGAAGGCAGCTCTGTATTGGGAAGTTTTTAATGTTTGATGTCTTACTGTTTTTAAATTTGTTGGAAGCCGCCCAGAGTGCCTGGAGCAACCCAGCCAGATGGATGGCATGTTGTTGTTGTTGTTGTTGTTGCTGCTGTTGTTACTTCTACTACTACTACTATATTTTCTGTGGTTCTTCTCCCCCTTAAAATAGGTAAACCTTAGAAATTAGGCAAACTACATATAAATTTGTATATGAGTACATCCAGCTTGGGGGATGCAGGTGGTGCTGTGGTCTAAACCACTGTGCCTAGGGTGTGCCGTTCAGAAGGTTGGCGGTTCGAATCCCCACGACGGGGTGAGCTCCCGTTGCTCGGTCCCAGCTCCTGCCAACCTAGCAGTTCGAAAGAATATCAAAGTGCAAGTAGATAAATAGGTATTGCTCTGGCGGGAAGGTAAATGGCGTTTCTGTGCGCTGCTCTGGTTCACCAGAAGCGGCTTAGTCATGCTGGCCACATGACCTGGAAGCTGTACGCTGGCTCCCTCAGCCAGTAAAGTGAGATGAGCGCCGCAACCCCAGAGTTGTCCGCGACTGGACCTAATGGTCAGGGGTCCCTTTACCTTTACCTTAACTCCAGCTTACACATGATGTACATGGTGATGTAATTGGAACAAACATTTTCAAAGTCTGACTCTACAGCCCACCTTGTGTAGGAGATAACTACTTACAAAGTTAGTCCGAGTCAGCCCATAGTTAGGCTATTATACAAAATACAGCACATTTTAAAAGACTTTTTAAGAAATGGTATTTGAGGTTGGAATTAAGCAATAGACCTAGGTGTATTTCACTGCTACACTTTTGCCTAAGAGCAGGAACTATTTATGTATCCACTCATTGATTTGAAACCTCCACAGAGATTGTAAGGCTTAAATAATACCCACAGAGTCTTTTCATAGATGGAGTGATCTAATCCTTATTTCCAATGTCTAGATCTCTTATCCTGTCTGAAATTAGCCAACAGCTCAGATTATACAGGTTGCTCAGCGTATCACAAATATTTAATGCATTTGGCTGAAACAAACAAAAAACAAAAAGGTATTGCCACTGTTTTTATATTTCTCTGCATGGTTTATTTTGAAGACTCTTTGATCTTTTAATCTGAATGTCTTATTTGAGCTAGTTGAGAGCTCCAGTCCCTTATTTATTTATTATTTCTCCATAATGCACTTGATGTCTATTTAATCATAAGACCTGAGAGGACTCTTTGGTCTCAGAGCTCTCTCTGTAGGGTTTCGGATACAAATAACAAACTCGGTTTCAACAGATGCCCAAAGCAACATCAAATGCACGTAGCACAATGAATGGAATATTTATTTTGCATCACCAAAGGAAAAATAAGAAAATAATAATAATGCTAATCCGGCCATTAAAAATATAACGGGTAACATCTAACCAATGCGGTGCATTGCAGTCAGAAAAGAAAACACAGCACATGGATACAGGTCGAATGATTTTGCGGTATCACTTTCATTCTTCTCTGTTTTGTTAGCATTCTTCTGCTGAGATGGAGGCTGCAGTTCTCTACTCAGTTACGTGGGAGTAAGCCACACTGAACTCAATGGGTGTCAGAGACTGGGCAGAGAAGGAGGGCACTGGAGGGGGGATAAAGCCAGGGGCTGAGCAGAGGAGGAGGAGTGATAGAGACGGCCTCCCCATCCTGACCCTTCCAGGGAGGAGAAAGAGGAAGACAGCATAGATTTACAACAGGGGTTTGTGGGAGGTCGCAGCCCAGAGGCAGATGAGGGGGAAAGTTGGGAAATAATGGGAGAGGAGGAGCAGGCAGAGCCGGAACAGCAGCTGGCTGACACATTGTTCCTAGAAAGTATTCCAGACTGTCCATCTCCCAGAACCTGGCAAGCCTTGAAAGTAGGAGAGCAAAGAGCTTGAAAACAGAGGGCACTTAGCAGCACCCGTAGAGGAGGCAATGATGATGATGAATGAGGAAGTGGGAGAGAAGCGGGGTGGAGAATCACTCGGGACAACACCATTATCCAAGATACTGGGTTCTATAGCCTCTCTTTGGAAAGTTTGAAATAAAAAAGGACTGTAAGGAACTTTTCCTTGTCTTTATCATTCCTGGGCAACCAGCCGGGAGCCACTGATGGCACCCTGACAAGGGGACTACCTTCTCTGTAGACATTGATAGGATTGCACCATAACTGTAGCCCAGGCATAGGCAAACTTGGTCCTCCAGATGTTTTTGGCCTACAACTCCCATGATCTCTAGCTAGCAGGACCAGTGGTCAGGGATGATGGGAATTGTATTTCCAAAACATCTGGAGGGCCGAGTTTGCCTATGCGTAAAGGTAAAGGGACCCCTGACCATTAGGTCCAGTTGTGGCCGACTCTGAGGTTGCGGCGCTCATCTCGCTTTATTGGCCAAGGGAACCAGCGTACAGCTTCTGGGTCATGTAGCCAGCATGACTAAGTCGCTTCTGGAGAACCAGAGCAGCGTATGGAAACGCCGTTTACGTTTCCGCTGGAGCGGTACCTGTTTATCTACTTGCACTTTGACGTGCTTTCAAACTGCTAGGTTGGCAGGAGCTAGGACCGAACAACGGGAGCTCACCCCGTCGCGGGGATTCGAACTGCCGACCTTCTGATCATCAAGTCCTAGGCTCTGTGGTTTAACCCACAGTGCCACCCATGCGTATGCTTGTTGTAGCCCAATTTGGGCATTCTTAAATTGCATTGATGGAGGGGCAGTGGAGCCATGCTGCGAGTGAGCCCCACATAACCCACCCATTTCTTTCTTGAATGGAAAGATCCAAAAGGGGATTGTAAGCAATAGCTGTTTTGGAAGTGCTGCATGGGTTGGTTTGTGCTGCTCCCCTGTCTTCCCAGCACCATACATTGCTGCTACTTACCGAGAAGTGGGAGGGCAAGCAGCAGGAACTTGGCACAGTGTGTTGTGGGAGCTGTGGTGGGAGTGGAGGGTGCCTGTGCCATTGTCATGGTGCAGATGCAGTCTCCCTATGCCTTGACCCACTCTCAGTAAGTAGAGGCAACACGCCTCACTGGGAAAATGGGCAAGTAATTCTGTTCTAGTTGCGTATCTCTGCTGTGGCTGCTACTGATCATAAGCATGTAAGGCTGGATGAGGTCACAGTCCTCATCATGACTGGGTTTTTGTTGCTGGCATCCATCTGTCTTGAGAGACAATGGAGTCTGCTTCTTGGGGGTAAAGCCAAACCACTGTGTTAGCAGCACTGAAGTGACCTCCCCGGGTTGCAGTGTGTATGGAGGTCCTGGGCTACCCAGACAACAAGACCTCCCCACTCTCAGCCTCACTGATGTGGTCCAAAGGAAAGCAGAGCAATACATTTGACTCCAGCTTGGCAGCAGGAGTTGCTGGAAGGAGGTGTACAAGACGCCATCCAACCGTCCTAAGATCTTCCCTTCAGATTTGTGTAGGGTTTACTCATTAACCTTTACTTCTCCCGAAGATATCCCACAAGGCAGTGGAGGTTTAGGATCAGAGTTTTCCTTCTCCTAGATGGGCTACCTTCCCAGGTTGATGAGCTCCATTTACACACACACACACACACACACACACACACACACTGGTATGTGCAGAAACGGCCTTCTTGACTCGGTACCCTCCTGATATCGGGGGGGGGGGCTGTAATCATGATCATATTAACACACTTACAATCCCCCTTCAGACCTTCCCAAATACAATTTAAGAATGCCTGACTAGGAGTAGTTTTAAACTCATCCAGTGTAATCTTTTTGCTCTCTTCTAATAAGGAAGACAAAATATTCAGGTCTTCCTTTGATCTTTTTTTAATGCAACACCATAACTCCGCTGCTTTTCTCGAACAAAGCAAGGCTTGGGAATAGATCAATATCACAAGCTTTTGCTGACTCAAGGTGGTACTGCAGAATTGTGGTTCAATATTCTCGGAACTTTCTGAATAGTGTGATATTGTTATGCACACCTCGGTCTCCAATCAGCAAGAGATTTCAGGGGTGTCAGCACATATCTTGGGTTTGATTTCTTTTGAAAAGGAGGCTAGCGGATATGGTTTGCAGTCCTTAAAACCATAGCTCTGAATTCAACAGAGAAAGAAAGTCAACCCATTCTGTCTTCCAGTTCTAGCTGAAAAATGAGACTGGTCCCTGGTCTTTTGATTTCCTTTACACTCTCAAGTGACATCAGTTGAGGCATCTTGTGGAAGCATCTCCAGCTAGAGGTTCCTGTGCTCTTTAGTCATGCGAAGAGATGCTTAACAGGCTCAGTTAGCATAATTAGCAAAGAGACTAATTTGACCACTTAGGACATGGGTAGGCAAACTAAGGCCCGGGGGCCGGATCCAGCCCAATCGCCTTCTAAATCCGGCCCGTGGATGGTCTGGGAATCAGTGTGTTTTTACATGAGTAGAATGTGCGCTTTTATTTAAAATGCATCTCTGGGTTATTTGTGGGGCATGGGAATTTGTTCATTTTTTCCCTCTTCAAAATATAGTCTGGCCCCCCACAAGGTCTGAGGGACAGTGGACTGGCCCCCTGCTGAAAAAGTTTGCTGACCCCTGACTTAGGAGCTTAGAGGGACACCCTAAGCTGATGTACAGGTGAAACACTGACCCATCATTCTACAACAATATATAAAGCACAAGTTGGAATCATATACTTACCTGGATATTTCACAGAGTAATATTCATAATGCTGAGCAAAAACTCAGTCCCCCACCCCCTTATCCAGGAAGCAAGCAAGCAAGCAAGAAAGAAAGGAAAGATTGTATTATTTTACACTGTCCTCACTTCCCATCATGGATGACGTATCATAAGCCACACCTTGATTGCATACTTGTGATGAAATCTCATTCTTTGTACGGTTCCTGATTGGGTGGGTACCCTAATGTGATTAATATTTCAATGAGAAAGCAGGAGAACTGGGGGGAAACTGGTGCATAAGGAACATTGCTGAGGGGAAACAGCAATGTCAAAAAAGGATGCTGGGGGGGGGGGGAGAGAAATCAGAAAATTGAACAGCTTTGGGAGAAAAATGGCACCCCACCAACAGTTGTAGTCTCTCACCAAAATTTGAAACTGGAGACTATTCAGCACAGCTCTAAGATGCAAGTATCACAAGTTCCCATACACCCTGACTATATGTGTAAAAATATGAAGCATCTCAAGTGATCAAATTAAAGAGTGTTTTGGATTTGAGGACCATTTCATCAAGGCTTCCATCTTGGCTTGCAGACTGGATTAACAGAAGGAAGGTAAATTATTTTAAAGCTGCAGAGAGACTATGCTTCTCTCCAAAGAGGCACATCAGTGGCAGACTACAGTGGTGCCTCGCAAGACGAATGCCTCGCAAGACGGAAAACTCGCAAGACGAAAGGGTTTTCCATTTTTGAGTTGCTTCGCAAGACGATTTTCCCTATGGGCTTGCTTCGCAAGACGGAAACCTCTTGCAAGTTTGTTTCCTTTTTCTTAAAACCGTTAATACAGTTGCGACTTGACTTCGAGGAGCAACTCATAGCACGCGGTGTGCGTCTCCGTAGGGGCAAGAACGCGTGAAGGCGGGTTCTGAGGGAGAGGGAGCTTTGTTTCGGCGAAAAATAGCAAGGCGCGCACACTTCCCTCCCCACAACTCCCAGTTAGGGAGGCCAGGCTCCGGGGCTCTTCGGACGGGGCTCCTTCCTTCTCCCCCCCCCCCAGCGCCCTGGCGGTGACAAGAGCGCCTGCCCGGGCGCTTTCCAACCCCGCGACGTCTACGGCTGCGGCAAGTTTGCCTCTCAGTGTGTGTGCGCGCGAGTGTGTGTTCTCCTCGCCCCGCTCGAGTTAGTCCCGGCGCAGCGCAGGCAGCAGGTGAGTCGCCCTTTGGCAGCGTGGAAGGCGCCGGGCCAGGCAAGGTCAGCTCGGGAGCCACCGGGGACGCGCCCCCACGCTCCTCTCCAACGGGCTGGATGCACCCCTCTCCGCTCGCGCGCTTCTGGCTGGCTGGCCGGCTGCAGCAGCAACAGGGGCAATAGGCATCCGGCTGGCTGGCTGGCGCTCTCGCTTTCTTTCGGGCTGCTGCTGCAGAAGGGATTTTGCACCAGACAACTTTTAGGCCAGTAGGAGTTTTGACTACCGCGGCGACAGCAGCAGCAAGACGGCGCCGACTGTAGTGCAAAGGGTCGGAGCAAGGCGAGCCGAACTGATCCCGGGGGCTCAGGCAGCAACCTCTGCCCTGCCTCCCCCCACGCCCCGCGCCCGCCTCTCCCTCCCTCCCAAGCACCCCCCTTTTTTGAGGTTTTTGAAGACTTTTGAAGCTTTTCCAAAACTTTCCCGACACCGTGCTTCGCAAGACGAAAAAAATCGCAAGACGAAAAAACTCATGGAACGAATTAATTTCGTCTTGCGAGGCACCACTGTATTTTGGAGTTGCATCTCTTGGGAGAACTATTTATTAAATGCTAGCAAATGAAGATTCATTCATAACAAATTAATTGCGTATCTAGATTGAAATTACATATTAAAATACACACAGGGGCCTATGTCAATGCAGATTAGTTGATGAGCCTCTTGATGTTGGAGCAAGAGCACATAGGTTTCTGTGATCATATGCTGACCATGTCAATTCATGTGGGTGGAGGCTAGGAGACCTCTGAAAACATGTTATGCCTGGTCTGCTAGTCACTAGCTCTTCTTCCTAGTAGTAGGAAATGTCATCTCAGGCCTAGTTTGTTCCTTTGCCTGGTACTAGTGATGTTGGCTTGTTCCATGATGTAGGTTTGAACCAGGCAGAGGGCCTTCTCGGTGATGGCGCCCGCCCTGTGGAACGCCCTCCCATCAGATGTCAAAGAAATAAAAAACTATCTGACTTTTAGAAGACATCTGAAGACAGCCCTGTTTAGGGAAGTTTCTAATGTTTGATGTTTTATTGTGTTTTTAATATTCTGTTGGGAACCACCCAGAGTGGCTGGTATAAATAATATTATTAATCTTGTGCTTGATAGTGGATTAACCTATGGAGGCCGTACCCAAATTGATTGTTCCCTTGCTTGCCAGTAAGCTCACAAACTCAGTTCAGACTAAGATGTTGTTGCTCTTCATCTCTGATCAACCCCAGCCATCATTGCCAGTGGTCCATGCAGGAGTGCCAACTTGAATAAAATATTGGGTTGGGGGAGGTATCCCCCCACCCTACGTAATCGATCACATGGCATTGTACACACATACCATTTGAATGGCAATGCCCATCAACTTTCGGGGAACTCAGACCCCTCAAATACTTTATTGGGGGAGTCGAAGGTCCCTTGGCCCCTGGGAGTTGGCTCCTATGGGTCCATGTGAAACCACAGGACAGAGTGGGTCAGGAACAAAATGGTAGTGGCACCTGCCCTGTGGAATGCCCTCCCACCAGATGTCAAAAAGAACATCTGTTTAGGGAAGCTTTTAATGTTTGATGCATTCTTGTATTTTAATATTTTGTTGGAAGCCGCCCAGAGTGGCTGGGAAAGCCCAGCCAGATGGGTGGGGTATAAATAATAAATTATTATTATCATTATTATGCTTCAGATTAACTTGTACTTGGTAAAATAATTTTCAATCTTTCTTAACTGTAGTTTAGCTCTGTTTCTAATGATCCTCCCAGATCTTTGACAACTAGGACATCTCCCTTGTTGCTAGATTCCCATTTGCATCAGTGTCTTTCTGCTGCTCAATGATCAGTACAATCCAGAAAAAATTCCTGTAAGCTGTTGTATTCCTCCCCCCACCCCTCCCGATCTCTGAAGGGCTGCTTAATGACGGCAACCCAGTTTTCTCTAAAGTAGCTTTTCTGCTACCTTTTCCTACAGAACAAAGGTATCTGAAGGGTGTCATTTTGCTGACTGTTTCATCATTCCTCTCATGTTGGCTCCCACCTATTGGTTTGCTTTCTCTCTGCATAAACTTTCATTTTCCTTTACATTGCTAAGCAGCTGTTGGGATTTTTATGCCTCATTGACTCTGATGATCTTCTCAAAACTTTTGTTGGGAAAGTTGCCAGGCAAATCAGCCTGAAAATAACTCTCTTGCAAGATCGGAAGCAGGCGAGTACAACTTGTGGCCCGCCAAGCCAACCCAAGCCAAGCCCATCCACCTGCCCACCAGGCTCTTGATAAACCACCTGAACTTTTGCTGCCCTCCTGCAGTTCCAAAATAAAGGGAAAGGGAAGTTGTCATGGCTAAAATATATACCGGGTGAGCTATGTCCAGGCTGGTGGGTCTCCGGTTCTTGCAGGGCTGGTGTGAAACTTCACTGAGATTCATAACATCTCGAAGACGGATATATATTCCAAAGAATGGTTCTTTAATTTGGCCAAGGAGTTAATTTGACCTTCAAGTGATTTAACATGAATTTGGAAAAACTATTAGGGAGCAAGGAGCATTCCAATGTGGCTCTAAGGTGATTGCTGTGTCATCTGGGGATGGTATAATATAGGATTGTCCCATACTTCAATGCTATGTCCTGTATCGATAATATGGGATGCGGGTAGCACTGTGGTCTAAACCACAGAGCCTCTTGGGCTTGCTGATCAGAAGGTTGGTGGTTTGAATCTCTGTGATGGGGTGAGCTTCTGTTGCTCTCTCCCAGCTCCTGCCAACCTAGCAGTTTGAAACCTACCAGTGTGAGTAGATAAATAGATACCGCTGCAGCGGGAAGGTAAATGGTGTTTCCATGCGCTGTTGTCCATCACAGTGTTCTGTTGTGCCAGAAGCAGTTTAGTCATGCTGGCCACATAACCCAGAAAGCTGTCTGTGGACAAATGTCGGCTCCCTCAGCCTGGAAGTGAGATGAGCGCCGCAACCCCATAGTCGCCTTTGATTGGACTATGGTAACTGTCCAGGGGTTCTTTACCTTACCTTTTACCTTTACCTGTATCAGTAGTTTGGTCTTGCATTTCAGGTCTGTGGGAATGTTCAGGGATGCAGGAGAGGATATATTGTCTGATAATAGCCTTTCCAACTTGTGTTAACAAGCTCACAATTTAGCAGAGTAACATTCCCCTTTTTAAACTCAGCGGATGTGTTTGCTCAGGCTCACTAAAGCCTCTATAATAACTGTTCTGGTCAAGGAAATAAACAACTATTTGACCTTTAGAAGACATCTGAAGGCAGCCCTGTTTAGGGAAGTTTTTAATGCCTGATGTTTTACAAATTTTTATGTGCTGTAAAGCCGCCCAGAGTGGCTGGGGAAACCCAGCCAGATGGACACGGTATAAATAATAAAATTATTATTAATAATAATAATTAATACCACACTCTTTCATGAAATGGACACCTGACCACCATTGCACTGAGCTGCTGTACTGTAGCGGAAGACGTGGATAATTTGAAAGTAGTCCCTCTCAAGGGTGCAACTAAAATGGCCAACTAAACTGGCTGAGTTGTCATTCCTTCTCCACAGAGAACAGAAGTTCTTGGAGGCGGTGATGAGGGAATCTCTTAATTGATACCTCTCGGTGCCTTTAACATGGAGGCATTCATTCTTGTATGCAGATATAAATAATGGACCACATGGCTGCTACCGAAAGTGGCAATAATGGGTTGTCTTCTAGCCAAACTTACCTTCGCATCATGAGATCATGGCATTCTGGTTCTTCCTACCCTGCTTCTTCTTCCTGGCTTTGGTTGTCAGGGGCCAACAGGAAGAAAAAGCATTGTGATGTCACAAAATAAGTACCGTATGTTCCGTAGCATGTCAGCCAGTGAACCTTGCTTGGTCCTGCAATTTGCCTGTGGCACAGCCTAAGAAGGAGTGATTTTGGACTGTGTGACCTTCAACATTCTTCCAGATTACAAGTGGATGGTTCCAACCACCATTTGCAGAACTCATAAGGCTATTTTCTTCTCTGTGTTACGCTGAAGAGGAAAAAGTGAATGTGCAGTTGCCATTGTGCTGCAGTACAAGCGAATTTTGTTAGCGGTGTGTCATCAGATGCTTCTGAGAGGGACTTGAAAGGTCTGGCTATCATTCATAAATCTTACAGTGTCAAACACGGATGGAGATGTCAGTAAAACCTGCATTAATGTTCAAACTATGATTGTGCTTAAGTGTAGCTAGATAATGGCCTCAAGTCCTCCTTCCTAGTACTTGTTTGACAGGTTGCATTCCAGATTCATCTTATTGCAAAGCAAGAAACCCTAAAGGGTTTTTTGGGGGTGATTATTTATTACTAGAACAATACTAACATATTATTATTATTATTAATATTAATATTATTAGTATTATTTATTTTATTAGATTTTATTATATTTCTTTCCTGCTCATTATCATAAGGTCCCAGGGTGAGATACAGCAACCTAAAAATATATTAAAATGTAGGAAATAACAAAATAGTAAAATTAAAAGCAGCTGTTGTGTGTACCACAGCCTTCTGAGACAAGGTTGACCTTTACCTTTACCTTTAATCATTAAATATTTTTGTTTTGAAAGAAGCTTCTGGATTCAGATAAATGCTTGACGTATCTGGTTGCTTTTTGTGTTTTTGCTGCTTTTTCCATTTTATTATTTGTGTTTTAATGGATGGATCATTGCTTTTTATCTCTCTTTTTTAATTTCCAAGTTGCTTTGAGAAACTCCTCTGGGAGGAGTGGAAGTGGGGCATTTAAAATAACAAAGAAATGTCCACTCAGAAGTAAATCCCAGCATGGCCTTATTCCAGCATAGAATGGGGCTATAAGATTGTAGCCATAGCTACTACCTGCACCAATATTAGCATTGTTTTGTTTTGGTTAGGTTTTTGTTTTAAACACATTTTGTAGCAATTTCTGCCAATGAAGTTTTAAAAAACATTTTTCACAATTTAGCATGCAATATTAGTTTCACAATTCTTTCCTCAATTACCTATGCCAGTGAGCCTGGTATCTCGATTCTTTTTCATTAAGGCTCTTATGTTTCCCTTTGCATTCTTATTCTGAAGGTGAAAGGCATTCTGAAGAATAAAACTGCACTCTAGACCTGATGAGTCACAACTGGATGAATCTTTCCATCTATTTCATAGCCCCTCGGCTGTAAATAAGTGTTTCACGTGTTCCCCTCTCCCTGCTCCTGAACTTCCCCAGGTCTCATCACCCACTCTGTATCTCTACTTGTCCATTTCTTTGGGTCAGGCTGGCTGCAGCTTGGGAGATGTTGCTTCAGCCATGATTCAGCTCAGACTGGGGTCTTCTACAGGAGCTGGAGGCCTCCCTTCCTGGCCCTCAGCCTCATCATGATTTGAGCAAGGGCTTCCAAGAGCTTTGCCCTCCTTCTGAGTAGCCTCATGGGCAGCTAGCCAGGCCTTTTGGTGAAGTTATTGCCTGGCTCTCTATCTCCTCTGCTCCTGTGGCTGGAGGGATGCAGAAAAACAGATAGGAACCCCAACACTGTATGTAAAACAAAGCAAAAAGAGCAGCTTCATGTGAGTAAAGGGGACAACCAAACTCTTTGAGTGAGGTCCTCACCTGGGAGCTCTCTGAGAACAAACCACCAGGAGTTCTGAGGGCTGCTGGAACCAGAGGTGGCAATTGGTTTGTGACACGGAGCCCATTCTAGAATGTTCCAAATAGAAGAAACCGGTCGGAGAAAGGGCAGGGAATGATATCATCAAACAGGGTTTGTGTGAAGGCTGACTTAATTTAGAACCCAGAAGAGGGGAGGGAGAGACCAGTTTGGAGCTCTGGAGAAGACCTTTTGGGGGTGTACTTCTCTGTGACACGATGTGGGACTGTGGATTTTGCTGTTTGTAGGAGTTACAGTGTCTGTTTCCATATCTGCTCAATCTGTAAATATTACAAAAATGCCTCAAGGGTGACATCTAGTCATACTCAGAGTAGACCCTGAGCTAAAAGTTACTGAAGACCATTGGTTTCAATAGGTCAAAATTGCTTGGCTGGATATTATCCTTAGTCTCCAGAGATCCCTTGTTCCAAAGGGAACCAAACCTTGGCAAATATCGCACCCCTACAATTTTCACACGATTCAGGGAACTGAGGCATTTGTTAACAATATGAATACTATTCCCCCACCCCCATAATCTCACACTCTCCAACCTATTTCAGTACTGAGCTGTTGTGTGTTCAGACCCAGAGACCTCCCCCCTAAATAAACACACATTTGACTCAAATTTTAGTTTTGGTTTTTGGCAGAATTTAGGCCACAACTTTATTGATTACAGAAAAGTGAGTGGTTGCATAGACTCTGCTTCGACTAGCTCCCTGCACCCTTGCAGGTAGCGCTGACCTAGGGCTCCAGCATAGGTCAGCCAAGGGTGAACACCTGAGGTAGGTGGAAAGCCTGGGAACAGACTCTGTCCACTCCCCAGATGCTCCCCTGGACTCAGGCACAGGAACAACCCCCTCTCGGGGGTTGACCAAACCAAGTTGAGTCCCTGAATTCCTTTAACGGAATACCCTTCACATAGGGACGGCGAGGCCGTTCCCCATCCCTATCACCTGAACCAGTGCCTATCCGCAACCTTACAAGTTGTGACAATTTGCTACGCGGCAGGTGAAACCCAAATGGCAACAGCCAATCAGCCAAGTGGGAAAATTCCTGCCGTGCCCCCTGTCCCAACGACAGATGACACACAACGGCACAGCAAGGTCAATCGCAAAATGCCCTAAAAGTAGGGAGAGGTGGGCAGGTATTCCGATGCACGAGCCGAAAGAGGAAGCTCTGGGTCACGTGCATAGGTATATATAGGTCCCTCAATCTGTTTAGACTGCACCCCATTGGCCAGATTAAACCCAGCAACGAGGGACCTACCAATCAGGTGGTGTGGCTGTCCAATATACCCACCCACAACCAGGAGGTCAGTCTCCAGGTCTCACAGCAACACGTGCCCTCTTTTAGGGAGGACACGATTTAAAAATGATGGTAGAAGCACTCTTGTGGAATGAGCTCAGAGAGGTAGTGTTGTTCTGTTGTAGCAGAACAACAGCATCAGAGTTGTGTGACACTATAGAAACTATTAATAATGTGGCATAAATAGGTAAAGGTAAAGGGACCCCTGACCATCAGAGGTCCAGTCGAGGACGACTCTGGAGTTGCGGCGCTCATCTCGCTTTATTGGCCGAGGGAGCCGGCGTACAGCTTCCAGGTCATGTGGCCAGCATGACTAAGCCGCTTCTGGCGAACCAGAGCAGCACACGGAAACGCCATTTACCTTCCTGTTGGAGTGGTGTACCTATTTATCTACTTGCACTTTGACGTGCTTTCAAACTGCTAGGTTGGCAGGAGCAGGGGACCGAGCAACGGGAGCTCACTCCGTCACGGGGATTTGAACCGCTGACCTTCTGATCGGCAAGTCCTAGGCTCTGTGGTTTAACCCACAGCGCCACCCGTTTCCTGTGGCATAAATAGTGTTGGAATAAAACTTCCATCACCCCTGATGGCTGGGGTAGTTAGGAGTCTGACAATATCTGTAGGACCACAGGATCCTCATCTCTAGGACTACTTCATTCGATGCACAAACTTAAGTAGCAATATTCCATTTCGGGATGGTGCTTCTGTGAGAGTTTTTTAAAGGGGGATTTCTCCCCCCCCCCCCGAGCATTTAACACACAAGTATAAGCAACTCACTTTAGGGTTCTCTTTTTGCATGGTTGAGCAAAAAAAATCCAAATCATATGGGTTTATTCACCTCAGTGAATTTTAATAAATGTGGCACTTACAGTATGTTAATGTGGAGCCAGCATAAGCAATGCTCCAGGCAGAAGTAGTTTTAAGGAATTGCAGGTGTTGTGGGTCTTTTTGTTTGAAGTCTCCCGGCTCCCCAGCTTGCCAGGAACATGTGTTGCATATTAACAACTTGTATCTATGATTGTCAGCAAATTGCATAATTGGTTCACTATGCCTGAGATAGAACTGTAATCATGAACAAGTGATTGGACATATGAAAAATGTGAACTAAAACAAAAAACAAAAAACTCCAAACACAATACATTTTAGTATATGACTGTTTACATTATTTCAAACTGCTTTTTAATTGTGCTTTTTCTTTTTTAAAGTTTTTAAAATTGTTTTTATGAGGGTGTGTTTTTTTTTGGGGGGGGGGGGGTTATTCAGCTGTTTCTTTTTATATTTTGATTATGTATTTTGTGGTTCTATAGTGTAATTTTATCTTGTGAAGCACCCTGAGACCTGCATGGATAGGGCGGGATATAAATTTAATTAATAATAATAATGACTTTAAGTAACAGAATAAATTGTATAGGAGATAGGATAAGGGATCAAGCCACTCACAAGAAATACCTTGTTATTTTACTTAGCAAAGAACATGTCTACTTAAAGCATTGAAGGTGTTGTCTTCAGACTGAATAGCTGACTGCCTATTTCCCTCCTCACTTCCAGCCCTATATTTCCATGAATTCATCACTTGTATTTTCCTATCTGGGACTCTGAAGTGGATAGTCGTGATTTTCCCACTGTACAGATACATTTGCAACATCCTATATACATAGGACCTTGCGCAGATGTTCTGATCAATGGACAGGACTCAGCTAACAAGTTTCCACTAGCCCAATGGGGTTTTCCCCTCTCTTCTTGCCCTATGTCCCCTCATGCCTTCCACAGTTGGCTCTGTGTGGTGGGCGGAAAGAGAGTTTGTTTCATCTGGCACCTTAAGAAGCTCAAGATGATGGAACAATTGCCATAGCGCTACACTGAATTTCTTTCAATATTTGGATGTCAGGTACATGGAGAATTTTAATGGGCATCATCCAAGTCACTGCTGTCAATCATAATGATAATTAAGTAGGCAAACAACAACAATGCTAATTTTTAACAAAATTAAAGAAATAATTCAGAGGTGCCTTAGTGGCCAGATTCACTATGGTTTGCTCAGAAACGGAGTCTAGATACAGTGGTACCTTGTTTCTGGAACTTAATCCATTCTGGGAGTCCATACGTCTCCCGAAACCGTTCAAAAACCAAGGTGCAGCTTCCGATTGGCTGCAAGAGCTTCCTGCACTCAAATGGAAGCTTCGTTGGATGTCTGGCTTCTGAAAAATGTTCGCAAACTGGAACAGTTACTTTTGGGTTTGCGGTGTTCGGTAGCCGATTTGTTTGACAACCTCAGCCGTTCGAGAACCAAGGTACCACTGTATCTTGAACAAAGTGGCCCTGATGTGCATTTGCAGGTGCACTCAACAGCTAGTGACCTAGATGTGGTGCACATTCTGCTGGCATCCAGTGACCTATCCAGCTCATTGAATGAGGCCCATAATTCGGTGGCTTAAGAGCTCATGGATTTTGCATATGATTTAGGCCTGCTGGTGAAGGTGAGAAAAGTGACAGCAGCATTTCCAGTGTTCTGAATTTCATATCAAGTAAAGATGTAGATGAGAAGCCAGTTACATATGTGCATATGTTCTAGATGCACATATGAAAGATGGAGTTGCCATATTTCAAATAGTAAAAGCCCCGAAAGTTGTTGAGCCAAAAAGAGAGAGAAGACTTGCCTTACTCGTAGATTCAGGAAAAACTGCAACCTTTCAGAAACCCCCCCCCCCCCCGGATGTCAATTCTGCCTTTGAAATCCTGGTAATGTCTGGGAAAACCCAGACGTATGGCAGCCCTAGGAAAAATTGCTTCCATTCATGTATTACCCTTCGATCCAGCAACCTCTTTATAGGGCTGCCCCATGTGGCCAACCATTGAAATACAGGTGGCGGTCATCTCAGTTTCTGATCGGACTCTGCCTACTAAGGCTGGCTATAGGATCCTTCTGGGAAGGAAGGCATAGAGAGAGAGGGTTTTCTATTCCCATTCTTCCTGGGTTGAGCAATGAGGTGTCCCTGAGCTCCGCTATGTTCCTGTATCCTTGGAAATTTGCTTAATTCTGGTTTTTGATTTGGTCGTTGTTTCCACCTGGTTCTTTGCTCCTGACCACTGGCTTGTTCTTTGTTCCTAAATCACGGAATCTGCTGCCTGTTACCCAGCCCTGATACATTTGCAGGAGCACCAAGGCTAGTCTTTAATGCACTGAATGCAAGTGAAGATAAGAGTGCTGGCCAAGGTGGATAGTCAAACCTTAATCTTATCTCTCTCTTCTTCAGCAAGTACTTGCCTTGTTTATGTTCCTCATTTAAGTGAGAGTCCTGAAAGAAGGGACCTCGTGGAATGATTCTTAGTTTGGTCTCTCAGCTTTTTGCTTTTTTTCTCATTAAGTTGCTTTGTAGCCCTTGTTCGTTTCAATTATGTAACGTGCTTGCTTTATTGATCTGTGACCGTATAATTAATTCACAAGTGAGACATTCAGCAGCTGCGTAGAAAATCTGCCTGCCTTGTATTGCTAGTTGTGGCAAAATTGCTTGTTATGCTGGGGTGTAGGAGAAAGGCACAAAACTAGCTAGATTAATTGGAGAACCAACTCCAGAAACTTGTACTTTTATACAGAACTGTGCTTTAGATACAAAATACCTTGACATTAGTTTCCAACTGGTCTTCTAGAGTATTGTGAGGCTATAAGCCCTGTGTGTAGAAGAATACAATAATAGTACCATGCCAAAGCTTGGAGGCAGGGTCTATTATTATTATTATTATTATTATTATTATTATTATTATTATATTTTACTCTTTTTTCCATATAGAAAGTTACATTTGTTACTCAACAATTATATTCCAATTCAAAAGAACTAGTGCATTCTCTCTCACCAAACACCAATGTTTAAAACCCAAAATTACATATAATTTTAAGGTTCTGTCTTACCTCATTTCATCCTCTCTAACATTTTTCTAAATATATTCTGCTGTTTTCTTACATTTCTCGCTGTGGGTCTTTGTAAATGGGAAATAACTTTTAATAATTTTTTTTTTTTTTATAAATATTTTATTAGATTTTCTTATACAAAGTCAATAATGTAATACAAAAGAAAGAAAATAAAGAAAAAAAAGAAAAAAAGATATAAGAAAAACCAACTTTCCAAACCATTTTTGCCAATCTAATCGGACTTCCCCACATCTTCCAGACCCTACGTTCTTTACAATAAAAACATCAGCAATTTGTTACCTTGTTTTATACCTTACTGTATCTTTCAGTTATTATGTTTCTAAATTCAAAATGCTGTTTCCCAATTACTTATACCTTTAAATAAACATAATAAAGTTACTTCACGTTTCTACTTTGTCTTTCTTATAACTTAATTTCCAATTCATCAAATCTAGTTGCTGAAGCTATAATTTCCAAATCATGCACATTCTTAACATTCATATAGTTTAAAATGTTTTTGCAAATAATCCTTAAATTTTTTCCAGTCCTCTTCCATTGTTTCTTCTCCCAGATCACGGATTCTGCCAGTCATTTCTGCCAATTCCATATAGTCCATCAATTGCGTCTGCCACTCTTCCAGTGTGGGTAGATCTTGTGTCTTCCAGTACTTTGCAATTAAGATTCTTGCTGCTGTAGTTGCATACATAAAAAAGGTTTTGTCCTTCTTTGACACTTTCTGGTCCACAATGCCCAGAAGGAAGGCCTCTGGTTTCTTAGGAAAGGTATATCTAAATACCTTTTTTAACTCATTGTAAATCACTTCCCAGAAGGTCTTCACTTTTGGGCAGGTCCACCAGAGGTGAAAGAATGTCCCTTCAACCTCCTTACATTTCCAACATTTATTATCAGACAGGTGATATATCTTAGCAAGCTTGACTGGGGTCATGTACCACCTATATATCATTTTCATAATGTTTTCCTTCAAGGCATTACATGCCGTGAATTTCATTCCGGTGGTCCATAACCTTTCCCAGTCCTCAAACATAATGTTATGCCCAATATCCTGAGCCCATTTTATCATGGCTGATTTAACTGTCTCATCCTGTGTGTTCCATTTAAGCAGCAAGTTATACATTCTTGAAAGTACCTTAGTCCTAGGTTCCAACAACTCTGTCTCTAATTTCGATTTTTCCACCTGGAATCCTGTTTTTTTATCCAATTTAAAAAGCTCTTGAATTTGAGCATAATGAAACCAGTCTTGCACCCTATTCTTTAATTTTTCAAAGCTCTGCAACTTCCAATTGTCTCCAATTTTTTCAATTATTTCCCAATACTTCGGCCAATTGGCCTCTGTATTGAGTCTTTTTCGAGCCTTGGCCTCCACTGGTGATAGCCACCTCGGGGTCTTGCCCTCTAGTAGGTCTTTGTATTTTATCCAGACCATAAATATTGCTCTTCTGACAATATGGTTTTTAAACATTTTATGGATTTTTACCTTGTCGTACCACAAATATGCATGCCACCCAAAAGCATTATCAAACCCTTCCAGATCTAGGACATCAGTGTTCTCAAGGAGCAACCAATCTTTCATCCAGCAGAAGGCCGCTGCTTCATAATATAACCTCAGGTCTGGCAGGGCAAACCCCCCTCTTTCTTTTGAATCAGTTAGTATTTTAAACTTTATCCGGGGCTTTTTGCCCTGCCAAACAAACTTAGAGATATCCTTCTGCCACTTTCCAAAACATTCCACTCTGTCCACAACCTGTAGAGTTTGAAACAGAAATAACATTTTCGGCAATACATTCATTTTTATAGCTGCAATTCGACCCAACAAGGAAAGTTTCAGTCTTGACCAAATTTCCAAATCTTTTTTGATTTCCAACCAACATTTTTCATAATTATCTTTAAATAAATTCAAATTTTTAGCAGACAAATGAACCCCTAGGTATTTCACTTTTTTAACCACATTCAATTCTGTCTCTTTCTGAAACCCATCTATTTCTATAGATGTCAAGTTTTTTGCCAAAACCTTAGTTTTTTGCTTGTTCAACTTAAAACCCGCCACCCGACCAAATTCATGGATCAGTTCTAAAGCTCTTTTTGTACTAGATTCTGGCTCCTGTAATGTTAAAACCAAGTCATCTGCAAAAGCTTTCAGTTTATATTGTTTCACTCCGACCGGAAATAACTTTTAATATAGACCAGAAAGGGCGGAGAGGATGAAATAGCTGCTCAGGGATACTGATCACTTTGTGATTTATAAGGTGGCTCTCTATCTTCTTGGCAGCTAGGAAGAATAGGAAGAAAGAACTGGATGGGCTAGCAATCAATTGCAAAGGGGACTCTGAGAATTACTTTTTATTCCATACAATAAGAAATAAGAAATTTTGTTGGATCTGACCATGGTTTTACTGCATTTGTAGCGACCGCTGTTTTTTTTATTCTTTCTTTTTTCCTTCTTTGGATGTTGCCATGGCCTTTGGCTAATGCAATAAAAATAGTTACTGTTATAAACTACAGTGGTACCTCGGGTTACATACGCTTCAGGTTACATACGCTTCAGGTTACAGACTCCACTAACCCAGAAATAGTACCTCGGGTTAAGAACTTTGCTTCAGGATGAGAACAGAAATTGTGCTCTGGCAGCAGCGGGAGGCCCCATTAGCGAAAGTGGTGCTTCAGGTTAAGAACAGTTTCAGGTTAAGAATGGACCTCCAGAATGAATTAAGTTCTTAACCTGAGGTACCACTGTAGAAAGGGTTTCCAGTCTTCTTTAGAAGATTTGAAATTTGTACCTTTTATCAGTGCCATCAATTTTGCCATATCTGCATATTCCACGATTTTCATCAACCATTCTTCCTTTGAGTGTGTTCTCTCCTCCTTCCATTTCTGGGCCTAGAGAAGCCTTGCTGCTGTAGTCACATGTATAATAAATACCATTAGGCTATATTTGGGATTTCACAGTCTAGTATCACCATCAGGAAGGTTTCTGGCCTCTTGGGAAAAGTCGCTTAATTCCCCCCCACCACCTTAATTTTATTAAGGTCCATGTGATGGACCTTCTTGCAGGTCCACCACATACGATAGAATGACCCCTCAGAGGCATGGTCAATTTTAGGAGTATTGTAATAATAATTAAAATCATGCATTTGTACAATGCTTCGAATGTACAGGAGAGATTTTGTTCCCTAGGTTGGTGATAGGAACTTGTGGGCTTCCCAATGTTGCTGGACTACAATTCCCATCATCCTTAACTGTTGGCTATGCTGCTGGGACAAATGGGGGTTGGAGAATTTGAAGGTCCAGAAGTCTCCCATCTCTATACTTGGCATTTTTATTTCGACATGCTTATAAGTTTTAGTGGTGGGGCTTTCAATTACCATATTGGCTGCTGGCGTCACAGTTTTCTGTTTGGGTTGTTTTCTTCCTTGCTTTAAGATTTTAATTTTTTTTACATTAGTCCTGGTGGAAAACCAGGACGTGGAGAACTGATAGCTCAACCCAGTTGGGCTCTTCCTATGCAATGGGATATAAATCTTAAAAATTGGGGATATTTAGATAGATGTGGCCTCTAGTTACATGAATCCAGATATTTTGAAAGTTTGTTGTTGTTTAGTCATTTAGTCGTGTCCGACTCTTCGTGACCCCATGGACCAGAGCACACCAGGCACTCCTGTCTTCCACTGCCTCCCACAGTTTGGTCAAACTCATGCTGGTAGCTTCGAGAACATTGTCCAACCATCTTGTCCTCTGTCCGTCCCCTTCTCCTTGTGCCCTCCATCTTTCCCAACATCAGGGTCTTTTCCAGGGAGTCTTCTCTTCTCATGAGGTGGCCAAAGTATTGCAGCCTCAGCTTCAGGATCTGTCCTTCCAGTGAGCACTCAGGGCTGATTTCCTTCAGAATGGATAGGTTTGATCTTCTTGCAGTCCATGGGACTCTCAAGAGTCTCCTCCAGCACCATAATTCAAAAGCATCAATTCTTCAGCCATCAGCCTTCTTTATGGTCCAGCTCTCACTTCCATACATCACTACTGGGAAAACCATAGCTTTAACTATATGGACCTTTGTTGGCAAGGTGATGTCTCTGCTTTTTAAGATGCTGTCTAGGTTTGTCATTGCTTTTCTCCCACTTCCAAATTCTCTTGGCCATGCTGAGAGCAGGTTTCCATGAAGGTCCTGGGAGCTGAAGAGATTATTTGCTTTGCTGTAGAACACCAATAAAATGAGATAAAAAATTAGCAGCAAAGGGCGGTGCCAGGAAAATGGAGGCAATAGGTCTAGGCAGAGCAATGACATTAGGGGAAGGCAGTAAACAGACACTATGATTCCCTCATGGAGGTGAGAATGGGAAGTTCAAACATGATAATTAAAAGCTAAAGAGAAAGCGGTGGAATAATTGGAAGCAATTATTTTTCAGCAAAGCGCCATTTGGGCCCTCTGAAAGAACAGATAATCAGGCAGATAATTTCCACTGTACTAAGCAGCTATTAAGTGGAGCAAAACCAATACTCTTTTTTTTCTTGCTTTATCAGTACATTATGTCAGAAAAAAAGCCTTAAAGCATCTCTCTCCCTCTCTCTCTCCCCCCGATTAAACGGGGTGGGGTAAGGAAAATGAATACTGACTGAAGACTGTAAAGGGTCTGATTTTTCAAAGGAACAAAAGATATGTAGTTCTGTGGTAAGATTCACCAACATTCACATCCCACCCCCCTCGGTTAAAGGTCATTGGTTTGGTTTTCAATTATAAAGTTCAAGTGAGGCAAAGTGAGGCAGCTGTAAAAGTTGTAAAGTTATAAAGACCAAGTATTTCGATAAAGGGCATCATCAGTAGTACCTAAAATGCGTCTGAAGGATTCTGTGAAGGAGATTTTAAAATGTGAGCTTCTCCTACCATGTAATGGGAGCTCTGCCTTGCCTTTTTAATCAAACAAATGATTAAACCCGGCTTTCTGTGGACTATTTCAACCCCCAAATCTAATCAAATGCTGTTTATGGAGTAATATTCGCCTAAGTGAAACTTCAATGTCAAAAGCACGTAACATTGAGGTATATGGGATTTTGATTTATATACCCTTGGCACATGGGACAGTGTTGATTTGGGGGGGGGGGAGCCTTTTGAATTTAAATTAAAAAGAATTGTTCAAGAGCGGACCAGGGGCAATGTGGGAAGTAGAAAAGCATTATTCACAAGCTACTTGGGGTGGCATAGTACTTTCTGCGGCCCAAATATCACAGTACAGCAGGTAATGGCCTCTGGCCGAAAGATGCCTTACTGTGTCACATTCTCTATTCTCTGGTTTTCGCTTGTCCCAGGGCACTAAGAACATCAGTGCAAGTAGATAAATAGGTACCGCTGTTGTGGGAATGTAAATTGTGTTTTCATGCACCCTGGTTTCTGTCACAGACTTGCACCAGAAGTGGTTTAGTCCTGCTGGCCACATGACCCAGAAAGCTGTCTGCGGACAAATGCCGGCTCCCTCGGCCTGAAAGCGAGATGAGCGCCGCAACCCCATAGTCACCTCAGACTGGACTTAACCACCCAGGGGTCCTTTACCTTTACCACTAGCAGCTGCCAATGGCATGGAGTAGAGTAAGATGAATCATATGTGACTCTTAAGTATAATGGTTTAATTGATTCTGAAATGAGGATGCCTAAATGTATATTGCAGAAGGTTTAACATGGGGCTCTTCAATGGGGCTATATTAAAGCCAAGGAGAGAGCACGCTGAGCTCTTGCTAAGTTAATGTTTAACTAACTGATTGCTGTTTCTCTGGTAGCTAACATGTGAGAGTTGTAACCTTAGATCATGTGAGAAGTATTGGGTTTCAAAATCTGCATTTTGAAAGGGAGTTGCCTTTGAATCATTATCTCCTAAACTCAACAGTAAAGGTAAAGCACCCCTGGATGGTAAAGTCCAGTTGAATTCGACTATGAGGTATGGCACTCACCTCTGCTTTCAGGCTGAGGGAGTTGACATTTGTCCACAGACAGGTTTTCCAGGTCATGTGGCCAGCATGACTAAGTGGCTTCTGGAGCAATGGAACACCGTGACAGAAGCCAGAGTGCTGTACCTACTTATCTACTTGCACTGGCGTGTTTTCAAACTGCTAGGTTGGCAGAAACTGGGACAGAGCAACGGAAGCTCACCCCATCGCGCGGATTCGAACCGCCGACCTTCTGATCAGCAAGCCCAAGAGGCTCGGTGGATTAGACCACAGCACCACCCACATCCCTCAAACTCAGTGGAGTGAAGGTGTAAAATTAGGCTCTCCTGAAGCAAGAGTAAATAGCCTTCAGGCTGTGGAGAGAGAGAGGGGGACCTTTGCTTCTAGGTATGTTTGGATTATTTCATATTTCACATGCAAGATGCTGAGCCTGTTGTAGATAACACAATACATTGTATGGATATTTGGGTGTATTCTGTTTTGTTTTAAAGCGTTCTGCTGGTAAAAAGTTTGAACAATATTTTTTATTGGTCTGGACAATGTTTTATTCCAAAAGAAGTCAGCTCTTATGCTTCCAGTTGCTTCAAACTGCACTATATTAGTATCTGCAACAGTGACAATGTTACTTAAATGGAACTAAACCTTAACAGCAGTGGTAGCAGGGAACCTTTGACCCTGCAGATGTTTCTGGACCTAGACCACAACTCCTGTCTCCCCTGACTATTGGTCAACCATATCTGGAGGGCTGCATAAGTTCTCCACTCCTGTCTGGAAGAGAGAAAGGGGAGGATGAGTTACAGGAGGTCATTTTTGATAGTAATCCACTATAACATGTGTTTTGGCTCAAAGTCAATGTAATTGTTCGAGGGTGTGTGTGTACTTTTAATTGCCCCTTTGGGATAGTTGGTAATTGCTGCCTGAACCACTTAGGGTGACTTCTCTCCCATTTATACAAAGGATGCTAGTCAAGCTGAATCTTGCCTCCAACCTACTTAAGAAAAGAAAACCCCGTGGAACAGCTAAAATGTATAATTTCAGACTTCATGTGTTTGGACACCTTTCATCATAAGGCAGGTGCAGAACAGCGACTGAGACTAATTGTCTTGTAATTATAATGCTAAAAAGTGAGCATGGTTGGAATGGCAGATTATTAATCCAGTTGGCTTCAAAACTCGCCGCTACAGATAAAGAGTAAATTAATTAATTTGGCCCGTTAGTGGCCTCTATTCTTTGTGACAGATCAGTGAATGCTTTCCCAAAAGCTTCCCATATATGTTTAAATTCAAGTGCCTGATTATCCTCTTCCAAAGCAACTACTCTATTCCAAACTTTAAAAATGGAAAGTGTAATGCTGGTCAACAAAAGAGGTTTAAAGACTGTGTCAAGGCAAATTTTTAAAGAATGTAGTATAAACACCAACAATTGGGAAACACTTGCCTGCAAGCACTCCAGTTGGAGAACAGCCTTCACCAAAGGTGACATGGGCTCTGAAGACACTTGAACTCAGGACGCAAGGGAGAAACGTGTTAAGAGGAAGGCATGCTTGGCAAATTCCCACCTTGATCAACTCCTGCTCAGAAACTTATGTCCCCACTGTGGAAGGACATGTGGATCCAGAATTGGCCTCCACAGTCACTTACGGACTCATTGTTAAAACCATGTTTATGGAAGACAGTCTTACTCAACTACGAGTGATCACCAAAGAAGAGGAGGAGGAGGAGGAGGAGGAGGAGGAGAAGAAGAAGAAGAAGAAGAAGAAGAAGAAGAAGAAGAAGAAGCTTTTGCACCCAGAGCCAATGGTGAGGGCTTAGAGGCAGAGCAAGGTGGTTGCAGGCTGCCCCGGGCGTCATCCCTGAGGTGACAAAATCCACCCTGGGTGGATTGCTGCCATGGAAATAGAGCACCCCCCAGGCAGATTGATGCTGTGTCGATCACGCACCCCCGGGTGGATAGCCCCGTCCCCTTGAGTGGATCACCCCACCCCCGTGGGCACGGCATGTGGCCACTCCGGGTGCCCAAGCAGCTAGCTCAGCCACTGTGAGGGCTGTTTTCTTTTCTTTTCTATAAATAATTTGAGAAAAGTTTTCTGATTGCTTTTAGCTTCTTGAAGCAGGGGCCTGGCAGAGGAGAAGGAGACATATGTTTAATTCTTTAAAATGTACAGTATAAGGAACTACAGTGGTACCTTGGGTTAAGAACTTAATTCATTCTGGATGTCCATTCTTAACCTGAAACTGTTCTTAACCTGAGGTACCACTTTTGCTAATGGGGCCTCCCGCTGCCACCGTGCCGCCGCCACACAATTTCTGTTCTCATCCTGAAGCAAAGTTCTTAACCCAAGGTATTATTTCTGGGTTAGCGGAGTCTGTAACCTGAAGCGTCTGTAACCCGAGGTACCACTGTACAGATAAAGTCAGAGGCATACCTAGGGGTTGGGAAAACTGGCCCCTTCTGGGGGTGCAGGCCTGGTGAGGGGCACAAAAATCATTTCTCAGACGATGGATGTCAATGTGATACTGCTATCATTGCAAAATCAAACACAGGAGAAGCTTCCTGTCTTTCTCTCACAGTGGCACAAAGGTGGGTGTGTAAGTGATTTTTTGGGGGGTGTCCTAGATAAGCAGCTGGATAAAGTGCTTTCTTAACAGCACATAAAGTAAAGTAAAGGTAAAGGGACCCCTGACCATTAGGTCCAGTTGTGACCAACTCTGGGGTGACCAACTCGCTTTATTGGCCGAGGGAGCTGGCGTACAGCTTCCGGGTCATGTGGCCAGCATGACTAAGCCGCTTCTGGCGAACCAGAGCAGCGCACAGAAACGCTATTTACCTTCCCGCCTGAGCAGTCCCTATTTATCTACTTGCACTGTTATGTGCTTTCGAACTGCTAGGTTGGCAGGAGCTGGGACCGAACAACAGGAGCTCACCCCGTTGTGGGGATTCGAACTGCCAACCTTCTGATTGGCAAATCCTAGGCTCTGTGGTTTAACCCACAGCACCACCCGCATCCCCAAACAGCACATACTTCTCAGCATATAATTAACCTGTGTTACAAAAGTATAAAAGTATAAAAGACCTCTCAAATGGTCTTTTAAAGAGTGAGCACATTGGTCCTTTCATCGCATGAACCTCTTGTGTTCTGTCTCTCTAACATACATGTATATTTGGAAAAAGAAAATATGAAAGTGCTTAAGAGTTGGTTTATGGATAGATGATTGAGAATTAAAAAATGTTTAGAAATTATTTATTTTAATCAAGTCCCCCATTTTTTTTTAATGAAGGTCTTCTCTTGGCAATGTGGATAGTAAAATAGACTAAATTAAAACATCCACTACAACAGCTTTAATAGACAAAGCCATAAATCAATAAGACAAACCCTGCAATAGTACAACGATAAAATTGAACCATAAAATCCTAAATAGGCAGACACAAATCAAAAACCCAGCAACTGGTTCAACAAAACTCAGCCAAACTACAGATGCTTTAATAGGCCCGGCCAAATTGCCATTATTCTGCAGAGACCAGCATCAGTGATGTTAAAGGATATTAGATCAAAAAGTCCCTTTGCCCAGCTCCAACAATGCATTGAAGTTGCTGCTTCCAACAAATTAAAACACCAAATATTAAAAACTTCCCAATTCGGGGCTGCCTTCAGATGTCTTCTAAAAGTCAGATAGTTGTTTATTTCCTTGACACCTGGTGGGAGGGCCTTCCACAGGGCAGGCGCCACTACCGAGAAGGCCCTCTGCCTGGTTCCCTGTAACCTCACTTCTCACAGTTACAGATAGGTAGCCGTGTTGGTCTGCCATAATCAAAATAAAAAAATCCTTCCAGTAGCACCTTTAAGACCAACTAAGTTAGTTCTTGGTATGAGCTTTCGTGTGCAAGCACACTTGTATCTGAAGAAGTGTGCTTGCACACGAAAGCTCATACCAAGAACTAACTTAGTTGGTCTTAAAGGTGCTACTGGAAGGATTTTTTTATTTCTCACTTCTCACAGTGAGGGAACCACCAGAAGTGCCTCGGAGCTGGACCTCAGTGTCCGGGCTGAACAATGGGGGTGGAGACGCTCCTTCAGGTACACTGCGCCGAGGCCATTTAGGGCTTTAAAGATCTATAAAGCAGTTTTGTGCCAGACTGGGTGTGTGGACTGTGTAGAGCCATCTGGTCCCACCAGCCTTTGTAGGGTAATCCCCACCCCCACCCCGTTCTGCTACACGTCACTCTGCTGGGGTGGTGCTCCCTCTTTCATCTGTTGAATGGCCAGGTAGACAGAAGCTCTGCAAGCAGGAACCCCACCAGTAACAACCAGTGGGAAGCTTTGAAATGGGGTGTTCAAGAGGAGGAGCTGAGCTGGCTCAAGAGCCATTGGATTCTACGCTGGCCCCACTGCTTCCGTGGGATGGCATTAAGGCCACATTTGCACCATACATTTAAAGCAGGTTTACACTATTTTAGCAGTCACAGCCTCCCTCAAAGAATCCTGGGAACAGGAGTTTGGTAAGGATGCTAAGAGTTGGTAGGAAATGCTTATCATACCCTCCAACATTTTCCCGATGAAAATAGGGACCCCCTATATAAGAACAACAATAATTTTATTATTTATACCCCACCCACCTGACTGGCTTGCTTGATGCATATATAAAACCATTAAAAACAATTGGACATAAAAAAAACCATTAAAAAAGGCTATACAGGGCTGCCTTCAGGTTGTATGGTTACTTATCTCCTTGGCTCAGGGGTCACATAACATAGGGCTGCCATATGACCTGATTTTCTGTCCTGTATTATTTTTTTTAAATCAGGCAAATGACCTAGAAAACCGGCAATGGGTGTTACATTGTGCCGAAAAAGCCCAGAAAAACTCCATACCTTGAAAATTCTTGTAGCTTTTACTAGAAAGAGCTCAACAACTTTGGGGTTTGTCTAAAAAAAAGCTCAACAGCCTTTGGGTTTTCTTTTAGAAACCTCAACAATATTGAGGTTTTTCTGTCCTAGTTTTTACTTTTTGAAATATGGCAACCCTAGCCTAACTCCATACCCTCCAACATTTCTCTGGTGAAAATAGGGATGTCCTAAGGAAAAGGGAGACATTCTGGGATCAAATCAGAAACTGGGACGGCTTCTGTAAATCCAGGACTGTCCCTGGAAAACAAGGACACTTGGAGAGTCTTCAGTATTCCCCTCTGAGAGTTAACAATTCACTGAGTGGTTTGCTAATCAACCTTTCTTCCCAAGGAACTCTGGAAATGTATGGAGCAATCACTGGGAGGCTGATTCAGTGATTTGATTGCTCTCCTTCCCACTCTATCCTGGCTGGCATAAGCAGCAGGGCTACAGATGCACCAGTGGTCTCCTAACTCCATTAAGCTTCACTGGGCAGCAACTGGGGTCTGCATTGCATCATAATTCATTAATGCATCAGACCACTTCATCATCCTGAACCACAATTGTTTATTAGTTAAATGCTACCTAAATGATGGCCAGCTTTGATGCTTCCCAGATTTATGACCATACATTGAACACTTCTCTTCCTTCCAGGAGCTAAATATTGCCTTCCACTTGCTAATATGCAATTTTAGCTTGTTCCTTTTAAATGATTTATCCCGAGCAAGGCTGAAATAAGTTAGAAGTTAACAATAATTCAAATGCAAGTGTTATTAAACTGAGAGATGCCTTGCGCAGTGACTTTCCTCTAGGTTCATTTCCCTGTTTAATAGACTTGAACTCGGCTAAAGTAGCTGTAAAATGCCTACCTTGATGCACATTTTCTCATTGATTCGTCTCATCTTACCGTAATATGCCAGAGACGACACCTAAATGGATGGGAAACACTGAGATATTTGTGCCTGCTTAATGCTCATTTTAGAAGAGGAATTAAGCAGATCAGGAGCAATCGGGGGATCCATCAGCAAAGTTTCGGCAGGAGCAAAGCTTGTTATAAACCATCCAGCTGTTGAAAATGGAAAAATAAGTGTATGAAACAAGATTCTGTGCTGCGTTCATGCCTCCAGATCTTCTCCACCATCTTCTCCTATCCCTTTTCCCGCAGAGATAGTGTGCCACAGGCATTGATAACTTTGAGCTGATTACTATGAACAATTCCTTCCCCCGTGGTGGTTTCAACTCTCCAGTCTGAAGAGTGGAGTTCTACTGCCAACACTGAGTGAACCTAAGATGAGTAGGAAGGAAGAAGGGCTACATTAATGGGAACTTCCCCATTGCTCTAGTTTAGTTCCTGCTCCCTTCAGTGCAGGAAGACACACCACACCTTGCTATCTAAATGATGGCCAACTTTGTGTGTGATGAAATGATGGCCCTGTGCCTCTTGGGCTTGACGATCAGAAGGTCAGCGGTTCGAATCCCGGCGGCGGGGTGAGCTCCCGTTGCTCTGTCCCAGCTCCTGCCAACCTAGCAGTTCGAAAGCACACCAGTGCAAGTAGATAAACAGGTACCTCTGTGGTGGGAAGGTAAACGATGTTTTTGTGTGCTCTGGTTCCCGTCAATGTGTCCCTTTGCACCAGAAGCGGTTTAGTCCTGCTGGCCACATGACCTGGAAAGCTGTCTGTGGACAAACACCGGCTCCCTCAGCCTGAAAAGTGAGATGAGCACCGCAACCCCATAGTCACCTTGACTGGACTTAACCATCCAGCGGTCCTTTATCTTTTACCTTTACCTTTCATTTATTTGACTGCAAATATACCTCTTACGATGGGAGGCAGGAGACTTTTGGAGATAGCAGCAGCGGAACCAAAAAAGAAATCTGGCAGGGAGAAACAAAAGTACATTTCTAGGTAAGTTGGCAGTGAAAGCAAAATAACAGTATGACATTAATGGCCAGAATTTTTTTTTGTGGGGGAAGCAAGTGGGAGGGCAGGCTCCTTGTTTGGGGAGACACTTGCCCCTCTGCCCCCATTTTGCTGCCACCTATGGATCTGTCATTCATATTGTTGTGTCTGCTCTTTCACATTAATAGCCTCACCCTGGATTCAGTTTCTTGGTCATCCTGGAGTGTGATAGAATCTTGAAGCCCGCCTCCTGGAATATACAAGTGGGACCTGCCATGAAATGTAATGTTGCAGCACATTCTTGCCTTGTAACTGGAGTGCTTCTCTTCAGGGTTCTAGCCTGCCAGATGCCTGGAGCATCATCCGTGGTACCATAAGTTGCAAAGGGCTCAAGAAGACCCTTTCACTCTCCCTTCTCTAATCCCACCCCATCCCCATTTTCCATCCCCCCATCCCCAACTTGCACTCCTCTTTATGTGGCTCCACTCCCATTTCCTCCCCCCCTTTTTTTGCATTTAATCTTTATTGATTTTAAATATTGCATCCATCCATCACAAGAATAAAAAAGAAAAAACACATCAAATACAAAGAAAATGTTACATATAAGATAAAGTTCTTCCATACGTTAAGACTTCCATCTTCCTCAGCATGGCTCCTTCGTTTCCTGGTTAACTGCAAATTGTATGACATTTAACTTATCACAAATTATCTATAATCTTTGTAGCATATAGTTGTCGGAACCTGCGTTCGACCGAGCGACTCCTCCGGTCGAGCCTTCGTTCTCTCCTCTGACGATAATTAATGGCCTGATCCTCTGATAGGCTCCAGGCACATTCCCATTCAGCAGAGTTTCAAAGCAGCAGAAGTGACGAGATTTATGAGCTACATCGCTATGCTTTATTTCTAGCTACGCAGACAGAAAAGAAAACATCCTCTCTCTGTGAAAGACAGAGAGTAACTGTAACAAAGGAACAGGAAACCAGTAAACATCACATCCATCTCCTCTCTCCCGTGAGACTTCCAACAGTATGGAATCTCTGGAATGTAAACAGAGTCTTGTGACTCCAAGCACTGCACAGTGGCAACACACAGAAACCAACATCAGTATGGCAGAAGTTAATCAAAGCATGTCAATGATTTCATATGGGAACAATGTTCTTTTAAATATAATCTGTATATATCCCATTCTTTGTTGAACTTTTGGTCTGTCTGGTTCCTAATTTTTCCTGTCATCTTTGCCAGTTCCACGTAATCAAATAATTTTGCCTGCCATTCCAATTTAGTTGGTATTTTATCTCCTTTCCACCATTTGGCTATCAGCATTCTTGAGGCAGTGGTTGCATGCATAAATACCCTCCTCAATTCTTTCAGAATGTCTGCAGCCATGATACCTAAAAGGAAGGCTTCTGGTTTTTTTGATGAAAGTTAATTAAAATATTTTTTTTAGCTCCTTATAAATAATTTCCCAAAAGTTCATTATCTTTTTACATTTCCACCACATGTGATGCATTGTTCCCTTCTTTTTCCTTTTTAATATTGCATTCTACTGGGTACGCTGGCTTTTGCCTGAGCATTGAGATACCTCTTGTTTCTCAGAGAGCCTTCAATCCTGTTCAGTGTCCAGCCAGTTCACTATTATCTCTTTGTGTTTCTACTGTAAAGCATTAAATGGTGATGATCTTGCATTTGCCAGTTCATAAAACTTCTATCGGCTGTCATGGAATTTTGTTTTAAGTAGGGAGGCCTCTAAAGCCTTGGCAGGAAACGCTGAAGAGTTGGTTGCTTATCGTGTTTTTGACACCTTCTTTATGAATGGGGTTTTTTTAAGTGCATGGAAGACATGAATTATTAGACCCTTGTAACCTCAACTAAATGCACAAATCTCTGTATACTTGCAGATCATCCTTTCTGCTCTTTCCCCATTCATTTCTGCTTAGTGTGTAATGGATAGCTCTTTTGGATTTCTGATTTAGATCTTCCTGATGGGTTTGCGGTTTTTTTGGTCATTTATATGGAAAGAAGCTTTCTCTCCCAGTTCTGTAGGGAAGTTAATTATCACCTGCTATGAATCTATTAAGAAGAGTACAAAGAACCTAGATTCTTAAAGCTGTCAGTTACTCTCTTTTTTTATATCTAGTCTCAGCAATTCCCTTACAATAGCGAAGAGAAAATCTTAGCAGCTGATTATTAATATATCACCAAGAGCTTATGTAACGTTAAATTGGCATTGGCAGAGCCTGCATTTTTTACATTCCTTGAATCCTTATGCAGCATTAAATCTTACAGGGCCATAATTCTATTACACTTGGTTCAAGGGATGTGGGGAACCTGGCACCCTCTATATAGCTTTGGACTACAACTCTGACCAATCACTATGTTGGCTGATGGAAATAAGAGTCCAGTAATATATGGGAAGCGGGTGGCGCTGTGGGTTAAACCACAGAGTCTAGGACTTGCCGATTAGAAGGTTGGCAGTTTGAATCCCCGTGACGGGGTGAGCTCCCGTTGTTTCGAACCTAGCAGTTCGAAAGCACGTCAAAGTGCAAGTAGATAAATAGGTACCGCTCCGGCGGGAAGGTAAACGGCGTTTCTGTGCGCTGCTCTGGTTCGCCAGAAGCAGCTTAGTCATGCTGGCCACATGACCTGGAAGCTGTCTGCGGACAAACACCGGCTCCCTCAGCCAATAAAGCGAGATGAGCGCCGCAACCCCAGAGTCTGTCATGCCTGGACCTAATGGTCAGGGGTCCCTTTACCTTTACCTTTAACATCCCAGGTGCCATGGGTTCCCCATCCCTATCCCTAATATCAGTCCTGCCATGAACCCACAAGGTGGCTTCTTGCAAGCCATTCTCTTGCTGCACACCTACTTTACAGACTGGTTTTAAGGATTTTGAGGGCTGCCATACACTTGGGATTCCCCAAACATATCTGGGTTTCATCTGTCAGAAATAGCATCTGGGTGGAATTTCTGAAAATCGGTTAAATGTCCCGGAAAAGCCAGGCAACCCATGTTGGGAGTGTTTATTTTTTGGCCAATTTCCTTAAAAATAGCTCAAAAACATGGCTCCCAAAAAGAAAAAGATTAACAACTTTTGTGTCCAGATTTTCAATTTTTTAAATATAGCAACCCTAGCTAGGATTATAAGATAATGTTTGGGAACATTTGGCTCTGAAAACTCAAAAGCAACTTTGCAGTGCTAAGCTGTGACTCCTCAATTCTGTTTTTCAACTTTGTTTGGAGTCTGAGCAATAATGTCCCCCAACACTCACCCCTTCCAAGCTGCCTCCTTCGGTTTTCGCTTTGCATCAGTACTGAAGAACTATTTAGACTTTCGCTTGTCAAGTTTTTGAAATGAATCTATTGCTGCTGTTTTTTTCATGGATCAGCTAATTACTACCTGCTGCGAAGAGTATATTAAGAATAGAAAGTGTATTTGCTCTCAGTGACATAATTGAGTTGCATTTAGTCTGCCATTGTCTTATCAGAAGAGATGGCAAATCTTAGCTATTGGTGTGTTTTTTCATACTTTAAGATTTTGAACTTCAGCAACATTCCATTTTTGTCCCCCTCCATGTGAGAGCTACAAGGCTTGAATTTAAGGCTAAAGCTTACTGGGAAATGATATATAATGAATTGAAAAGGATGTTCAAAATAACTTTCATTTTAAAAACAAGCCAGAAGCTTTTCTTTTGGGAATTATAGGGACAGAACTACCTAAATTGTATAGCAATTTATTCATGTATGCTACTACAGCAGCAAGAATGTTTCTTGCCCCGAAATGGAAAGAAACAGAAGTCCCAGCAAAGGAAGAATGGATACAAAAACTTAAGGAGTATGCAGAAATGGTGAAACTTAGTGGAAGAATAAGAAATAAAAATAACAATTTTTTAAAATAAAAGAATGGAAATGGTTTATTGAATATTAACAGGTAAATTGTAACCAGATAAACACATTAGCAGGATTAGTGTAATAACCTGCAGTTTTATAAGAGTATACATTTACAGTAGATAATTATATGAGCAAGTTAAATGAACTTGGATATGCAGAAGATATTACAAAATACATTTGAGGAACCGCAGAAAGAGGGGGAAGGAGGTCAAATTTTGTAATGTCAGATGGATTGTAAAACTAATGAAATGTATTAATTTGAAAAGTATAAATAAAAAACTATTAAAAAATGAATTTGCCACAGAGACAATTCATTTTTTTAAAAAAAAATATTTATTAAAGTTTCAAGAAATACAAAAAAAGAAAAAGAAAAAGAAAAATATACAGAATACAAAATATAGCAAAAAATAAAGAATAAAAAGGAAACATACAAAATAAAACAGTTAAAAGGACATTGATTTTCCAAACCTATCTTCCCTTCTCTTATTTCCCCGGACCTCCTCATACCTCCCTTCTTTGTATTCCAGTTCAGTTTGTTAGTTCAGCAAATCCTTACCATTAAACTTTTACCCAATTGTTAACCTTTTTTTTCATATCTCTTAAAGCATTACAGCTAAAAACCTCTTAGTTTCTATCCAACATCCTTCTAAAATTCCTTAATTTTGCAATATTTCTGTAAATAGTCTTTAAATTTCTTCCAGTCTTCTTCCACCGACTCTTCTCCCTGGTCTCGGATTCTGCCGGTCATTTCCGCCAATTCCATGTAGTCAATCACCTTCATCTGCCATTCTTCCAAAGTGGGTAGATCTTGTGTCTTCCAATACTTTGCGATGAGTATTCTTGCTGCTGTTGTGCCACAGAGACAATTCAAGCCTTAGAGTTCTCACATAGAGGCGGAGGCAGAAAACCTCAAGCTCAAGGGCTGAATGTCCAGGATTGTCCTGCTCACTGGAGTGTCCTCAGGACAGCATCCCTTGTCTCAGACCATATCCCTCCCATAGTCTGCTCCCTCCTTGAGGGGTTTTGGCTGACCCGAATGTCTTCTTGGACTGTAAGAATGCCTCTTGCTTGCTGTTGGGGATTGGCTGGATGGGGAGGAGTGTGGGAAACCTCCTGCCCATGAGGGCAGGGAGGGACAGCTGCGTATTCCTGCATTGCAGGTGGGTGGCACAAGCCCAGGCATAGGCAAACTCGGCCCTCCAGATGTTTTGAGACTACTATTCCCATCATCCCTGACCACTGGTCCTTCTAGCTAGGGATCATGGGAGTTGTAGGCCAAAAACATCTGGAGGGCTGAGGTTGAGGCAGCTGGACTAGACGATTCTCAGGCTCCCAACTCTGTGATCCTCTGATTCTTTGACTGCTGAGATCCTTGTCTGAAACTCTGGAGAGCCCCTGCCAGCCCACTGTAGACAATACTGAAATAGATGGAACAATGGTCTGGCTAAGGCAGCTTCCCATGTTCCTAAATTCATGTTTTTTGGGGGAGAGACATACACATAGCAGATGGCATTCAATGCGTTTGACGCAGACATCTTTGGAGTAATTTCTGTCGCAATCAATTTCCAAGTAAAAAGGTTTAGGAAGGCCCGAAATGCATTTTTAATATGCGGAAATGTATTTGGATGTGGTCAAAAGATGATGATATCTAAAATTAAAGCAAGCACTGCCACTTCTACTCTCAGAACATGTTAATGTGGGGAGCGCATTCATACGCCACTAGTGCTGAATTATAATTGGAAGAGGAAGCTGCTCATTTAAAGCTCTTTGAATTCTGCTTTGCGAAATCTCTGAGATTCCATTTGAGCAATCAGTCACACCGCAGTTCTCTCTCTCGCTCTCTCCCCACCCTTCCCCCTGTTTTTTTTATATCTTATTTTTCAAGCTTCTTTTCAATAGCTGCGAGATAGTTAAGCCAGTTTTTTTCCAATACTCCAGTGCTTCTCATCTTCAAATTATCGTGCCATTAACTCTCATGGTGCACTTACATAATTCATTAAACGTTTTGAAAGCTTGGCGCAGTCCAAAGATCTTGAACTATTTGCGACTTCAACTCCTCTATGCCCAACATTCAGAAACAGCAAGGGGGAAGGAAGCTCCTAGGAGAGTATACTTAATTCGTTCCAGAGGTCCGTTCATAACCTGAGGTACCACTTTAGCTAATGGGGCCTCCTGCTGCCACCGCGTGATTTCTGTTCTCATCCTGAAGCAAAGTTCTTAACCCGAGGTACTATTTCTGGGTTAGCAGAGTCTGTAACCAGAAGTGTATGTAACCTGAAGTGTCTGTAACCCGAGGTACCACTGTACAGTGGTGCCTCGCAAGACGAAAAGAATCCGTTCCGCGAGTCTCTTCGTCTTGCGGGTTTTTTCGTCTTGCGAAGCAAGCCCATTAGCGGTTTAGCGGATTAGCGTTACAGTATTAGCGGCTTAGCGGGCTTAGCGGATCAGCTGATAAGCGGCTTAGTGATCAGCTGTTAAGCGGCTTAAAGATCAGCTGATAAGCGGCTTAAGGATCAGCTGATAAGCGGCTTAGCGATCAGCTGTTAAGCGGCTCAAAGATCAGCTGATAAGCGGCTTAAGGATCAGCTGATAAGCGGCTTAGCCATCAGCTGTTAAGCGGCTTAGCCATCAGCTGATAAGCGGTTTAGCGGCTTGGGAAAAAGGGGGGGGGAGGGAAAAAAACCCCGCAGGAACTCGCAAGACATTTTCGTCTTGCGAAGCAAGCACATAGGAAATTCGTTTTGCGAAGCACCTCCAAAACGGAAAACCCTTTCGTCTAGCGGGTTTTCCGTCTTGCGAGGCATTCGTCTTGCGGGGCACCACTGTACAAGCCAACTCACTGCCATGGAAGTGCAGGACAAGGCTGGTGTGTGGACAGATATGGCAATGAGGTAACAGGATTCAGAACACATGGAGCTGCAGCTTGTGCTATTGATTTGGAAACGGCAGGTGATTATGCCTGCGGTGACTTCCATGAATGGATGGACAATGAGGATGATGATATGATGAATGACGAGGATGGAGGGGACGATGATGACGATGATGACCATGAAGGATATATTTGATGCTTTTAAAAAGGTAAAGGACTCCTGACAGTGAAGTCCAGTCATAGACGACTCTGGGTTTGCGGCACTCATCTCGCTTTACAGGCTGAGATGTCCGCAGACAGTTTTTCTGGGTCATGTGGCCAGCATAACCAAGCTGCTTCTGGTGCACCGGAACACCGAAACCAGAGCAGCGCATGGAAATGCCATTTACCTTCCCGCCAGAGCAGTACCTATTTATCTACTTGCACTTTTTGGTGTGCTTTCGAACTGCTAGGTTGGCAGGAGCTGGGACTGAGCAAAGGGAGCTCACCCTGTTGCGGGGATTCGAATCACCGACCTTCTGATTGGCAAGCCCAAGAGGCTCAGTGGTTTAGATCACATCCTCTTAGATATGACTAAATTGTCTCTTTCTACAAGATGACACCATAGAAAATTCCTATTCCTTCGAAGGTCGAAAGGTTTCTAAACAACATGTATAATTTGTATTATTACTTGAAATACTGAAGCTGGAGTCATAGACTTTCTTTGTTTAAATAAAGAGCATTATATTATGTGTTTTTATATGCCACTGAGCAGAAGAAAACACACTGGATTCTAGCCCAAAGAAAGAAACGTATGTGTGCTACTTAAAAAAAAACACCTTTGCAGATAATCATAAGGACAACTAGTAGCAAATGTTCTGCATGTGGATACGGGTGGGATTTCTTCAGAGCAGAAAGAAAGCGAAGAAGAGAGTTTAGCATCAAAGTTGTGAAGTAGATTGCTGGTTCACCATCATGTAAATCTACTAGTGTAGTTTGAGACGTCCGTGGACAGGCTCAGTGTCAGCAGTTGGTCAGTTCATGCACTAACTGAGTGCTCCATCCCCCAGTCAGCTATTTTAGATGTGGGCAGGTGATGGAGCTTCTTTTGAATGGGAGCAAACTCAAACTCCCATCCCTGGTGGACACCTGCCGCCTTAATCTGACATGAATGCAATGCCTCTGCCTATCAATATATGATGTCTAGATCTCCCAGAGGGGCAGCAAATCAGGAAGCTTACCTGGCCACTGTTAGGCCATCGTACACAAGTGTTAGGCTGTGTTGAGCTTAGTGAGTCATAAACTGCAGAAGCATGTGTTTACGCCTGGATCAGAATGCTCTAATTTATTGATGTAAACCCTCCAAAATGTATTTTCTATAGTTGAGTTTTAACCACTATTTTCAGTACATTTTATTTTATTGCTATGGTTAGTGGCTGATGCAAATAAAGATTCTTCTGGTTCTGAATGCTCTGATTTGATATTGTTTCCTAACTGCAAAGCATTCATCTCCACATGCTCTGACTCAGGGTATTCCACCTGATTAGAAACTCTGACTGTTTTTGATTATAGAACCAAGTGAATTCGTTTAAATTAAATTAATTCTTTTTTTCCTTGGTAATCTCTGGTGTTCATTTGCAGCTTTGAATGATCATGCCTGGTGGGTAATATTTCTGGATAGGATAAAATATTATAGACACTGTGATATATTAAAGAGCTGGGCATCCAAGAAATAACTGTTTGAAACTCTCTCACCAAGCCATGTTTCACTGGCTTTTGCTGATTAACTAGTTTAATATATGTAATTATTATTTGCTGAATAACTAATGAACTGACTGATTACAACTCATTTGTTGACCTGTTGACTTCCAGAAGATGAATGGAAAGCTGCTTGTCACACTGTATATATATTTTATTATTATTAAATTTTCTGTTTTACAATTCAAAATACTCACTTTACATCCTTAAGATATCAATGACTTCCCTTATTCTCTTTCCATGGTTTATTTTACATATCATAAATCCCTGCATATTTTACAAAAACTGTACCATTCAGTGTCCATTATTGCATCCATTAAAACTTGTTTACACTGTTGAATTTATCTTAATGCTGCCAGCGTTTTCAGCTGTACACTTATTTCCCATATATTCAATAGACATTTTCCAGTCTTCTCTAAATGTACAGTGGTACCTCGGGTTACATACGCTTCAGGTTACATACGCTTCAGGTTACACACTCCGCTAACCCAGAAATATTACCTCAGGTTAAGAACTTTGCTTCAGGATAAGAACAGAAATCGGGCTCCAGTGGTGCGGCAGCAGCAGGAGGCCCCATTAGCTAAAGTGGTGCTTCAGGTTAAGAACAGTTTCAGGTTAAGAACGGACCTCCAGAATGAATTAAGTACTTAACCCGAGATACTACTGTATGTTCTTCTTGTTCTCTTATTCTATATGTTAAGTCTGCAAGTTGTGCATATTCTGTCAACTTAAGTTGCCATTCTTCTGTAGTTGAGACCTCACTCATTTTCCATTTGGGGGCTAGCAAAACATAGGCTGCAGTAGTGGCATACATCAATAAACTTTTTTTGATACCTGGGAATTTCAGTCTGAATTATGCCCAACAGAAGGGACTCTGGGTTTTTTGGGAAAGGACTTTTAAACATTTTTTTAAATTCATTATGGATCATTTCCCAATACTCTTTTACCCTTTTACAAGTCCACCACATATGAAGGAATGTTCCCTCCACCTCTTTGCATCTCCAGCACTTATCTGACACAGTCATACATCTTAGCAAGCCTATTCGGAGTTAAATACCATCTGTGAATCATTTTCAGGTTGTTCTCCTTCAAAGAATAACATGCTGTAAACTTCAAATCACTTTTCCAGAGGTTTCCCCCCCCCCAGCTGTTCGTCACACTGGCTAAGTTGATGTTACATAACCTTTCTCCCCAGATACTTCCTGGCTGTTTTGTATGACATTCTTAACCAGTTAAGGAATCTGGGTCAGGTCCATGTTTGGAAGGATGCCCTTGGACAAGATGCTCTCATTGGGCTCTTCCTTCCTTGAGTAGACCCATCTTCTCCTTATCACTGCCACAGATTTCCATTTGTCTGCTCTCTTCCTCGGGCCCTGATCCACACCACCACCCTGGCAAGGTTGTGGTGGTTGTTTCTGTGTGCAGTTGGATACAAAACGGGAATTGGGGGAAATTATGCTGTTGTAAAGTTGATAATGTGCAGTTAGAAAAATGGGGGAGGAGAGACTTAGACATGTCGCAAATATGGTTTTTTTATATATAAATTTTTTTTTCATACTTTTCAGATATATACATTTCACTGATTTCACAAACGTTTTGACATTTTAAAACTTTACTTCCTTCCCTCCCTTTCTGCGCTTCCTTAAATTTATTTTTAATATCTTCTGCATATCCAAATTAACAAAACTTGCTCATTTATTCATCTTCTTTAAATATATACTCTTATGAAACTACAGGTTATTACAGCAATCCTGCCAGAGTTTTTGCGTGGCTATTCCCTCCCCCCCCCCCACAGGTGAAATAAATGAAGACAACAGACACGGAGTTTTAGGTTAATGGGCGAAAATGGCCACAACTTTATTGATTACGGGAGAGAAGGGTATTGGCTTTAGGCATTGGCCCCTAACCGACTATCCGGACTAACCGGGAAGGGTTAAGCACCAACAGGGGGAGCCACCCGAGATGCATATCCCTAGGCGCTCCCCGAGGGGCTACCGCTCGGGGGCGCGCTTTAGGCCCTAGCCTCCGTAGGTTTCGGATGAGGCGTCGCCCCTCGGAGTCCTTTAACGAACTACCCTTCAAGCATTGGGGGAGGTGATGGCGTTCCTCCCCCCCAAACTCATCTGCATGACAATACCCCGGCCAATGCCTACCGCCAAAACCGAGGGAGTTGTGACGATTTGCTACGAGGTAGGCGAAAAAACCAAGTGGCTCAAAAAACCAGCCAATTAGCCAAATGGAAAAACTCCTACCAGGCCCCTTGCGGCGACCAGCCGAAGCCCATAGCAAGGTCAGTGGCAAAACCTAAAGGGCGGGTGGGTGGGAAACCGCGTCGTCTCCGAAGGTAAAAGGGGCGAGCCTGGGGCTGCCCCGACCTTAAGTGGCCTTGGAAGGCCCGCCCCTGCCGCCAGCCGATTGGCTGGCGCTGCCGGGGATGCTAATTAGGGGAATCCCTGCCTCCCCCGAGGCTGGCCCCAGCCTCGCGGGAGCGAGAGTGGGTGGGGTCGTGATCCCGCAACCCCCCCTCCTCCTGACGATCGGAAGGGGCATTGTGTGGCTATTCCCTCCCCCCCCACAGGTGAAATAAATGAAGACAACAGACACGGAGTTTTAGGTTAATGGGCGAAAATGGCCACAACTTTATTGATTACAGGAGAGAAGGGTATTGGCTTTAGGCATTGGCCCCTAACCGACTATCCGGACTAACCGGGAAGGGTTAAGCACCAACAGGGGGAGCCACCCGAGATGCATATCCCTAGGCGCTCCCCGAGGGGTTACCGCTCGGGGGCGCGCTTTAGGCCCTAGCCTCCGTAGGTTTCGGACGAGGCGTCGCCCCTCGGAGTCCTTTAACGAACTACCCTTCAAGCATTGGGGGAGGTGATGGCGTTCCTCCCCCCCAAACTCATCTGCATGACAATACCCCGGCCAATGCCTACCGCCACCGAGCCGCCAGCCGGCTCGCCGCCAATACCCTCAGACCTGTAACCAATCCCTAATGCCTTGAAAAATATCTGCCAACCAAATATCATTGCCAGCATCAGATAGATGCACGCCATCCCAGCGATAAAGGATTTCCTTGTCAAACCGTATACATGGGTGCTGAATGACGTGACCGCCCCATGCGGACACTCTACGTGCCACTGTGCGCTCCACTATCCTTCTAGCTTTATTCACCGCCACGGGTTTCTCTGCGTCCCGCCAAAATCGCCTTTCGAGCAAAGATGACCAAATTATTGTAATGTTCTCATGGGATGCTCGCAACAATTCCAAGTCGTTGATAATGTTCCACATCAAGTCCACCCCTTTCCTATAAGCCAAGTCGTTCTCGCCCAGCTGAATGACCAGGGCACTGGGTGGGTCCTCGGCAGCGATTTTTTTGGATACAGCTGGAAAAAACTCTTCCCAACGCATACCCCTCCTACTGATCCAAGACAATTTAACCCTGCTGGGTAGCAGTAGCTCTTCAGCCCAGCCCCTTTGTTCTGCTCGCCGTTTTGCCCAATAGACGATGCTGTGGCCGATAACCCACAGACGAACCACATCAGTACCTGAAATGAGAAAATCGGAGAACCAGATCAGAAGGAGTGCCCAGTGGGAACGCTAAGGGGAGTTTAGAAGGGCTTCCGGATGTAACCCCGGAATGCGTTCGACTTCCAGCGCCCCATGTCCATAATTCTTTCCGCTGGTAAACCCATATGGGCGGCGGTGGTCGCCGCCCCAATGCGAAAGGAGTGCGCGCCGTACTCTTCTTGGGGAAGCCCGATGGCGGCTATTGCTTTGCGCATGACCCTCGTGAACTGCTGCTTCGAAAGGGGGGAACCGTCGGAATGTAAGAAAAAGGGGCCATTAGATTCTGGTCTTACACACAGATATTTTCTAGCATCCTTTACAGGGCAGGGGCCCGCCTTTTGAGTCGCCTGCAGGCGAACCAAGGCTCCCTTGCCCAGCTGATCAGTCTTCGAACTACGGATTTTTAACATCACAAGCGCACTGCCCACCGTTACGTCCTCGAGTAATAGCCCCCTAGAGGCTGCGCGGTCCTCACAGACCACTTCACCTATGCGTAGGGCGCCAAAAAACGCGAAAGAAAACGATGCTGAAAATAACCTGGCTTCATATCTTGACCAACACAGGACCCTCAGCTTCCTACGGATTTGGGTGAGTATATCTAAAGTTATTGGCCTTCTCCTGTCCCGGCCGTGAGGCCTGGACCTGCGCCAGCCCTCAAGCATCTTCCGCACCACAAAATGCGAACAGGGATCCACAGAAAATAAGGTTTTTGAAAATAAGGATATTGCTGCTGACTGAATATTGAGGGTTTTGGGGGCCCGGCCAAGATCTCTAAGGTGGACCAAATACTCTATGACTTCAGACTTGGACGGTGGCCTGCCTGGCTTGAACCGCTCCTTTTTGATGCAGAAGGATGTGAAGTCTAGCCATGCCTTATTATACGATCTCAGGGTAGAAGGCGCTAGCGCAGACAATACTCCCTTTATTGCTTCTCGTTGCCAATATTCCAGAGGTGCTCCGGGAATGGTTGCGGCTGCTGCTGCGCATCCGGCGCCAATGAGCGAAAGCGTTCCATCTGGAAACGAGATAGAGCATCCGCGATGTTATTATCAATACCAGGGACAAACTTGGCTGAAGCGTGAAGGTTCAACCGCAGGCAGGAAAGGACAAAGTACCGTAAAAGGGACGCTACTCTGGGCGAACGTGACGTTTGTTTATTCAACACTGACACTACCGCTAGATTGTCCGTCCAGAAACAGACCCTATGGTTTTTGAACTGGTCTTCCCATAAGTGGATTGCAACAACGATGGGAAAAAATTCTAAGAATGTCAAATCCCGTAGTATTGGTTTACCTTGCCAGGAGGAAGGCCAGTGCTGAGCACACCACTGGCCCCTGAAATATACCCCAAAACCTAAGGACCCAGCGGCGTCCGAATGTACTTGGAAATCAGACTGCAGCGCCAAACTATCCTGCCACAGCGATATGCCATTGAAACCATCCAGGAATTGCAACCAAACCAGGAGGTCCGCCTTTACTGCCTTGGAAAGGCGTACCCTGTGATGGGGTGACCGTAAGCCCGTGGACAGCCTTGCTAGGCAGCCGCAGAAGGGGCGGCCGGGGGAAACCACACGGCAGGCAAAGTTGAGGTGCCCCAGGAGGGATTGAATTTGCCTTTTTTAACCTTTTTTAAAGGCAGCATTTGGCCGATCAGCTCCCTTAGGGCAACCAATTTGTCAGCTGGTAAGCGGGAGGTTTGTGCTACGGTGTCCAGTTCAATACCCAGGTAGGTCATAGTAGTGACCGGACCCTCAGTCTTCTCACTTGCCAGAGGAACCCCGAGATCCCCAGCTAAAGACTCGAAAGCCCGGAGGAGAGACCTGCACTCCCCAGCGTCACTTGCCACCAAAATAAAATCATCGAGATAATGACCCACCCCTAGAGTGCCAGTTCTAAACTTTAGGGCCCATTCCAAGAATGTGCTGACGGTCTCGAACGCAGCACAGGCAATAGAACAACCCATGGGCATTGCTTTGTCGATGAAGTAAGCTCCCTGGAATTTGAAACCCAACCAGCGGTAGTCTTCCGGATGAACCGGGAGTAGGCGGAATGCTGACTCAATGTCGCATTTTGCCATAAAGGCGCCCCTGCCAAAACTACGGACCAACCGCACCGCTTGATCAAAAGACGAATACTTCACCGTGCACATCTCTTGGGGGATGGCGTCATTAACCGAGGTTCCCTTAGGATAGGACAGGTTGTGTATCATTCTAAATTCACCGGGGGCCTTCTTTGGGACAATACCAAGCGGGGAGATATGAAGCCCTTCGATGGGTGGAGTTGGGAATGGGCCGGCCACCCTGCCGGCTGTAACCTCCTTCTGTATTTTTTTAAACGCGATGTCGGGCCTTTCTAAGACTGATTTCTGGTTGGGGGGGCAAGTGGAATTGGGTGTGAAGGAAACCGAAATTCTAAAACCTTCAGAAAACCCCTCCTCCAGTAGGTGGGCTGCACGCTTGTTTGGATAGAATTTTAACAGTGCTCTCAAGGGTTCCAGTTTTATCAGGGAGCGCGCGAGGCCCAGGGAGATGTTAGTAACGAGCCCCAGGTGGCCCTTGGGCGGTGGCTGCAGAACCCGCGGGGCCACCCCTGTTTCCCCGGGAGAGGTGACCCCTGCCTCCACAAAAGGGCTGCTGCCTACCTTTGAAGCAGTTGATTGCCGGGTGGCTGCCTAAGCACCTATCGCATTCATGCAGGTACTTACAAGTTACGCGCTGACAGGCACCCTTGTTGAAGTCCCAGCACTGTCTACGGCGTTGGGTCTCCACCTTACCAGATTTTGGCTGTTGAGCGGTTTTTTTCTCGATATTGGGCCCCACATGGTCAAACCAGCAATTGTTGTCCTTTTGGTCCCAGCGCGTTGAAGACAGCAGCGAGGCATTCCTCCGGAAGTCTTCGTCATACGCCAAAGCAGCTTCATCTCCTGCCATCTCCCGAGCCCTCCTGACGTGTGCCAGGTAGGACACGAGGTGCGCCCCTCTCTTGGGATAACAACTTGACACCACAGCCATAAAGACTTGATAGCCATTAAGCCAATTCTCGAACGTTCGCTCTACCCGAGGTGCCCTGTACCTCCTTTTCCCATAGTACTTTATTTTCTCCCCTTTCCCTTTGACCTGCGCTGGAGGCAGCAAGGAAAACATGTCCACATAATTGCCATTCAATATCTTGTTCCTTTTCCTCTTAGAGAGGTGATTACCCAGAATAAAGTCAGTGGCCGCGTTGGTTGAGACTTTAACGTCTGGAACCAGGGCCCCATCCTTCCAATCGAGCGTGCCATTAAATGTCTTCCTGTGAGAGTTGGCTTTCCGCTCATGTACCCACTGGGGAGCTCCAATGTCCTCCCCCTCCCCCCAATAAGTTTCCATCGGAGCGTCACTATCCCCATCTGATGAAGAGGTACCTGTCTCATCCTCGGATTCCGAAGTGTCCCTCTTCTTGCTTTTCTTGGACTGGTGCTTCTTTTTCGCCTTCCGCTTTCCGCCCCGTGACGTGTCTTCACGGGGGGCCGAGTTGCTGGCAGCGGCCACCTGCTGAGGGGGCAGCTCCTCCTCAGAAGATGACTCCTCCGAGGTGCTTGGTTGCCTAGGGTTATCCTGGAAAACACTGGGAACGTCAATCACCTCCTGGCGCGGGGCCGATGACGAGGCCGCCGTTGGCCTGGCCCTTTGCACGCTCGCCCTAGATTTTTTAGCTGGTGCCTTGCCTTTTAGTGGACCTGACTTAGATTTTTGAGTTCGAGCGGCTTGTAGGCGCGTCCGTGGCCTGCTGGGGGCCTGCTCAACCACGTTAGCTGCACTGGTGGAGGGACCATCCTGACATTGCTGACTGGGGGGTGTATCAGGTATGCAATCTTGTGACACCTCGGCGATGTTCGGAGAGGGAGTGATAGGTGCCCTGCACTGCGCGTAGAATGATTGAAGCGCGGAAAAAAGCTGGGCCAAGGCCTGAGGGTTACAAGGGCCTGTTGGCATCAGGGCGTTACCGCGCTGAGGTTGTTGGGGGTCGCTGTTCCCCTCCATGTCAGAGCCAAAGACAGCGCCTCGGGGGGGGGCGCAAGTTACGTTTTATGCAAATCGAGTTTTATGCAAATCGAGTATTTGTGTTTATATATATATATATATATATATATATATATATATATATAATTATTTATTTATTATATCCTATAATTATTTATTTTATTTTATTTTATTTTATTTTATTTTATTTTATTTTATTTTATTTTTATTTATTTATTTATTTATTTATCAATATAGTTATTTATTTATTTATTTATCTATTTATTGATATATATTTACTTGTTGATATGTATTTATATGGCTGGGACTATATCACTATCTATCTATCCTGGTATGGTTGTCTGGAAACCAGAAAATTCAGCTTGCCCTTGCCATCCAAGTAAGATATTTAGTATTTATATTTTAGCAACCCGCAAAGCTGACCATCAATTTGGGAATAGACTTGCCAAACAACCAAATAACCACCACTTAGAAAGAAATGCAATTAAAGTTAACTTCGGATCTTAATTAAAATTCCAACCACAACCAGTCTGTGTCTGGGGAACACGAATGAATATAAATGCAAGCAAGCAAACGTATTGGGGGGGTGTGTAGCGCAAGAAGCCCAGGAATAAAACTAAAACAGTAGCCAGACACAGCAGAAAACGTGGCCCCGCTATGACGGGCACAGCTGACTCCCCACTGCAGCCCTCGGAACTCAGTGTGCCTCACCTAAGATGGCGGCCGGGTAGGCCCACGTGGCCAGAAAATGGCGCCCGGCTGACTTGGCAACCGAATAACAAGGAAGGACCGCTAATCCACAAACTAAAATAGTCGGCAATGAAGCCGCAGTGGACTGCCACCCAAACAACCCCCGTGGATCTAGGTATTACCGAAGCTGTGTGAAGGTGAGGGTATGCCTCACCTAAGATGGCCGCCGCTGCGACCACGTGGTCAAGCCAAGATGGCGGCCGAAACTCCTATGTTGCCCGGGCAACTGCCCACGCCTAGCCAAGGCTCCGCGAAAACACGAGAAACAGGACAAAAAACTAAGGCAGACCAAGGAAAGAACTCAGTAGTAGCGCTGTACCCCAGGCAGACCCGGTAAGTGGCTGCGCGACCTTACCGCAATGTTCCCACTACCGCCTAACAGCTGATCCGCCCGCGAAGCAGCTGGTCCACCCGCTCTACAGCTGATCAAAACAAAGACAACCCCAGCCTCCTGCGGGTGGCTGAATAACCACAAAGGAAACAGAACCTGAACCTAGCAGAAATAAACGCAGCTCCCCCGTCACCTCTCGTGAGCGCAGTAGCGGCTCACGCTAATCCGATCCCGGAAAAGGCAGGCTGGAAGAGGAGGCGATCGCCAGTCGGCACAGCTCCGCTCCGGAGACGGCAGCCTAGCTCTCCCGCTGGGCGTTCGATGCAGACGCGCCGCCTCCTGCGCCAATCCTCGCTGTGTCTGGGGGTTCGCCTCAGCTTGTTAAGCCCTTTGTAAGGAAGAGAAGACGCACGAACGGGGTAGCGCTGCTCCAAACCGCGTCGTCTCCGAAGGTAAAAGGGGCGAGCCTGGGGCTGCCCCGACCTTAAGTGGCCTTGGAAGGCCCGCCCCTGCCACCAGCCGATTGGCTGGCGCTGCCGGGGATGCTAATTAGGGGAATCCCTGCCTCCCCCGAGGCTGGCCCCAGCCTCGCGGGAGCGAGAGTGGGTGGGGTCGTGATCCCGCAACCCCCCCTCCTCCTGACGATCGGAAGGGGCATTATCTGTTTGCAATTTATCTGTATATATTCAATAAACCATTTCCATTCTTTTATAAAAAGTTTGTTATCTTTTAGTTAGTTTTTGTATCCATTCTTCCTTTACTGGGACTTTTCTTCTTTCCATTTCTGGACAAGTGACATTCTTGCCCCTGTAATCACATGCATGAATAAATTTCTATACAATTTAGGTAGCTCTGTCCCTTAATTCCCAAGAGAAAGGCTTCTGGTTTTTTAAAAACATTATTTTTAAAATCCTTCTCACTTCATTGTGTATCATATCCCAGTAAGCCTTAACTTTAGGGATATGTGTTTATTAAGCACTTAATGACAAAGACAGCAGGAAAACAAGTTAAACAAGGGTAGAATGTACTTAAACTACCCAAGCCGTCTTAAAACACCTTATCGGTGGCCAGAACCTCCTCTTTTTCACCTTTGGACAGGTAATGCTTCGTTCCATTGTTGTAAATAACCTTTGTGCCTGCTAATTACTGGACTAAGACAGCTTCACAAATGAAACATCTCCATATAGTAGACAAGACCTCATGCATCTAGCCGGCTTCACTTAATTAGAAATAAGGAGAGAAGATGTAATACTGCCCAGCCTAAGACCTTTTAAGCCTTATTGATTTCAGGAGGAGATGAGATAAGCATGTGCATTGAAATCAATGGGAAGGTGCTTAACTTTGGCTGAACTTCCCTCCAGAAGCATCATTTCGAGATGAGGGGTCTAAGATATTTGAGGAGGGGGCAAAATTCATAGCAGGATCAAACATCTGTTATTGGATAGATATACAACATTGGACCACAAAAAGACCCTCAGGCAAAATAACACCAACAGTGCATTTTAAGAACACTTGTCAAGGTTACGTTTTAAATTTGGGGGGGGGGGTCTACTTCATAAAAATGAAAGTGCACTTCACAATAATGTGTGGAAGGCTCATATGTGTTCCAAAATATGGGAGAGGGGGCTACCTTGCCCCTCTAAACTGGTACCCCTGTCATACCCAAACAGAGGCGGAATCTACACACGTATAAAAAACATTCTGAAAATGCTTTTTTAAAAAAACATTTTTAAAAAATACTTTGAATTTTCCATAAGGCTCACCATCGCCATCTAGCATCACGTTGTATATTGCACTTAAAACACACTTAAAGCATTTTATTTGCAGCTGTATGGCTGAGCCCAGAGAGTCTGGATGGGATTATCTTGATTGCCCAGATCTTGATTGCCAGATCTTGATTGCCCAGCAATTGTCTGCCAGACATGCTCTTCACCACATCAACTTTTTTTTTTTTTTTTTAAGAAATTTATTGGGTTTTATAATAGAGATAAACATAATAGACAATGTAACATATATCTTAACATAATTTCACATTTTCTTTGGACTTCCTCACATCTCCCGCTCCCACTTTCATCGTTATAACGTTTTGTCAGCAATTTATTATCTTATTTGCATTCTTATATCCCTTCTATGTTTCATAATCTTCTAGTTCTCAAAAAGAGTTATATTTTCACAATCTTACTTATTTTCTTAAAATCATCTAAATTAGTGGTGCTCAGTTATTTTGATCTAGCATCCTGTTTAGCATTCACTCAAGTTACAATATTTTTGTAAATAATTCTTAAATTTCTTCCAATCCTCCTCAGTCCTCTCTTCTCCCAGGTCACGAATTCTGCCGGTCATCTCAGCCAGTTCCATGTAGTCTATCAGTTGCATCTGCCATTCTTCCAGTGTGGGTAGATCTTGAGCTTTCCAATGCTTTGCGAGTAGTATCCTTGCTGCTGTTGTTGCATACATAAAAAATGTCTGGTCCTTCTTTACCACCCCTTGGCCGACAATACCCAAAAGAAAGGCCTCTGGTTTCTTAGTGAAGGTATATTTAAATACCTTTTTCAGTTCATTATAAATCATTTCCCAGAACGCCTTCACTTTAGGGCAAGTCCACCAGAGGTGGAAGAATGTTCCCTCACACTCTTTACATTTCCAACACTTATTATCAGTCAGGTGGTAAATTTTTGCAAGTTTGACTGGGGTCATATACCATCTATATATCATTTTCATTACATTTTCTTTCAAAGCGTTACATGCAGTAAATTTCAATCCATTACTCCACAACCTTTCCCAGTCCTCAAACATGATATTATACCCAATGTCCTGTGCCCACCTTATCATAGCCGATTTAACCGTTTCATCTTGTGTGTTCCATTTTAACAGCAAGTTATACATCCTTGAAAGTACCTTACTCTTAGGTTCTAACAATTCTGTTTCTATTTTCGATTTCTCCACCTGGAACCCTAATTTCCACATCAACTTTTTTCTTCTTGAGTGCCTTAGGTACTTGCTGCTACTTTCTTGTAACACTCGGGAGCTATTGCTTCTGCTAACTGAAGCACCTGTATGATGTGCCTAGAATTTTTGTCCACTTCATCTTAGACTCTACTTTTGCCTCACTGCTTATGAGTATGGGTTTGTTTTTTCATACTCCTTAACAGTCTCTCCCGATTGTTGATGTTGAGAAATGGCCTGCTTGTCACATACTCATCTTCGACACTTCTCTATTTTGAATCCCCTGTGCAATGAACTACTCTCTTTCTCATAGCTGTTCCGAGTCATCATGTCAACATCTCTCATTCGACCTTCGCCGTCGGCACTGCCTTGTCTCCTTTTTTGCCTGCATCCATGACTGACTTTTGAAAACCATGGCTGGTATCCAACCAACTTGTTGTGTCAGTGAAAGGATTTCTGCACCCTCCTCAAATCTGCTCTGGAGGGTGGGAGGAAACCCTGGAACAATTTTAGGCAGCACAACAGGTAAAAGTTCTGTTGTGCCAGTGGAAAGCCTTTCACTGTCTGAACAAGGGACTGGAGAGTCAGAATGAATGAGGGAGAAAGAAAAAAACAGCCTTGGTCTTGTGTTCAAGTGGCATCAAAAATCACAGAAGTGAAGTGCAAAGTTGGTTTGACAGTGGTGTGTGTGTGGTATGTGGCAAAGAAGCAGATGGACTTGAATTTCCAGTATTTTTCAAGACGACATCACTAGCAGGACTATCACAGCACAAGACAGACAAGAACATCCCTTCCTGTGAGCTTTGTGATTGGAAAGCCCTGATAAAACCATTACCTCTGATTTAGAAACCAGACCTGCCAGTCAAAAATGAGCTCTCCTTCCCTCTCCCTATCCTGGCATTTTCCTTATATAGGGAGGAGAAATGTTCCCATTTTTGCAGACACACAGCAGCTTTAAAAAAAAATAATAAATCCAAATTTCTGAAGCACTTCAGAGATCCCTGCTTTGGTTCAGACTTGTCTTGAAGCAGAGAGACCCCACCACAGCTTGGAAAAGCCACAAATCTGTCTGAAACAACCTGGGTTTGGGATTTGTCTAAATGTGCTGCACACCCCTAAAAATCAACTGGTGATGCACCATGTTCTATGCAGCATGCTATCCATGTATGGTGACCCACCAAGGACTTAAAACCTTCCATTTTTGTTTTTGGTTTTTTTGCTGTGTGTCAGATTGCAAAAACAGCTTCTGGCAGGCCTCAGTACAGGGCTGATAGGACTGCATTCAGTTTCAAGAGTTTCACAGTGTTCAGTGTGGTGCTTTATGGATTGGAAGAAGCAAAGATCACCAGTGTCAAAGCAATGATTCTTCAACATCAACTTTGTTGGACTAGTCACGTTGTGCAGATGCCTGATTATCATCTTCCAAAGCAACTGCTCTATTCTGAACTTAAAAATGGAAACCGTAATGCTAGTGGTCAACAAAAGAGGTTTAAAGACTTTCTCAAGGCAAATCTAAAAAAAGTAGTATAAACACCGACAACTGGGAAACACTGGCCTGAGAGTGCTCTAATTGGAGAACAGCCTTTACCAAAGGTGTCGTGGGCTTTGAATCTGAAGAAGTGTGCATGCACACAAAAGCTCATACCAGTTAAAGCTATGGTTTTCCCAATAGTGATGTATGGAAGTGAGAGCTGGACCATAAAGAAGGCTGATCGCCGAAGAATTGATGCTTTTGAATTATGGTGCTGGAGGAGACTCTTGAGAGTCCCATGGACTGCAAGAAGATCAAACCTATCCATTCTGAAGGAAATCAGCCCTGAGTGCTCACTGGAAGGACAGATTGTGAAGCTGAGACTCCAATACTTTGGCCACCTCATGAGAAGAGAAGACTCCCTGGAAAAGACCCTGATGTTGAGAAGGATTGAGGACACAATGAGAAGGGGACGACAGAGGATGAGATGGTTGAACAGTGTTCTCGAAGCTACCAGCATGAGTTTGACCAAACTGCGGGAGGCAGTGGAAGACAAGAGTGCCTGGCGTGCTCTGGTCCATGGGGTCACGAAGAGTCGGACACGACTAAATGACTAAACAACAACAAGGTGCTACAGGAAGGAATTTTTTTATTTTGTATGGGCTTTGAAGACACTCGAACTCAGGACAAGAGGGAGAAATGTGCTAAGAGGAAGGCACGCTTGGCAAATCCACACCATGATCAGCTCCCGCCTGGAAACCTATGTCCCCACTGTGGAAGGACGTGTGGCTCCAGAATTGGCCTCCACAGTCACTTGCAGATTCACTGTTAAAACCATGTTCATGGAAGACAATCTTACTCCACTCCACGAGTGATCGCCAAAGAAGAAGACATGGATGGGAGCAAACCTACCCTGAGTCTCAGGCAGACTAAATCTAAATAAAGGAATAAAATGCCATGCTCCCAATGAGGGCAATATAAACAATTGCTGTGAATATGCTAGGGATCAGCTAAAGTGGGTGTCAACACTCTCATTTGTGCCACGTTTCACAAAGAAAAATGTGAATTCCTTTCTTTTCATCTCTGTTGAAGGTCTTCCCAATGGGTAGCTAGATATCACATAACATCAGTCTTTCTTCTAGGGAAAGCTTAATAAATTATGTCACCACAAGAGGAAATAATGCCATTATAAAATAGAGTGTATTGTTTGGGTCTGAGATGGAGGAATTGACATTGGATATGCAGCTCACTTTGGAAACAATCCAATTGAGAAGGCAGGTTTCTGATTAGACTTTCCATATTATCTTATACATGATAGATGAGCTAATAGAAATGATGAATGGTTTATAACTTTCCCTTCAAATGGTATCCTCCAAGTTAGTTAAAGTCTTTTTGCAGTCGAGAAGAGTTTTGCATTTGCATCCCAAGGAGTGTGTGGCACCCAGGAACATCATCAACATTATTTCTACATTGAGAAAGGGCTGGATGGGGGGAAGGGTCAGAATTCAGTAGCAGAGCATCTGTGTTGCATGCACAAGGCCCCAGGTTTGGGATTGGGAGAGGCTTCCTGACTGAAACCCTTGTGAGTTACTGCCAACAGGTGTCAATAAAACTGAACTAGATAGGCATATTGTCTATCTCTGTAAAAGGCAGCTTTCTGTGTCTTTGAGGGGTTCAGTTTAAGTCAACATTACGGTAATATGGTGTCGGTCTTTTAGACTGCTCCTTAACCTTCATCATAAATGTACACACACACACACACACACACACACACACACACTATATATATATATATATATATATATATATATATATATACACAATTATATATATCCAGTAGCACCTTAAAGGTCAAGGTCAAGGGATCCCTGATCATTAGGTCTTGTGGTGGCCAACTGTGGAGTTGCGGCGCTCATCTCTCTTTACTGGCTGAGGGAGCCGGTGTACAGCTTCCGGGTCATGTGGCCAGCATGACTAAGCCGCTTCTGGCGAACCAGAGCACCGCACGGAAACGCCGTTTACCTTCCCCCGGAGCGGTACATATACATCTACTTGCACTTTGACGTGCTTTCGAACTGCTAGGTTGGCAAGAGCTGGGACCGAACAACGGGAGCTCACCCCGTTGCAGGGATTTGAACTGCTGACCTTCTGATCGGCAAGTCCTAGGCTCTGTGGTTTAACCCACAGTGCCACCCGCGTCCCATTCAGTAGCACCTTAGAGACCAACTAAGTTTGTTCTTGGTATAAGCTTTTGTGTGCATGCACACTTCTTCAGATACACTGAAACAGAAGTCACCAAACCCTTATCTATAGTGGGAAGGTGGGGTGGGGTTTTTATCAGGAGGGTAGTAGGAGATGGGTGATTGACTCAATGGGTATGGCAAACCTGTTGATGACTGTTAACGACTGCAATTAGTCCTACAGGAAAAGCAAGGGATAGTATGTAGATGATTAGCATATGTAATGAGACAGGATAATTGTACTAAGTTCATGCTGGCTGGCTGGTTCACTGCTGAGCGCGTGTGCAATTTGATCCCTATCTTGTATGATTCTTTGACTTGCCCTGCGTTCGAACCCTTCCTGGTGGCAGTAGTCGCAGCTAAGCAATGCTGCTGCGGCTTTTTGTCTGTTTTGTAAATTGCCCATGTCAGAAGGCCCCAGATAAAGGGATACAATGGGGGGGGGGAATCATCTTATCCATACCCATTCCCAGGAGTGGAGAGGGTCAGCACCACAAACCTAGCCTTCCGGTAGTGGCATTTCTGCTGCGTACTGGGATGGTGTTTGTGGCATGCAGTGAATTTTTTTGCAGGGGAACGGTTAGGGCCAGAGGTGCCAGCTTGCGAGGGTGATATCGGGGGATGGGGTGACACCATGTGGCATTCCTAAGCTGGGCAGAACCTTCCTGGGCTTTGGGAAGGAGGCACCAGGCCTCTGATCAGATGCTGGAACCTTCCATCCTCCTTCACAAAACTTGGGAAGGTTGTGAGATGGCTCTTGGACCCATCAGAGCATCACACCTCCCCCCCTAAGCTGGGCAGAAGCTTCCTGGGCTTTGGGAAGGAGGTGTCAGGGCTCTGCTAGGATACTAGAGCCCTCCTGTCTCCTTTCCAAGGCCAGGTAGGCTTTGGGTAGGTGACAGGAGGGCTCTTGGACTCATCAGAGCATCGCATCTCCCTTCCTAAGCTGGGCAGAAGCTTCCCAGGCTTTGGGAATGAGGAGCCAGGGGAACATTTAGGGGACTAGCCTAGTCCCCCTCATCCACTGACCACACGCCTCTGGATACTGTGGGCCTGGGGCAGAGAGGCATTGCTGCTTGTGAGCCTGAACCCCCTCAGCCTTGCTGCCACCCTGTCTGGCCCTCACACCATCTTGGCCATGATTCCACTTCCAGGAGGCCATGTGTGAAGCAGTGCCCCTCCCTTACCACTCATAATTTCTCCAGAGATTTTGAAGAGGTCCAGAGGTGCCAAGGCCCAGACTTTCAAGCACACCCTCCAGTAGGCCTGACCATGTTCTGCAAGGCAGAGGAGACACTCTGCTCACAACGGGGGGGGGGGGGGAATGAAGTGCAAAGTGGCGCCTCGCAGCAATCATTATCCTGCCTTATGACTTTCCAGCGTACTATCATGTCATGCTGTTCTGTCAGGCAAAGAGATTGTACCCCTCTTTGGGGTTTGTTGAAGCCTCGTAGTTGATGGGTGGATAATCCGTGTTTAATTAATGGGCAATTAGCAGCAGCAAGAGCCCCTGTCTCATGTCTCAAAGAGCACAACGGAAGGAAAACCAACCTGCAAGATGTCGGCTGGGACCGAAAGTCAATTGTGGCCTCTGGCAGACGAGCAAGAGATATTTATTCCTCTCTCTCTCTCTCTCTTTCGAGGGAGGCATCAGAATTTGTACTGCTCACAGCTAGAATGCAATTTGGGAGGATGAACTGATGTTGTCGCTTGGTAGGTAGCAGAGACTGTGCTTGCTACTGAAATGCTGATCAACGTCCGCTAAAACACGCACGTATTATTAGTAAGACATAGGGTGGCCATATTTCAAAATCTAGTCACAAGAGCTGTTGAGCTTTTGAGGGGCAAAGTTGTTTTTGTTCAGCCAAAATCTCCAAATTAAAAATGCAGTTTTAAACATATTTTTAAGGAAAATAGCAAAAAATATCAGCATTTCCGATATGGGCTGCCATATTCCAGGATTTTCCCAGACTCCCCCCCCCCCCCCCGCTTTTTGGAAATTTCACCCGGATGCCAGTTTTGATGGACAAATCCCGGCTATGTCCAGAAAATTCTGGATGTATGGCAACCATAGCAAATCCCCCCTCTTGCGGTCTGTTCTTCACTCACTTGGGCTGACTTCAGCCCAACTGCAGAATGTACTAGCACATATATACATTTCCTACAAAAGGGGCACCAAACTTTTGATCCCAGATTCATAGCCTTCTGTGGGGTATTGTTTTCAGGAGAAATTCATCAGGCAAAAAAGGGTTAAGCACTCAAGTCCCACCAGCAGATTCTCCCCTATGAGGAAATCCCCTGCACCCCATAGCTGCTTTATGAGGAAATGCATAGTTTGGAGCCCTGCATTTCCCACATTGCATATGATTCCCTCTTAAGTATCCAGTACTCAAATGGAAACCAAAACCTATAGAAGCTGCCCTGAAATTCCCACAGCCCAGGGAAGGGAAGGGAACCTGGCAAAGCAGTCTGTTTTGCTCTCACTGACGTTGAAAATACAATATGACAAAAGGCAAATGCTAATACACGATGCATAATTAATGCCTGGCACAATTGCTTGGCAGCAGTAAAAACAGATAAGCGGAAATTTATTTCTGCCTGTCTAGCTCCTTGCTGTAGTTTTCGTTTGACCTTAATAAGATGAACATTTGGAGAGAGGAAAGCACAGACTCAGCAGTCTTGAGATGAGCTGTGGATTGCATAGGCTTCAAACTTTGGGCTGATTCATTCAATAAATCATTCAATGACTCTTCACCTGGTGACTTGTCGCTTACCTGTGGACCACCTGCTAAGAGAGGGCCAGGACATCACAGCTTTGCTTAGCCCACAACAGGACTAGTTGGTGGGTAATGACTACCTCAGCAGCAGGAGCCTAGTTTGCCTTTTTTTAATATATATATATATATATATATATATATATATATATATATATACCTTTTTTAAAAAGGGGGGGTGGAATGTGTATCGAGATGAGGAGGGGAATTCAATTCAGTTTAAAGGGAAACCTACACAATTTGCGCTTTCTGAAACTATACAAGAACCGAAAGCCAGCTATCATTAGAAATTTGCAAGGGGGGGGGGGGGTAGAGAAAGAATTTTGCTGTTCTCGGCATTTTGCAATGAAGTTCACCTGCCAAATGACACAGAGAACATATAATGGGGCAAAGTGGCTACAATGAACTGGGAAGAATTTTGGGTATGGAGCTTCTTAAAAAGGTAAAGGTAAAGGACCCATGACAGTTAAGTCCAGCCGCGAACGACTCTGGGGTTGTGGTGCTCATCTCACTTTACTGGCAGAGGGAGCAGACACTTGTCCGCAGACAGTTTTTCCAGGTCATGTGGCCAGCATGACGAAGCCGCTTCTGGCGAAACCAGAGCAGCGCACAGAAACACTGTTTACCTTCCCGTCGGAGGAATACCTATTTATCTACTTACACTTTGATGTGCTTTCAAACTGCTAGGTTGGCAGGAGCTGGGACCGAACAATAGGAGCTCACCCCGTCACGGGGTTTGAACCACCGACCTTCCGATCGGCAAGCCCAAGGCTCAGTGGTTTACACCACTGCGCTACCCGCGTCCCTATGGAGCTTCTTAGCAGATCTTAAATTAAGCAGCTCTTCCCAAGAGGTAGACAAGTTTGGATAGAACATGTTCCTCAGAAGAATGTGGTCTTGAGTTGTTAAACTGGCCGGGACTTACAAAGCTATTTTAAAGTGGGTTTGTGGCCCGGTGTGGAATTTGTGGATGCAAATATCGCCTCTTAAAATGTTAGGGGAGAACCTTTTGGATGAAGTGGCCATTTATTTGTATAGTACATTGGTACCTCGGGTTAAGAACTTAATTCGTTCTGGAGGTCCGTTCTTAACCTGAAACTGTTCTTAACCTGAGGTACCACTTTAGCTAATTGGGCCTCCTGCTGCCACCGCACAATTTCTGTTCTCATCCTGAGGTAAAGTTCTTAAACCGAGGTACTGCTTCGGGGTTAGCGGAGTCTGTAACCTGAAGTGTTTGTAACCCGAGGTGAATGTAACCCAAGGTACCATTGTATTATTATTGCTATTCTGTTGGAAGCTGCCCAGAGTGGCTGGGAAATCCAGCCATATTGGTGGGGTATAAATCTCTTATTATTATTATTGAGATGGGGAATTGCAGAATCCTTCCGTGGCTATGAGGGTACCATCATTATCTTGTTGTGAGGATTGCTGGCAACACCAAAAGGGGACACAGCTTCATATTCCATTCTCCTTGTGAGGGTGGTAGAGCAATTTAGATGAGCATGTTAATTGTCCAGACTTAACTGTATGGAGCAATTTGACTGGACACTCCAGACTTTGCCTGTGCGGGTGGTCACTTATTGATGGTTAAGTCCTTCCCTCCACCTTGACCCAGTCAAGCCATGTTCAGCTGCACTCATAATCCTTTAACAAATGCCACATAAATGAATGAATGAAGATTCCCTGTGTTCCCATATGCTGGTGTCCATCTCTTCAGATGCTGCAATATTGTGCAGCGCTCCTTGATGATGGTTCCAGTCAACTGATTATGATGTGCTTGCTTAATTGTCATGAGTGAAATGAAGAAAATTCTGCTGGACAGAACGCTTTATAAAGGGGGAGGAGGACTCTAAAAATCATTCAGAAATGACAAGTGGAGCACTTGGCCTCTCACTCTCTTTAGATTAATGGGTTCCCCACCTACACGGTCAGCTGCCCAGAAGGGTGGAAGGAGATTACAAGCTGAATAATTGTAAAAGGGGGAGCCTTAATGATTTGTTTTATGGGGGGGGGGGCTTCTCTAATGACACAAATCTAGTAAAACTAAACTGCTTGGTCCATTGTATTTACTGCAACATAAGAGAAAACTGTGCTCTGTTTTCCTGGATCAAATTATTCTTACTGTAGTGTTTGAGCTCAATAAGTTACTCCCATCTAAATTTAAGTGCTTGGCTTCCAGCAACAACAGTTCAATCTTGTAAAACTGAGAGTGAAGGAACAGGATGTGCATCAACAGGATGTTATTTGGAAGAACATCAGCTTCCATACTTCTTTCTGTCACATCCATTCAAACAGAAACATTAGCCCTCCTCTCCTCTATCACATTTATAGAGTTATCTAAGGTGGAATCTGTGAAAATGCTTTTTTTTAAAAAAAATGTTTTGAAAAATACATTGAATTTTCCATAGCCCACTGTCCCCATCTAGTGTCACATTTATATATTGCACTTTACAACACACCTAAAATGTTTAATTTGCAGCTGTATAGCTGAGCCTTCAACTCTGTTTCTTCTTCATGGAGTTGCAGCCATTACAGTCAAGTCACTCACCCACAAAACAAAATGGGTAATCCAATAAGAGACCTCCCATGTGACCAGAGTTAACCAATCACATGAGAGTTATTGAGGAAAATTCCAGAATTAAACACACAGCAATGCATTTATGCATTTCCAATTTCAGTAAAGTAAATTGCTGTACTTAACATTCTCACCCATGGCTCTTAGCTAGCACGGGCTCTCATACTATATAAATGAAGTCCAGCATTTGATAGCCACAAGTCTTCACATTTTTTTCTGGCTGCTCCTAGGTCACCATTATGGAGCCACATCACCTCATCCGAAATCTGATCGTAACGATAGTCTCCGTCTAAGGGTTTGCCCTTGCTATAACACTCCCTCTCAAAGCAAACATTTGTCTAAATATGTTCCAAGCAAAATTACACAAATAAAATGTGGGGATAGGTCTGTTCCCCACATGTATGGTATTATTGGGAAATGAAATATGAAAAACAATAAAGCAGCTAGGTTTTGCTTGCATTTTTGTTTTAATTTGGGGTTTGCTCAGAACATCTAATTAGACTCACGAGAATAATATAGAATCCTGTACTTGTATCTAATGTCTGTGCAGCAGGATTTTGAAAGGACTTTTTTTTGTCGCTTAGTCCTGGCTCTCTGACAATTTGTGCATACTCCGTTGAACACTAGACCCTGGTGCATTCCTTTGCTGCGGAATGTAAAGAAATAAAATTTAGAACGTTAGGAACATTACTTTAAAATATTGTATTTCTGAGTACTGTACACTTCTTATTAATGTAAATATATTCTGCATCCAGTGAATCACCTTGGCTCTCTAAAATGGCATTGTACTTAATAGAAGAACAGAATTCTTTCCCCAAATCTGGGGGAAGATTTATAGCTGATGACAAAAAATTAATTATAGACTTTATTACCTTCATGCATCAGTATCAACCAAGTTACTGCTGCTCCCATAAGCCAGGCAGTTGTGGTAAGCCTGCCGTTCCAGTTGCGTCAACAATACACCTTTTTGTCCCTAGTTGCACAGTAGAAGCATGTTCCTAAGTTTCTGGTCACTATAACCTGAGGTATGTTCTATAATAAATCTTTGATATTGACCAGTGGCATAACATGGGTTGCCAGTTCCCGGGACTGTGCAGAGACAGGGTAGGAGGGAGAGAAAAGGACAGAGTATGCATATGCATTCAACTGCCTAATGGTGTCCATGTCACCCAGGAGATCCCAGCCCCAGAGATAAGAAGAGAAGACTCATTCGGTTGTCTGGAGAGGTCACTTCCTGGTTCACATGGAATAGTTATATTTCAGCTGAGCCCAGTGACAAAGCACGTTGCTGTATTGAGGCAGCACCGGGTGTTGAAATTTTGTGCCCCTAACAATTTTGCACCCGGGGCAACCACCCCTGTGCCCCCTCCCCCACAGTAGTTGAACTTTAGCTGACATATAGGATAATGTTCTGTGCCCAAACGTTATTTACTTGTTTATTTAGAGAGTTTGTACCCAACTATAGGGACGCAGGTGGCACTGTGGTTTAAACCACTGAGCCTACGGCTTGCCGACTGGAAGGTCGGCAGTTCGAATCCCTGTGATAGAGTGAGCTCCCGTTGTTCGGTCCCTGCTCTTGCCAACCTAGCAGTTCGAACGCATGTTAAAGTGCAAGTGGATAAATAGGTACTGCTCTGACAGGAAGGTGAACGGCATTTCCAAGTGCTGCCCTGGTTTCGCTAGAAGTGGCTTAGTCATGCTGGCCACATGACCCGAAAAAACTGTCTGCAGACAAACGTCAGCTCCCTTGGCCAGTAAAGTGAGATGAGCGCTGCAACCCCAGAGTCATTCACGACTGGACTTAATTTTCAGGGGTCCTTTACGTTTACCTTTTTCTTCAACCAGAAGGGCTTACAGAGTGGCTCACATACAATCCATTAAAAGAAGGCAGCCCCAGATGCTTCCAAAGACATTTTATGCAGCTGTCGGAAGTCTCATAGGCAACAACTAAAGAGAGAGCATCTCTTGGAGCCAGAAGCACTTAGGACATCCTTTGGATGCCAAGCCATATAGGGCTTTGAAGGTTAGCACCAGCAAACATGGAATGATTTGCCATGCTATAAGAACAGAAATCCAAGCACGGACCCATTGCATTTTGCATTTAAACTCATACCAGCAATCTTAGCAGCGCCTAAGCTTCTATCATTATTCAGAGGTAATCGAAAGCTCAGCAGCTAATTAATGTGCAGGGATGTGTAATTGGCTTCGAAAATAAACTGGTTTATAGAACATCCTATCCTAGCTGCCAAGTGAGTAGGTGGTTCTTGGCAAGGAGCTCTGGCCTTTGCTAGTGGCCAAACATCTGTGAATGAGCATCTGTGAAGTCTCCTGTGGACTCTTCTTTAGCAAAGATCCATTACTGAGAACTGTCAAATAGAGGCCCAGTTGGATGGAGGAGTCAGGGTTGTGGAAGAATTTGCAGTGTTTTCCAGGGTGAACAGGAGATTGTGGCATTAAGTCGCATGCGCTTATTGCTTTAAAATGAAGAACCACTGTTTCATTTCCTCTAGCGCTGAAGGTCAGAGTCTGGATTGTTAAAAGGTAAAATTGCTACATTCTCAATTTTCCTGCTTTGGCGGCACCTGGCCTAGGAAACAAAATAGTCTGTGGAATTAAATAAGTTTTCAAAACAAAGGGAGAAATCACGGGTAACAACTACCAGAATGATGAAGGATAGACAAGGGTATTGGACCACTATGTAGAACTGCTGTTAACACTTGCAATTATACGTCAAGCTAAGTACAGTCGTACCTTGGAAGCCAAACGCCTTGGCACTCGTATGTTTTGGCTCCTGAACACTGCAACCCCGGAAGTGATTGTTCCGATTTGTGAATGTTCTTTGGAACCCTAATGTCTGTCGTGGCTTCCGCGGCTTCTGGTTGGCTGCAGGAGCTTCCTGCAGCCAATCGGAAGCTACGCCTTGGTTTCCAAACGTTTTGGAAGTCGAACGGACTACCGGAATGGATTCTGTTCGACTTCCGAGGTACGACTGTAGAGATATTTGGAAATTATTTGAATAGAGGGGAGGATACTTGAATTACATAATTTTATATCACCCCCCAGGCCTGCTTAGAAGCTTAATAGTGTAAGTGAAATGGAAGAGACAAGGTGATTGTCTGTAATGGCTGTGTCCGCTTTAGCTATGGCTTCAGTCAGAGATCCCCCCACCAACATAATTGTACCACATGAGACATCTGAGATGCTTAATTTAGATTGTTTTGGCTAGTATTTTTGGCTAGAATCTATGAGTGGCAAGATGTTCCGTGCTGACCCAATCCAGCTGTTAATATCATTTGATGTTCCAAGCCATTAAGATGATTCATGAACAGCAGAACAAACTGTACTAGCACCCTCTCCATACAAAACCATAAAAAAATATGCTTCACTGACAGGGAAATTACTTAGATCGTATTCCTATGTATGCTTTCTGTAGAACACCACATATCACCTTCTATGATTTCTCTCCTCTACTGTGGATGTGAAATTGTCTAGGCTGGTCAGCCACCGTGAGAACAAACATTCCCCCCAAAGTCCACATCGCTTGAGCAAATGTGAAAACGCAACAGCAGAAATATAGGAGTGCTACTATTCTGTCTCTGCTCTCTAGAAGCGGTGAGCCTAAAAGGCTAACTTGCACAACCATATTCATCCGTGGTCTCTTATGTTGCTGGGTGTCATGGGCTGGCTGGATGCAGAGGAGTGGGGGGCCACCAGCTGGGGAACCCCCAAGAGAGCCCCCCCCCCGGGAAGAAGGCTGAGAGCCAGCAGATTGGTGGTGGGATGATGACGAGTGGTCAGAGGGAGACGAAGAGGCAACAGGGTTTCGTGAGCTGGAAGAACTGGTGGCAGAGAGCAGTCCAGAATCAGAGGTAGAAGTGGAGGCTGAAGAGGAGGGGAGCCAAGAGGCAGAGATGAGGCAGGCTGCTGAAGAAGCCAGGGAATCTCCCCCTGCTGTGATCTGCTCCCCCCTCTTCCAGAGGAAATATTGGTGACATGCAGCTGAAGTCTCCATAGGAGCCAACTCCTAGGGGCTGAGGTTCCTTTGGCTCCCCCAATAAATATTTGAGGGGGCGCCCCCCCAAAGTTGATGGGCATTCCCATTCAAATGTTGTGTGTGGACTGCATCATGTGATCAGTTATGTGGGCCGGGGCTTACCTGGGCCCCCATAATATTTTATTCAAGTTGGCACCCCTGGCAGTCTCCGATTTCTTGGGGGTCTTCAAGCCCCTCTTGGTCCTGGGGTCAGTGAGGAAAGGGGATGGAGGGGATTCTATCACCACCCTGTGATGTTAACATATATGAGAGAGTGCTGGAGGGGAAATAGTTAAACAGGTTGCCCAGTCAGGACCCAGGGGGGTGGAGTCAGTGGGACTATAAAACCAGTTCTGGGAGTTTAGTTAGTTGGGAGTTGTGGGTGGGTGGTTGGTTGGTTTGAGTGAGTTGGCTGGTTGGGAAAGGCAGTTGGTAATAGAGAGACAGTTAGGGCAGTGGGCTCTTGGATGTGGGGAGGTAGAATAGCTAGAGAGAGGAAAATAAGACTAAGAAAGTAAAGAGCAACAACGTTTGAAATGCTGTAAAAGTTTTGTTTGTGTCTGAAATAAAATACACTCTTCTCTTCTTTATTAATTGAGAAGCTGTCTGAGACTGAAGTGATTTTACCCGGGAGGACCTGGTTGGTGGCAGCGGATTACTAGTGTACAGGTCAATACTGCACAAAGTACAATACTGTACTTTGTTGTACCACCGTGAACGGTGGTTTTTATTGATGTATTTTTATTTTGTCCCATTTTATTTTGGTTTGGGGTTGGATATTGAGTGGTGTGGGGATTGGTTTTGTTTGGTACAATTGTTTTTGGTTTGGTTTGCTTTTCTATTTTGTAAATGGAGGTTGGTATGAGGCTTGGGATTGCTACCGTGGTGGGGCGAGGGAGGTATGGCGGTGGTGCAGATGTCATAGGCGAAGGGGATCGAGATACAGATATGCTCGTACCCCTTCCAATCTGCGCCCCATCCCGAGGGAAGAGGGTAGGGTGAGCAAGGATTACTCACCTCCGTCACTGGTGTTGTGCAATGCCAGGTCTATAGGCAACAAAACCGCCACCCTGCGAGATTTCTTCACCTCGCAGGGGGTTGACCTGGCTTGTGTGACGGAGACCTGGGTGCGCGAAGGGGAAACTGTTACCTTACGAGAGATGGCGCCCCCGGGTTTCTCCGTCCTCCACCAGTCGCGGACTGTGGGCTGGGGGGGAGGGGTGGCATTATTAAACTGGGAAGATTGTTCTTTCAGGGCTCTACCATCGCCATCGATCCCCGGCATTGAATGTGTTGGCCTAGTGTGGGGCTCCGAGGTGAGCTTGGCTGTCCGGCTGGTGTACTGGCCACCTAGCGCACCAGCAGCCACCCTGTCAGGCCTGCTGGAGGCGGTGGCCGGCTGGGCCTTGGAGTTCCCTATTGGTATTGGGGGACTTCAACATCCATGCTGATGCCACTCCCTCCTCACAGGTTCTGGACCTGGTGTCTTCCATGGCAACACTACGGCTTTCCCAGTTTGTTTCGGGCCCCACACATCAAGCAGGCCACACACTGGATTTGATCTTTGGCGTCGGTATAGATGTGATCATGTCTCCTTCGATGAAGGTGCCATGGTCTGATCACTACGCTCTGAAAGCCAGGATTGATTTTCCACCCCCACCATGCTTAGGTGGCGAGCCAATTTGGGCTCGCCCATGGAGGCTGATGGACCCTGATAGATTCCCTCAGGCCTGCGGGACCTTGCTCCCCCTGGCGACTCATTGACTGAGCTTGTTGAGGGCTGGAATATCCAGCTCCTAGCAGCCATCGATGAGATCGCACCTAGGCGCCCTCTGCGACCCCGCAGAAACCGGGCTCCCTGGTTTACCAAGGAGCTTCAGAAAATGAAGCGGGACCTCAGACGGCTAGAGTGAGTATGGCAGGGTGCCCGTGACGGAGCCTCAAGAACATCTTATAGGGTTTTTATGAAAACCTACGAGATGGCAGTGAAGGCCGCTAAGAAGTCCTACTTCTCGGCCTCCATTACCTCCGCTAGCTCTCGCCCGGTGCAATTATTTAGTATAATTAGGTCTTTAACGTCCCTTGAAGGACAGCCAAATTTAAATAACAATTTGTCACACAGCTGTGAGGCATTTGCGAGCTTTTTTGCGGAGAAGGTCCTGTTGCTCCACCATGACCTCCTTGCCAATTTGGATACAATAAAGGAACTGGAGGCCCCTCGACTGTCCTCGGGTCCAGTATTGGACCACTTTGACCGGATATCCCCAGCCGATGTGGACAGACTCCTCCAAGCTGGAAAGCCCACCACCTGTCCTCTTGACCCATGCCCGTCTTGGCTGATTAGAGCGTGTCCAGACAAGGTGCGGGCCCCCCTGGGTGATATCATCAATTTGTCCCTTGGCACCGGGATATTCCCAGGGGAACTGAAGGAGGCAGTGGTGCGCCCGCTCTTAAAGAAAACATCATTAGATCCCTTAGATCTATCCAATTATCGCCCGGTTTCGAATCTTCCATTCCTGGGTAAGGTGATTGAGAGAGCGGTTGCTGAACAGCTTGGTAGGTTTCTGGATGAAACATCGTCTCTGGATCCATTCCAGTCCAGCTTCCGCGCTGGTCATGGGACCGAGACGACTCTGGTCGCCCTAACAGATGATCTCCGCAGGCAGCTGGATCGAGGTGGGTCGGGGCTGCTGATTCTTCTAGACCTGTCAGCAGCCTTCGACATGGTCGATCACAAACTCCTGGACCACCGCCTTGCCGACGTGGGGATCCAGGGCACAGTCCTTCAATGGCTGCACTCGTTTCTCTCTGGTCGGGGACAGAGGGTGGCGCTTGGGGGGGGAATTGTCATCGCACCACTCCTTGGTGTGTGGAGTGCCTCAGGGTGCAATTCTCTCCCCGATGCTTTTTAACATCTTTATGCGCCCCCTCGCCCAGCTTGTCCGGAGTTTTGGGCTGGGTTGCATCAGTATGCCGATGACACCCAACTCTATCTGTTGATGGATGGCCATCCTGACTCGGCTCCAGACACACTGACCAGATGTCTGGAAGCTGTGGCTGGATGGTTGAAGTTAAATCCTTCGAAGCCGGTTGAAGTTAAATCCTTCGAAGACAGAGGTCCTCTGGCTGGGACGGGGCGATATGGGATTGAGGGGGCAACTCCCATCTCTTGCGGGGGTGCAATTAGTGCCAGCATCGTCCATTAAGAGTTTGGGTGTAATCTTCTATACCTCCCTCTCTATGGAGGTGCAGATTACAGCTATAACAAAGGCGGCATTTTTTCATCTCCGCCAAGCTAAGCAGTTGGCTCCTTATCTCTCTCGCCCTGACCTAGCCACTGTGATCCACGCGACGGTCACCTCCAGACTGGATTATTGTAACTCGCTCTACGTGGGGCTGCCCTTGAGACTGACCCAGAAACTCCAGCGGATGCAGAATGCCGCGGCGAGACTCCTTGCGGAGTACAGGATCAGGTTTAAGGTGCTGGTTTTAACCTTTAAAGCCCTATACGGCCTAGGACCCTCGTACCTACGGGACCGCCTCTCCTGGTATGTCCCACAGAAGAACTTACGGTCTGCAAATAAAAACATCCTGAAGATCCCAGGCCACAGAGAGGTTAGGCTGGCCTCAACTAGAGCCAGGGCTTTCTCGGCCATGGCTCCAATCTGGTGGAACGCTCTGTCACAAGAGACTAGGGCCCTGCGGGACCTGACATCTTTCCGCAGGGCCTGTAAGACAGAGCTGTTCCACCAGGCCTTTGGTTAGGGCGCAGCCTGACCCCCTCCGCTGGCAATCTGCAAAGAATTTTGCTTAATGGTTGCCATCAATTTGATTTTAATTAATTTTTATAATGAAAGGTTTTTAGAATGTTGGATTATTTTGATTGTTGTTAGCTGCCCTGAGCCCAGCTTTGGCTGGGTATAAATAAAATTTATTATTATTATTATTATTATTATTAATAGTCCGTGAGATGACTGGGGGCTCCGTACGAATGCCACACACCCCTCTCAGGAACAGTCAATTGCTCGGCTTCCAATGCATTCCACACATCCTTCCCTGTCTCTGACTGCTCAGACTCCTCCCCTTCCTCCAGCCCTGGCTCCTACCACACAGGTGGTACAAAACTCCATAAATCACTTCCCCCTTCTCCTGGATCAACCTTAGGTAGGTTTGCCATACGTATGGAATTACTCAGACATAGCCAGTATTTGGCCCTCGCAAGCAGTGTCTGGGTGGAAAACGCTGAAATGTCCAGGGGAATCCAGGTGTGTGGCAGCCCATGTTGTAAGTGTAGATGTTGGCGAATTTCATTAAAAATAGCTCCAAATAGCTCAACAACTTTTGTGTCTGGATTTCCCCCTTTTGAAATATGGCAACCCTACCTTAGGTGACCCTGCCTCTATTACAGACATCTCATAGCCCTGACAAGTAGGATGTCTAGATGGGTCCTCAATTTTCCAAGCACCCTTCTGTGGAGTGATGTTCCATTGAAGCTAATGGGGACTAATGTCTGCAATAGTTCAAGATCAGAATACCGGTCAACCCTTTTAAAATCAGGGTAACATGGGCACGACAAGGTAATTTAAACCAGCTGAGAAGCTACTCCATTAGAATTCCAAATACATTGTGCAAATGTCTGAATCTGGAGAAACAAAGGAATAATCAACTTTAGGTCAAAAGCAAAGGCTTGGGTGCAGTGATGCATGCTCAGATTCCTTGGATTAGCAGCCTTGGAATGAAATATTATTATTGGGTGAGTGGTTCACTAAGCTAATGAATTGGGTTCATTGAGGGGTCAGCAAGTTGCTTGCTAGTTTAAATCATATCATTGCTAGTCATATCATTCAGGAATGCCTTTGCTGTCTGACACATGCAACCCCAATGACTAACATGGCAGAGTTTTGCACTGCTGCTTATCAGCTTTGCTAAGCCATTTTGGGGGGTGAATTACAAATGGCTCCCTCTTGTGTTACCTTAGTAAAGGTAAGGGGACCCCTGACTATTAGGTCCAGTCATGGCCGACTGGGGTTGCGGCACTCATCTCGCTTTATTGTCCAAGGGAGCCGGCGTACAGCTTCCGGGTCATGTGGCCAGCATGACTAAGCCGCTTCTGGTGAACCAGAGCAGTGCACAGAAACGCTGTTTATCTTCCCGCCGGAGCGGTACCTATTTATCTACTTGCACTTTGACGTGCTTTCGAACTGCGAGGTTGGCAGGAGCAGGGACCAAGCAACGGGAGCTCACCCCATTGTGGGGATTCGAACCGCCGACCTTCCAATCGGCAAGTCTTACTGTTATTTCCCTGAACCACAAAATCTCAGATGTGCTCACCTCTCTTTCCTCTTATGGTACAGGTCACAGCCTATGTCATCACATGAGCCTCGAGACAAGATATTTCTTGACCTGCAGAAACTGACCAAGTCATTTCTTCTCTGTCACCTTGGATAAAGTATGGGGCATGTGGGAAAGGGCACAAAGGTGATACAGAACCCATCCTTGACTGGTTTCAGTATCTTGTTGCAAATGCTTTGCCACATCGAAGTATCATTTATCAGAAAAAGTCATGGGCAGTATCTTTCTGGCTATGGAAATCACGGCCCAAATTTTATCAAGCTTCTTTTCACTAAAGTGCGCCTCAGCAATTCTTGAAATAGCGCCACTGGGTGATGTGAAGACCAGAGGACACAAAAACTTGCTTCCCCAGTTCCCTTGCCATCTAACCCCCCCCCCCCATCCAGCGGCAGGGTGGGGCTAGCTGGGGCAGGACGCTCCACAGGGCTTCCAAGGAGTCTGCCTGCCTCCTCCCACTCAGCCGCCCTACAACTGAGGGGGAGGTGGCGGGCGGACCATTTGGGGCAGGGCAGAGCCTGCAGGTGCCCAAGCCACCGTGTCACTCCCGGGAGAGACGCGTGGCTCGGGCACGCTGCAGGACCCGCGGTGACTGTCGCCCAGCATTTTGTCACCCCCTCAGTGGTGACACCCAATGCAGACCGCCCCCACCGCCCCCCTTCCTCCGCCCCTGCCCCTATCCCTAAAACAGGTGCTTAATAAGAATTTGGACGCAATTTATCTCAAAACTTTTGAAATCCTTTTCAGTTTACTGTAGCTTTCCTGCTACTTCTTGCCTCCCTATTTAAGAATTGTGAAATGTTTATACAGTGGTACCTCGGGTTAAGAACTTAATTCGTTCCGGAGGTCCGTTCTTAACCTGAAACTCTTCTTAACCTGAGGTACCACTTTAGCTAATGGGGCCTCCCGCTGCCACCATGCCACCGCTGCACAATTTCTGTTCTCATCCTGAAGCAAAGTTCTTAACCTGAGGTAATATTTCTGGGTTAGCAGAGTCTGTAACCCGAAGCATCTGTACCACTGTAGTGGGTGGCTGAGGCAACCCAGTCACTTGAGTGGAATATATTACTATTACTACTAGTAGTAGTACTACTACTACACTATTCCTGTTCTTGCAGCTTCAGAGTTTTGTCACTTTTGCATCTATGTATGTTCTCCTTTTGCAGAATGAAGTTGTTTTGCTGCTCATGGAGGAGCATCTCATACCAATTTAGAAAGCTTTGATAAGGGGATGGCAGCAATAGACTGCTTTATGGGCTGTTTTGCTGACCACTTTATAAACCTCCCAGTTTAAATAAATTATGGCCATAGGGCATGAAGGGCACAGACAGTCTCTAACTTAAATGGATTTCTCATCCCCGTCGGAATTAGGACACTGTTGCAGTTTGGTGTGGATTGGTGTTTTGACTCTTGACTTAATGAGCTGTCCATCTTTATTAGTGATTTTTCATTTCTCCTTATAATTGGTGTACCCTATTAGCCTTATTTTGATCCTTTACAGCCTATTAAGCATGTGGTAATATCTGAGGAATTAGGCAGCAGTACAACTCCTGTCAGGCTCCATGAGGAAGGGGTGGCAGAGAGAAGCTTCCACTCGAAAAGGATGATCAATTATGAAGACTTGGTGCCTGTATTTGGACACAATACCAAACCATGGTTTCGTGCTATGAGAACACTTCTCTCCACCTTTGGGACTGCTGTGAGAAGACCAGGCACTGCTCCTTCCATTTTACACGAACCACAGTTTAGTGTATCAGTGGAACCCAAAATTCTGGTTAATCTTAAATGAATAGCAAAAGCAAGAGAGTTCATTAAACTGTTGCCTGATGTTTGTTTGTTTGTTTCAACAAACCATAGTTAAGATTAGCTAGAGTTCAGAAAACAAAACAAACTGCTGTTAATCTTAAACTGAAATCCTTTCCGTAGCCGCTGGAGCGGATAGCATGCCAATCTGAGGGGAAGCGAGACTTGTTCTTGTCACAACTCTAAACCATGGTATAGCATCTCATGGGTACCTTCTTCTTCTTTGGCGTTCACTCGTAGCCAAGTGTGCCTTCCTCTTAGCTCATTTCTCCCTTTTGTCCTGAGTTCGAGCGTCTTCAAAGCCCATGATACCTTTGGTAAAGGCAGTTCTCCAGTTCAAGGACGCGCAGGCCAGTATTTCCCAGTTGTCAGTGTTTATACTACATTTTTTTTAGATTTGCCTTGAGAGAGTCTTTGAACCTCTTTTGGTGTCTACCAGCATTACACTTTCCATTTTGAAGTTCAGAATAAAGTAGTTGCTTTGGAAGACGATAATCAGGCATCCGCACAACATGACCAGTCCAATGAAGTTGATGTTGAAGAATCATTGCTTCAACACTGGTGATCTTTGCTTCTTCCAGTACACTGCCATTAGTTTGCCTGTCTTCCCAGGTGATGTGTAAAATTTTTCGGAGACACCATTGATGGAATCTTTCGAGGAGTTGGAGGTGGCATTTATAAGTGGTCCACGTTTCACAAGCAGAAAGTAAGGTTGGTAGTACGTGGGTACCACCCCTGCATAGAGATCCCTCTCACACACCTAGTGACAGTTCCAAAATCCATTGGAATCTGTAATCCCCATGAGATAAGCAAGTTGGCACTGACACCATCAGTATTCACTCTATCAATCCATAATTTTGTTTGTTCTTTCGGTCTGGACAAGACATTGACTACATCTGCATGTCAGATATCCTTTTAACCAGATTCAAGTTCAATACTGGATTACATATAAGGAGGAGAGACTGGACAGTAATAAATGTATTTATTACTGCACTGGCTGCAAAATTTGCCTTGGTTGCAAGTAAGTTGAGAGCTAGGCACCAAGACAAGTATCATACAGGGAAGTGTGAGATGTGGAGTGCTTAACTTAGGCAAGAGTGATTTTTACATTTTTTAATGTTTGCTTTGCTGTTGCTGTTGTTCAGTTTTAAGTCAATTATTTGTATTCTACGCATTGTGACCAATTATGATGGCTTATAGCTTTGAGCAATAAAGACTTGTTCATTCAAGGGGGAGAGAAACTGCAAAGCTCAAAAGCAGAACATTTTTTGATTGATAAAACCTAAAATTTTAAACAATTTTAAAAACCATCACCCTTAAGAAATTGTTAAAAGTTGCTTACATATCTTATGTTGTTGTTTTTTTAGTTTGGTAGGCAAACTCTGCAACTGATTCAGTTACATTAAATTGTGTTTCCATGATGAGAAAAGCTTTATGCCACTCTAAAGACCTTCTTGGGAACGTGCATTCGAGGGTCAAATAAAGTCTCGTCCATTCATCTCTATAAGAATTATACATTAGTAACGTTTGGTACAGTTTCTCACTCTTCACTCCTGCATGAACACAATTCTTTATAGAATACAATTAAATTTTCCTTACAAAATTGCGGAGGCGAGAACATTAAAGCCAATTAGTGTGAGAACTTTCCTGTATTTGGGAGGAAATGAAGACCTCAGGTAATTAGTACAGCCCGGTCTTGCTGTTCCCCCCCAAAAGTAATGAAAGATAAATCTTCTTGGCAGATGTTGTAGAGCTCTGATCATCATCATCCTTGACTCATCACAGATGAGACTAGACTGCTGAAATGGAAGATGAAACAAGCAAGCAAACCATTAAAGGCACACCTAGTGAAGTCCAGGTATAATTCTGCTTATTGTAGGCTCCTAAAGTCTGCAGAATCACCAGTCCCAGAGTAAGATCCTGTCTGCACTTGAGTTTAGACAATGTTGATCCACAGATGGATTAATTTATTCAATTTTAAGCTGCCCTTCTACATTTAATAACAACCCAGTGCAGTTTACAGATCTTGGATCACCTAGATGTATCATTGCGTAATCATAAGCATCTAGGTAACATGGGGAGATATGGGGGAAACCATCCAAGCAGAAGTTTTAGAGGCACATTATCAAATGATTCCCCCCCCCCCATACCCACAGCAAATCATCAGATCCTATGAACTGCTGCAGTGACAATGAAGCTTGTGGGAGATAAACACACACACACACACACACACACACACACACACGTCCTTTTTGGGTGGATGGACTCCAGGCCTCCTTGTTAAACCGACCTATCACAGGACCGGATCATATTCCTGTCGCCAAATGGGCCAATGGCGGCAGGAGTTAGTGGGTGTTCCCCTGGGTGCAGGACCAACCGACCAATCATGGCCCTTGATACCACATCCAGGGGAAGTTTAAATGCCCAGCCAGAGGGGCCTTTCAGCCTTTCTCTGCGCCAGTTCTTCCACCCACCCTCCCTAAAATCAAGGTTTTTTCACAGATGCTTCAACCTTGCTATGGACAGTGTCAGTTCTCTAATTTTTCAGGGGCCAGACAGGATTTCCCCCCACTTGGCTAACTGGCGCTGCCATTTGGGTTTTCACCTTTCTCGCAGCAATCACCACAACTTTGTAAGGCATATAGGCATTGGTCTTGGTTGGAGGGAAGGTTGTAGCCTCCGCCTGCCCCTCCACAGGTAAGGGTATCCTGTTAAAAGGATCCAGAAGGTTCCTGTCCGATGCCCAGACAGGGGCTAGAGCCATACCACTTCTCCAACAGGGACCACTTGGGGGATACACCAATTTGATGTAGGTCATAGGGCACCCCCCCCGGCTTCACCCTTAGAAACACGGGTGGGAGTGACACGCACAGTTCCTTACCACAATGCCTATGGCCAAACCTTACCTCTGTAACCAATAAATTTGTGGCCTTATTTGCTCCCCAAACCAAAATGCTGAGTGCCGTCTAGTTATTTAAACCTTAGGGAAGGGGTTGTTACAGGGCCTCGATTCGCAATGTATTTTGGGCATGTTTTGCCTGTTCTAAACAGGTAGAATGGTATCCAGCTAAGTCATTCTCCGAAGAGAACTATTGAAAGAAATAGATTGCAATAAGTCAAGTCAATTGATTTCAGTGGGTTTGTAAGTGTAATGCTGGTGGTCAACAAAAGAGGTTCAAAGACTCTCTCAAGGCAAAACTAAAAAAATGTTATATAAACACTGGCCTGCGAGTGCTCCAGTTGGAGAACAGCCTTCACTAAAGGTGTCAGGGGCTTTGAAGACGCTCGAACTCGGGATGAAAGGGAGAAACGTGCTAAAATGAAGGCACACTTGGCAAATCCACACCATAATCAATTCCCACCCGGAAACCAATGTCTCCACTGTGGAAGGATGTGGGGATCCAGAATTGGCCTCCACAGTCATTTACGGACTCATTGTTAAAGCCATGTTTATGGAAGACATCACCTTGCCAACAAAGGTCCATATTGTTAAAGCTATGGTTTTCCCAGTAGTGATGTATGGAAGTGAGAGCTGGACCATAAAGAAGGCTGATCGCTGAAGAATTGATGCTTTTGAATTCTGGTGCTGGAGGAGACTCTTGAGAGTCCCGTGGACAGCAAGAAGATCAAACCTATCCATTCTGAAGGAAATCAGCCCTGAGTGCTCACTGGAAGGACAGATCCTGAAGCTGAGGCTGCAATACTTTGGCCACCTCATGAGAAGAGAAGACTCCCTGGAAAAGACCCTGATGTTGGGAAAGATGGAGGGCACAAGGAGAAGGGGATGACAGAGGACAAAATGATTGGACAGTGTTCTTGAAGCTACGAACATGAGTTTGACCAAACTGCGGGAGGCAGTGGAAGATAGGAGTGCCTGGCGTGCTCTGGTCCATGGGGTCACGAAGAGTCAGACACGACTAAACAACAACAAAAATGGAAGACAATCTTACTCAGCTATGAGTGATCACCAAAGAAGAAGAAACTCTGTGAATGACTCAGTTTGCAATACCTTTTGTATCGCTTCTCTTACCCTGGATGCTACGGAATACTGTGATCAGGTGGGATGGCCGTCTTTCATGGATGCTTTAGTTGAGATTCCTGCATTGCTTCGGGGTTGGACTAGATGACCCTCGAGGTCCCTTCCAGCTCTACAGTTCTATGATTCTCTGACCTATATGGTGGTTACACTTGCATGGTACTGCAGTTTTGGCTGTCAGTTATGTAAGTCAGCTTTATAAAGTGCATTTCTCTAGAAATGACAAACAGCTTTTTTTTTTCCTTTTTGAAGGCAATTAAGATGTTGCCACTTTGATTCCAGCAATTTGTATGAGCTTCAGTGGTATAATTGGATCTTTTAATACATTAAACAGATATGTAAGGGGGGGCAAGACTCTCTCGCTTGTTCTCCGCATTCTTAATGAAGCACAAAAGAGCTTAGTAAAAACAAGTTTCTGTCTAGTTAAACATTATCAAGCATTCTAATTAGGGCTGAGCATTATATTAATTAGGTAGCGAATTCTCCATTTTTCATTCTTGTTATTGGCCAGTGTGAATCAATCATTTAAATGATCCTGTTTGAAATATGGAAGCCGTGGCTTATTTACAAAAGCAGGGAGACAAGGCTACAAACCAAATACATGGGTGATGCTGTCAGGTGATGCTAACTTAGTACAACCAAGCCCAGATTTCCTTATTTATTTAAAATAATTTATATCCTACTCTTCCTCCCAAAGGAGAGCTGAGCGGCATGCAATAAACCTGTATATCCTACAACAAATAACATTGCAGCCAAAATATCCAGGAGGACTCTAAAGCCTGATTAAAGATAAGTTTTCACTGGACTCCTATGTTTGAATTTCCAGGGAAAGGGGAAGTCGTGTCACATCTTGACACTGTACAAAAAATTGGAGAGACGCCATGAAGAACCTCTATGGAAAATCTCTGTTGTCAGGAAGGATTATATGGTGGAGTTAAATGGGGAAGGCCTACAAGGCAGTAAAAAGGTAAAGGTAAAGGGACCCCTGACCATTAGGTCCAGTCATGACTGACTCTGGGGTTGCGGTGCTCATCTCGCTTTATTGGCCGAGGGAGCCAGCATACAGCTTCCGTGTCATGTGGCCAGCATGACTAAGCCGCTTCTGGCGAACCAGAGCAATGCACAGAAATGCCATTTACCTTCCCGCCAGAGCGGTACCTATTTATCTACTTGCACTTTGAGGTGCTTTCGAACTGCTAGGTTGGCAGGAGCAGGGACCGAGCAATGGGAGCTCACCCTGTCACGGGGATTCAAACTGCCGACGTTCTGATCGGCAAGCCCTAGGCTCTGTGGTTTGACCCACAGCGCCACCTGCATCCCTCCTACAAGGCAGTACTAGGGGGAAATACTTAATAGTTAATCCATACTTGCAAATTGCTGCCTGCCCCTCTCACAATCACTGTATACAGCGCATAGTTTTTAACTTTGTAACGTGATTATTTGGCCTAAACTTTCCAATAATCTTGTGAAATAAACTCCAAACGAACCTTCAGATTCTGGCTACAAATGGATTGGCATTATCAAGCATCTGGAGTGAACAGCAACAATGCTTCCAATCTTGTTACAGGTTTTCCTTTCTTACGAGTTCTTAGTTACTTTCAGTCTGAAGTTTGTTGCTTTGAGATGACTTCCCCCACCCATCTTCCTGATTTTTTTTTTACTGGTGAACTCATGAAAATCTCAGCTTTCAAGACTGAGCGAGACGTTATTAAAGGTCGCTTTGTAGCTCCGAAAAATAATCACTGAAAATCTTTCACTTGTTTATAAATTATAAAAGAGAGAATAGCAACAGTTTTCCTCCTTGCATTGATGAAAAACTGATACAGAGAAAAGAGAATTCTATGTCACATCGTATCTGAATGTGCTCTGTTTATACTCACTGTCCTTAGAGCACAGTTAATGTCATTCTGCTTGCCTTTTTTATGAGTTATTTATCTTGTGCTGTTTTGCTCGTTCCCTTTTGCTCATTTTGTTAGATGGCAATGGGCCTTTGAGCCCTGGCCTTTGCCTGGTTTTTAATATTGGCTCTCTTGCAAATATTGCCCCCTCTTCTCATATCTTTAACTCCCTTCCCCACAACTCTTTTATTCTGTGAATTGTAAGTTTGCTCATTTTTGTTTTTTTGTTTTTTTCTCCTCTCCCAAAACTGCCATGTTATGGTTCTTTGTGAAACTTATTTCCCATTTAGTGACTTCTCTCTCATGCTATGTTTGGGACTAGCATAAAAGTAAAAAAAAAAAAAAGGCGCAACCTTCAAAGAGATGCTGTTCAGAACTAAGACATCACTTAAGTATCTGTAATTATTGAGCATTCATCCTGATTTGCTGGCACAAAACATATCTGGAAGATAGAATATGCCTGGCTTTTATTGAGCATTTGTTCTGAATTGTTTGTGGGGGAGTTACACACCGATGAGCATTGATATCCTGATTTGATCGCAAGACATTTAGATGTCTTCCCGTTAATCATTGGTTCATGCCACACTTTTCATTGTATTTCCCTGTCAATTTCCTAACCAGAAACAAGTTTGGTTGTGTTTTATAAAAAAGAAAGAAAGAAAGAAAGAAAGAAAGAAAGAAAGAAAGAAAGAAAGAAAGGCTATTAGGAATCGCTAATAGAAGAGCTCTTGTTTGCACATTTGATCTACTGCCATTTTTCAGACATCATCCTTGCCAACTTTAATCTTTTTCTTAGAGTTCTACGCTCTTCACCTTTCCCCACCTGTTAACCTTTGTTCAGCTGTTAAGAGTCTTAGAACCGTAGAATCGTAGAGTTGACCCGTGGGTCATCTAGTCCAACCCCCTGCAATGCAGAAATCTCAGCTGAACTATCCATTCTTCTTCTCTGACATTTAATGGCTAATTAATTGGATAATAGTTTTGCTAGAAGTCTAAAACTCCGTTCCTATCACAAATGGTTTTTATTAATTCTTGGTACTGACTTGGTAGTTCTGGTCCTGTATTTGGCATTTATTACTTCTTGATATTCTAGTCGGGCACATTTTCAAGAAACAATTTGTACTCTCAGCTCCTACTACCCTGTCTTCTCCCAGCTTAGCATCTCAGGAGAGATTGGGTTGACGCCAGCGCAGTCCCTAATAAGACAGAGGTCCAGTGTCGAAGCAATGATTCTTCAACATCAACTTTGTTGGACTGGTCATGTTGTGCGGATGCCTGATTATCGCCTTCCAAAGCAACTACTCTATTCCGAACTTAAAAATGGAAGCATAATGCTGGTGGTTAACAAAAGAGGTTTAAAGACTCTCTCAAGGCAATTTTTTTTTTTTAAATGTAGTATAAGCACCAACAATTGGGAAACACTTGCCTGCGAGTGCTCCAAGTGGAGAACAGCCTTTACCAAAGGTGTCATGGGCTTTGAAGACATCTGAACTCAGGACGCAAGGGAGAAACATGCTAAGAGGAAGGCACATTTGGCAAACCCTCACCGTGATCAATTCTCGCCTGGAAACCTATGTCCCCACTGTGGAAGGATGTGTGGATCCAGAATTGGCCTCCACAGTCACTGACGAACTCACTGTTAAAACTGTGTTTATGGAAGACAATCTTACTCAGCTACGAGTGATTGCCAAAGAACATGTTTCAGCTTCAGGGCATCATGAGGAGGAGGAGGAGGAGGAGGAGGTCATATACCCGAAAGAGCAGGGTCAGATCAAGACACATCGACAAATGAAGGCATCCCATCAGGTCCCTGGCACTGCCAGAGCCCAACAAGGGCAAAAGGCAGGTTGACAGTACCCTTACGAATTCACAGTAAACAGTGCTGGCTAGGATTCACTTGGAAAGAGCTATTGCCTCAGCAACATGCTGAAGCCTTCTGAGACCTTACAAAGGCTGGCTGGCTTAAGCCTCCTATTAGTCCTCTCAGGAGCTGCCTGCTGCTTAAAGAGCCATTGCCTTATTCAGAGGAGTCCAGTAAAGGCGTATCCTCTGGCCTGGATATCTGCCTTCGAAGCCAGATATAGGATTGTGGCCAAAGAACATGATAGCTATATGTGGCCTCTGTGGAAAATGCATTTGAATGATTTTTGAATGACCTTTTTAAAAAAAGAAACCTTTTTTTTTTTACTACTTGCTCATTGAAAATACATTTTAAAGCAGACGTCTGATCCCTTCCCAATAGGAGCTACTAAGAATTTCAAAGGCATCGTCAAAGAACACATGCACCCATGCTTTGCATCTTTCCTTTGCTTTCCGAGTCCTTACTTTCTACTTCTCTGTCTCTCAGTCTTCAGTCAATCAACCAATCTGTTTTATCGTTTAGCCTTCAGCCATGGCAACTTCCTAAATACAAACAATAAGCATATAATACAGTGGTACCTCGGGTTACATACGCTTCAGGTTACATACGCTTCAGGTTACAGACTCTGCTAACCCAGAAATAGTGTTTCAGGTTAAGAACAGTTTCAGGTTAAGAACGGACCTCTGGAACAAATTAAGTACTTAACCCGAGATACCACTGTACAGGCTGTTGCTCTATGAATAAAGATTAGCCATTAGACGTCTTGACCAGGAGTGCCAGCTAGGCTCTGTGACCATGGGTGCCCAGGGCCATGGATGCCATGCAGCATGCATGGTCCTGACACTGAAATTTGTGGGTGCCCAGCCACTTCATGGGGAATTTTGTGGGTGCTCAGGCACCCAGGGCCCTAGGGAGTTGACACCTATGGTCTAGACCAAGTTAGTCTTCAGCTTTGCTGCTACAAAAGAGTAATCTCCTGCATAACAGGGATATCATTTCTGCCATGAAGCAGCTCTGTTTTTTGTCTTGTTTTTTAGTTTACCCAGTAAGTTACTATGATATTAACTTAAAAAACAAACAGTTAACTTTGTATTCTTAGGTGTAAGGTACAACTAATTTCAAAAAACAACCTGCATTCCCCAACGGGAAAGTATAATTTGCAGCCATACTACGGACTGCAGATAATTTTGTTGTTGTTTAGTCATTTAGTCGTGTCTGATTCTTCATGACCCCATGAACCAGAGCACGCCAGGCACTCCTGTCTTCCACTGCCTCCCGCAGTTTGGTCAAACTCATGCTGGTACCTTCGAGAACACTGTCCAACCATCTCGTCCTCTGTCGTCAACTTCTTGTGCCCTCCATCTTTCCCAACATCAGGGTCTTTTCCAGGGAGTCTTCTCTTCTCATGAGGTGGCCAAAGTATTGGAGCCTCAGCTTCAGGATCTGTCCTTCAGAATGGATAGGATTGATCTTCCTGCAGTCCATGGGACTCTCAAGAGTCTCCTCCAGCACCATAATTCAAAAGCATCAATTCTTTGGTGATCAGCCTTCTTTATGGTCCAGCTCTCACTTCCATACATCACTACTGGGAAAACCATAGCTTTAACTATACGGACCTTTGTTGGCAAGGTGATGTCTCTGCTTTTTAAGATGCTGTCTAGGACAAACCTAGACAGACGGCAACAGTAATTGTGACAAAAATACATATTATTCCACTTTGGTTTTTTTAAAAAAATACACTGAGATAACTAGTGTGAAATCACATAAAAAGAGGCCTGAACCATGTCAATAATTATGAGGGAAAATAATACCTATAATTCCTCCAGAGTAGGCAGAGAGGTGAATTGAATGGAAACTGAACTGCAGCAGAATGGAATCAGCTCAGGTTACAATGAATGAACGTGAACCAAGAAGTCCTTGTGAATTGTGTTCAGGATGGTGGTAGAGAATGTGTGGCCCTCCAGATCTCGCCAGAGCTGTTGGGAGTTGTAGTTCAGCGACATCCGGAGCATCTCTACCACCGTCCTAAGCAGAATTCACAAGCATTTCTTGTTTCAGTGGTTACTGGAACTTCTGAAGCAGATCATAGGTGTATAAAGAAGATAGGCATTTGCAGGTATGGAAATTAAACACATGTGTATGGAATTAAAGCTGAAAAGCAGTGAGTGGGGAGACAGGAAGGAGACCTGTCAGGTGGTAGAGGCTAGTTTGATGGAAGAAAGAAGAAAATAACGGCAAATGAGGAAAACTTTTTTTTTTTTTTTTTAAGCAACAGCTAGGGAAGGATAACAGAGAAAGGCTTGCCTCAGAAAAGAAGCAATTGCAGGGATTAATTCAGAAAAGTAAGGGCAACTAAATTATAAAGATTTTAGCTTAGTTGGCTGTTTAAAATAGCATTAGGTTAAGAGGTTTCTTAGACCTCTATCGCTGAAGCCAGGAGTTTTTTGGTTCTGTTTGCTTAATTGCAGCAGAATAAGGCGGCGGCGGGGTGTGTGTGATCAGATAGACTTTAACATAACAGGTCAAGCTTTGTTTGACACTGAAATACATTGCAGTGAATCAGTGGAAATAAGTGAAGCCAAGTGCTTCGCTGTATTAGAGACAAGGAACCCTTTTTATTGCAGCCTGTTAAGAAAGGGGGATTCACTTATAACGGCTGATTAATTTTATTGTATGTGGATTTTGTAATGAAACTTGCTCCCAGCCACTGAGATCACATACGTCAATCAGTCTATCGGCAAGGATGGCAGAAAAGCTAACTCAGAATCATATAATATTGTAGTTACTATCCATAGGGCCATATCTCAGATTACATCTTGAAGTGCATACCTAAGATTTAAGCATGCCTTTTGGAATGTTACAGTACGAGCGCAACATGTGTATGTATCATGCAGTTATGCGTATCAGAATTGTCTTGCAGTGCAACCTCACATATGCTCATTCAGAAGTCAATGTCACCGTGTTCAAAGGGAATTGCTCCTAATAAGGATAATTTTATCTCTACCCTGCACTCGGTTAACATGAATTGCTCCAGGGCTGGGGCACTGATAAGGTGCTGGCATGCTATTTTCCTTCATTGCTACAACAACATCAAACAGGCATACTTAATTCCCTCCCAGCTGTACAGCATGTAATGAGTCCACATCTGCCATCATACCACAGTGGACATCTGTGGCATTTTGGTGAGAGGTCCCAGGGCGATGAATGCTTGCCAGAGCAGCTTACAAGATAATGTATCATACAAGAGGAAAACCAATGCAATCATAATAAAATACAGTATTAAAAAATCAGAGCATTAAACAGCTGTGATAGAAAACATCAAATCTAGTTAACATTGGAGCAATCAGCAGATAAAGGCAACGCATTCAAAATCTTCCACCAGCAGATAAAGGGCAACTGTCTGCCAGCTCCATCTGGTACGCAGGCTGAGGCCTACCTGCCCTTGGACTGTCTTATCAGAGTGGTGCATGCTCTGGTTATCTCCCGCTCAGACTACCGCAATGCCATCTACGTGGGGCTACCTTTGAAGGTGACCCGGAAACTGCAAATAATCCAGAATGCGGCAGCTAGACTGGTGACTGGGCATGGTCAGCGAGACCACATAACACCGGTCTTGAAAGACCTACATTGGCTCCCAGTACATTTCCAAGCACAACTCAAAGTGTTGGTGCTGACCTTTAAAGCTCTAAATGGCCTCGGCCCAGTATACCTGAAGGAGTGTCTCCACACCCATCGTTCAGCCCGGACACTGAGGTCCAGCTCCGAGGGCCTTCTGGCAGTTCCCTCACTGCGAGAAGTGAGGTTACAGGGAACCAGGCAGAGGGCCTTCTCGGTAGTGGCGCTCGCCCTGTGGAATGCCCTCCCATCAGATGTCAAGGAAATAAACAACTATCTGACTTTTAGAATAAAAAAAATCCTTCCAGTAGCACCTTTAAGACCAACTAAGTTAGTTCTTGGTATGAGCTTTCGTGTGCAAGCACACTTCTTCAGATACACAATGACTTTTAGAAGACATCTGAAGGCAGCCATGTTTAGGGAAGTTTTTAATGTTTGATGTTTTATCATATTTTTAATATTTTGTTGGAAGCCACACAGAGTGGCTGGGGAAACCCAGCCAGATTGGCAGGGTATAAATAATAAAATTGTTGTTGTTGTTATGACTTCTCTATGCAGGATTGCCTTCCAATGGCACTGCAGTAAGTTGGTTGCACTAGGAAATGTGTTGCTACCCATGTAAGTGTACATTAAGTTCCATGTAAAGAAGGCTCTTTAGATGTCTATCAGGCCCAGCAAACGTGGCCAATAGTGAGGATGATGGGAATTGTAAGCAGCCTAATCTGGAGGAATACAGATTGGAGTGTACATTGTCAACTAGCTCACCCAAGTTTTCTCAGTAAGCCATGTGTGAAATGGTCCTAAAGCAGCATGATTCACACCTTTCTCAAAAACTGAATTGCCAACCTTGACATATGGGCAAGAATTAAACTGACCTCAATAATTAAACATCCAGCTGTCAAATTATGTCCTGGTCATGTCTCAAAGTGAACTTTGCTTCAAATGTTTTGGGACCGACTTCAAGCTCTCAAGGACATTTCAGAATCATGCAACTAACAGGAGTGTTTGTATATAGCTATTCTTTGCAGTTTTAGCATTCTGTCCATTATCAGGAAGGAGAAAGATTACCATAATCCAGGATAGATTAAATAAATGCTTATTTATCTATTTTTTGACCAATCATAGTTATGAAGTTGAAAACTAGATTATTTCCCCCACCCCTTCTCAGCACATTTCTATTGAGAGATATCAGCCTTCGTGTATTAGCAAGATTGCCAGAAAACTAAAATCCCTTCCTTGTTTAAAGCATTAGAATAGCTTCCTAGCATCTGCTTTAGGAATATGAAGAACAATAAAATATCACCCCCACCCCCATTGTATAAACCAAGTGGATGTTTTAAGACTGCATCTTTTGAGATGAGTTCTCCCACCACACCCTTTGGCAAATCAGAACATAAAGACTACAGTTTGATGTTTCTTTGCACAGGAAATTGCACCCTTATTTACTTCTTTGTGTTAAGAAGGGTGTGTGGCTAGCCTTCCTTGGGTGTGGCTCCACCACCATGAAGACCAGTGGTTGGTGCTGGTAGGACCAGAAGTATGCTTCTTTCCCGGTCCCTCTTTTCTGGTCTGCCTGTAACCATGGGCTCTGGATTCTGTTGTTATCTGCCTTGCTATTGAAGTGAGAGCTGGACCATAAAGAAGGCTGATTGCTGAAGAATTGATGCTTTTGAATTATGGTGCTGGAGGAGACTCTTGAGAGTCCCATGGACTGCAAGAAGATCAAACCTATCCATTCTGAAGGAAATCAGCCCTGAGTGCTCACTGGAAGGACAGATCCTGAAGCTCCAATACTTTGGCCACATCACGAGAAGAGAAGACTCCCTGGAAAAGACCCTGATGTTGGGAAAGATGGAGGGCACAAGCAGAAGGGGACGGACAGAGGATGAGATGGTTGGACAGTGTTCTCGAAGCTACCAGCATGAGTTTGACCAAACTGCGGGAGGCAGTGGAAGACAGGAGTGCCTGGTGTGCTCTGGTCCATGGGGTCACGAAGAGTCGGACACGACTAAATGACTCAACAACAAAAATTGACTTCTCAGCTCATTGTGTGTGTGTGTGTGTGTGTGTGTGTGTGTGTGTGTGTACAACAGATCAGGCAGGTATAAAACTTGTGATCCACCAAGCTGAATGCAGCCAGCTATGCATTATGCTTGAAACTGTGGTATGTGGTATGCAATGGGTTAAAAGAGGTGGGTTAAAAGGGATGTGTTTCAGTGACCTACCAGTTCAGCAGACCCGCCAAGTGTTCCTATTTTCCAGGGACGTCCTTGATTTGGAGAAGTCATTCCAGTTTCTGATTTGATCCTGGGATGTCCTGCTTTTCCTTAGGACATCCCTAAGGTTGGCAGGAGCTGGGACCAAGCAAATTATTACCCCATGTAATAATTATAGGGGTTGCTCGTGCGTACGTTCACGCCACTCCTGGCTAGGTTGTCTGGTAAACCTTTTCTGTCTGGACAGCCCTTCACTTTGTGGCTGTTTCAGTCGCTAGCAGAATCCGTCAGTGGGCGTTTCTTAAACCTTTTCCAGCATAAAAGCTGTTTGACGCCAAGTCTCCTCCTACTCTCCCTGCGCGGAAGTCTTCTGCGCAGGGAGGGTGTGGGTAGCGGAGGACCCATGCTCTCCTCGCTGGTCTCCGGCGAGGAGTCCTGGAGCCCCCTCGCCGATTCCCCCATCTGCCCCCCTTTATCCCTGGTGTTACACTGATTTCCTTCCCCAGCTGATGAGCTGCCTCTCTCCCTGCTGGGCCCTTCTCCAGCATCGCTTGGGAGCCTTGCCTCCACCTCTGGCTCCGATGTCAGTTCCCTGACACCCCATCACAGGGATTCGAACCGCCAACCTTCTGATTGACAAGCCCAAGAGGCTCAGTGGTTTAGACCACAGCACCACCCGCGTCCCTATAAATTCAATTAATAATAATAGTAATAATATTCACTGTAGGAAATATGGCAACACTACAGTAGGCAAGTCCTCACCAGAATGGTTTGCAATCTAATAGACACAGCACAAAAGGAATGAGGGACAGCAGTGGGAAGGGGAGAACATGGTAAACCAGAAATCCAGTAAGATCCGTTTTCAATGGGATTGCCATCTCTTTGTTTTCCTGTGCAGACTCTGGGGGGCATCACCGTAAAAGAGAAAATGCATAACCAAACCGTAGGGTAAAAAAAGAAGAAGAGCAGATTCAAACATGCTAATTTGGATATACAGTGGTACCTTGGGTTACAGACGCTTCAGGTTACAGACTCCACTAACCCAGAAATAGTGCTTCAGGTTAAGAACTTTGCTTCAGGATAAGAACAGAAATCGGGCTCCAGTGGCCCGGCGGCAGCAGGAGGCCCCATTAGCCAAAGTGGTGCTTCGGGTTAAGAACAGTTTCAGGTTAAGAACAGACCTCCGGAACGAATTAAGTACTTAACCCGAGGTACCACTGTATGCCTTCAAATTTAGAGAGAAACACAGAGTTGGGGAAACAGTGAACAGTGTGCTGGCTCAATCTACTACTGCCCAGATGCCAACTATTGAATGGCAACTTGGTGGGCCAAGATTATCGCCACCCTAGAGAACGATCTGAGCATTTCTGCCCACTTGCTGCTTTCCATATCTATCATTGCACAGAAAAACCTGTCACGTTATATCATTGTCTGCTCTGATCCTTTATGACTCTGCCTTGAATGTGTGCCCGCTCATTACTAGCCCTGCCCTTGGGAGAGTGCCTGCCAGGGCTGTCGTCTTAAACTGGTCTTTGATTGCTCCCATCAATTCTTGTTCTGAGAAGCATTGCCACATGCAGGACCTGTCAAGGCTGAAGTCATATCTTATTTCCTGTTTAAAGTGGGTAAGAACAGACCTAACATTCATCTGGGGGAAGGAAGTGATTTGCACTGGCTGCTGGCTGCTATGTCTTCCAGATCCCGACTGTCTGCCCTGTTAATGTCCCTCTTTGTTGCCCTTCTGTTCCCTGTCTGTGTGCGCTGGAGATGGGGCTGAGCATAATGAATGCCACACTGTTCGACAGAGTTCATCATCCTGGAGCAAGACAATAAATATACTACAAATGCACTACAGAGATGTCACTTGTTCAGTTGCAGCAATGCGATTATTTTCATGCGGTCTCTTTCCTAGCAGTGACGCACTACAGGCACATTGTCAGTTTCTAATATTTTATTCTTTTTCCATGTTGAAAGTGACATTTGTTACTCAGCAATTATATTCCAAGTCAACAAAACTAGCAACTTCCCACTCCCCCAGCATCGATGTTTATAACCCAAATTACATACAATTGCATTTTAAGGGTCCGTCTTATCTCATTTCATCCTCTTTAACATGTTTCTTAATATATTCTCCTATTTTTCTTACACTTCAAACCCTGCTGTGGTCTTCACATAGGGGAAATAACTTTTTAAGTAGACTACAAAGGGTTTCCAGTCTTCTTTAAAATATTATAAATTTGTATATTTTATCACTACCGCCTCTGTGTATTCCAAGATTTTCAGCCATTTTTTCTTTGAGAGTGTTCTCTCCTTCCATTTCTGTGCATAAATAATTTTTGCTTCTGTTGTCACATACATAAATACAGTTGAGGCTTTCTTTCGGATTTCACAGTCTGGTATACTCAACAAGAAGGATTCTTTCCTCTTGGGAAAAGTCACTTTATTCCCCCCCCCCCTAAATTTTCTTAGACTTCATGTCCCAAACAACCTTTGCCTTCCTGCACATTCACCACATATGATAAAATGACCTCTCACAGTCCTTACATTTCCAATACCTTCCTGACATGTCCTGGTTTTTGGGTGTAAAAATGGCATCACGTCAGGGGGGAATTTTGCCAAACGGGGAAAACGTCAGGGGAAACCCAGATGTATGGCAATGGAAACTGCTCCAAAAGCTTAAAATCATTATGCTGAGGGTGTCAGGAATTTTACTTTTTGAAATATGGCAACACTAAAACAGGAACATCCCATTCCACAAAGATAATTTTACTATTTATACCCCACACATCTTACTGAGTTGCCCCAGCCACTCTGGGCAGCTTCCAACGTATATAAAAACATAATAAAGCATTAAACATTTTAAAAAAATCCTTCCCTATACAGGATTTCCTTCAGGGATAGGATAACTCCATACCCTCCAACATTTGTCCAATGAAAATAGGGACGTCCTAAGGACGTCCTAACTGGGACGCAGGTGGCACTGTGGTCTAAACCACTGAGCCTTGGGCTTGCCAATCAGAAGGTTGGTGGTTTGAATCCCTCTTGCAGGGTGAGCTCCCGTTGCTTGGTCCCTGCTCCTGCCAACCTAGCAGTTCAAAAGCACGTCAAAGTGCAAGTAGATACAGTGGTGCCTCGTAAGACGAAAAGAATCCGTTCTGGGAGTCTCTTCGTCTAGCGGTTTTTTCGTCTTGCGAAGCAAGCCCATTGACGGGATTAGCGGATTAGCGCTATTAGCGCTATTAGCGGCTTTTAGCGGCTTTTAGCGGCTTTTAGCAGCTTATCAGCTTATCGGATAAGCAGATAAGCGGCTTAGCGACTTAGAAAAAGAGGGGGAAAAGGAAAAAAAAAACCCAGGAACTCGCAAGACATTTTCGTCTTGCGAAGCAAGCCCATAGCAGATTCGTTTTGCGAGGCACCTCCAAAACGGAAAACTCTTTCGTCTAGCGAGTTTTCCGTCTTGCGAGGCATTCGTCTTGCGGGGCACCACTGTAAATAGGTACCGCTCCGGCGGGAAGGTAAACGGCGTTTCCGTGTGCTGCTCTGGTTTGCCAGAAGCAGCTTAGTCATGCTGGCCACATGACCCGGAAGCTGTCTGCTGACAAATGCCGGCTCCCTCAGCCAGTAAAGCAAGATGAGCGCCACAACCCCAGAGTCGTCCCGACTGGACTTAATGTTCAGGGGTCCCTTTACCTTTACCTAAGGAAAAGTGGAATGTTCCAGGATCAAATCAGAAACTGGGACGGCTTCTCTAAATCATGGACATCCCTGGAAAATAGGGACATTTTGAGGGTCTGCAAGAGTCTCTGAATAGTGTTCTCAGGCCTCAGAGTACCTCCATTCATCCAGACAAGCAACTGCGTCTCTTTGGCTTGGCACAGCTGCACTAGTTTCCAAGCTGGGCTAGAACTTTACCTGTGCTGCAAGCAGGATCCCTGCCTAGGCATCCCCAGACTGCATAAATCCCCTTATCCAACAGATTCCACCGTTGCCTTCAACAACAGCCAATGACTCTGTGTTGAATTGGGAAAAGGTACAGTGTAACAGCGCAACACACAGAGTAAGAGCTTCTAAGTGTTATGAGAGAGGGAGAGAATTGAAATGGTGATTTATTTTCTTAAGTGCCATGTTGGTTGCAAGGTATAAGTGAACACAAATAGACAGATGTATATATACACACACACACACACACACACCAAAACACTCACATTGTCCTATAAGGTTATTCTTTAGTATGAATTTGCAGCCCTTCCATGTATTTAGGGAAAGAGTGCAGAAATTTGCAAAATTGGATTAATTTGGCATCCCACTGAGCCGGCTCACTTATTCTCATAGCGTCACATCTTTGCAGGAGAAACTTTGTTTATTGCCTTTGTGGCACATTTCAATTACCCGAAACTTCCTAGATAATGAATACTCTTGTTGAAAGCTGAAATAGTCTTGTATTATTGATATATATGCACTCCATATTGTCTGCAGCTTCGAATATCTCTGGAAATGGTGATATATTTTCTCCCATCCTATTATCTTCATTTTAATGTGCTGCCAACAGCAAGCATAAACGTAACGTGTTTCAGCCGAACTATGATCAAACAGTGCACAAACCTAATTGACCACTATGAAATGTTAAAGACATCGAGTTTAAATTCCCTCGGATCATAACGCAAGAAGCTCTTCAATCTTCTAGAGAGCAGAGAGGCAGAATGATGGTGTTGTACAAGTTCCCACGGCCTTTCTTCTCTCGTCTTCTTCCCTTCTCCTGGAATTTTTTATTCCTGACAAAGAACTGTCTCTGAGCTGCAATGTCATTTCCTGGATGATACTTCTCACATGCCTGTTGTCTTTGTCCATGGAGTTTTCTTGGCAGGGATACTGGAGTGGCTTGCTGGTTCCTGCTCCAGGTGGATCACGTTTAGTCAAAACTCTCCACTATGACCTGTCCATCTTGGGTGGCCATGCATGGCATAGCTCATAGCTTTTCTGAGTTGCTCAAGTGCTCACTGGAAGGATAGATCCTGAAACAGAGGCTCCAATACTTTGGCCACCTCATGAGAAGAGAAGACTCCCTGGAAAAGACCCTGATGTTGGGAAAGATGGAGGGCACAAGGAGAAGGGGATGACAGTGGATGAGATGGTTGAACAGTGTTCTCAAAGCTACTAACATGAGTTTGACCAAACTGCAGGAGGCAGTGGAAGACAGGAGTGCCTGGCCTGCTCTGGTCCATGGGGTCATAAAGAGTCGGACATGACTAAATGACTAAACAACAACAACAACTTCTCACATGCATGCAAGAATCGCTGTTAGGGTTGCCATATTTCTAGAAGTAAAATTTAGGAAATGAAACCTCCAAAAAATTGCGAAATTCCTCCCGGACACTGTTTTTGCTGGATATGTCCAGGGAATCCCTGTGCCTGGTAATAAAAGGTCAAGAGGAAGGAGTTATAGTTTATTGGGGGATGCAGTCATCCACCCTTAACTGAAACCAATAAATATAGGCTCTGTTGGTCATGACTTTTTCCCTCTGCAGGAGAGCATCTCACTGTTTGTAATTCCGTCTGAATGGAAAAACTTGATCTTAGTGATTAAGCAAAGCTGATAACAAATGTGCTTAATTTTAAAGTGCCTGGATGCTTTTCATTAGTATATTGCTTTCACTGCTTAGCAAGTGCAGGCATAAAATAGGCTCTTCAATCCCAATCAGATGTATTTGCTTTTGCAGTTATTAATGTTGTTGTGGCCGTATTTGAATTACAGATTCTTCCCTGCTGGGGTAATGGCATCATGAAGCAGAGAGATGAAATGGCTTTGATGGCTGAATAATTCCAGTTGTTGATGTTGTAGGCAACTAGACTACTACAGTGAATGCAAAATATTCCGTTGTTTACAGCAATGCTGTTTTTGGCCGTGTTGATCATTACAAATGTACTGTGCTTTGAAGATGAACCCCCTACTTTCTTTCCTCACCAGCTATAGCGAAGCTTTTTACTATTGTTATGGAGGAAAAGATTTTCTGCTTCCTAGATGAAATAGTCCTCTTTTCTGCTAAACTGTTGGGAGGGATATATGACAATTTTTCAAATCCATAGCTCATGGTGCTGTATATCCTAGACCAGAGCAGTGAATGGGGTGGGTGAAAAGGGAAATACAGTGATACCTCATTTATCAAACGTAATCTGTTCCGGAAGACTGTTTGACTTCTGAAACGTTTGACAACCAAGGCGCAATGGGTGGTCTGCAAATTCCATTGAGAAAATTGAGAAATGCGCCTCCAAAGCTGTTTGACTTCCGAGGCGCGTTTGAAAACGGAAACATTCACTTCTGGGTTGTCAGTGTTCATAAACCAAAACGTTTGGCTTCCAAGACACTTGAAAACCAAGGTACCACTGCAATTCTGTTTGGCAAGCAAAACTGCTTGCCCTGATGGAACAACCACCTCAGCCCATTGCTGAATACCATCCCATGGGTTGTATTCAACTAACGTTTAGTGTAGACCCCCTGAAATAGATTTACTGAAGTTAGTCATGGTCATTTGTTTCAATAGATCTGCTCTGAGGCAAAGATAGTTCCATGCAAGCCTAACAAATTTATTGTGGGAAAAGGTTTTGAAGACTAAAGAACTACTGTGGTCCAGCTGATGGTGTTTTATTTCTGTCTGGGCAAGCCATCACAGTATAACGCCACTGATAGAAATTTCATTTTGCCCGTTGCTTCCTCTATGGAGATGATTCAACAATCATCTGCCAGTCATCAGTGAGAGAGAAATCAGATAATGTCAAGGCATGTTTGAACGGGAGAATATTTTAGTGAAATATTTCATAAGGTTGTTGTAAGCCAGGTAAACAGAAGATTTAAAATGTTAGCAGACTGCAAATTAAAAGATCCAGCAACTCTGATCAGGAGAACCGATTAAGAGCCTTTTCCGCAAGTCAAATGGGTTGGTGGCCGTGGCTGCTCTCACATGAAGAGATAAAATGATAGTCTTGGGTTTGGGGAAGAATGACAGAAATGGGAGCTCTTGAAGCAATATTTGTATATTCACTGTAATATTAGAACTGTATATTTCTAAAGCTTCTGGATTAGTGTTTAAAACCTGAAGTCCTTCGTCATTATATTAATTCCCCCTGTCTTGCTATAGAAACATTTTAACATTTGATTTTTGAGAAATGATGTCCTGGCTGTGCATCCTGTTATTTAAGCTCTGTATTAAATTATTTAGTAGCGCGTCACTCTTCAAATTTCAAAATATTTACTTATCTATGCATTACTTTCCCAGCCTTTCCTGATTATCTTACGCTATGCAAATTACTTTCCCCCTAAACAACCCAAATACTCCATTTAAAATTTGTGCTGCTCATTACTAGAGAGAAAATACAAGAGAACAGTATATTTTCACCATTGCCTGCCTGTTAGTTTGTGATCTCTTGGGCACCTTTCTAATTAAAACGTATGAACACTCTTGCGGATTTCTGTTTAAAAATTGAGCAGGGAATTTGTTCCTACCGTCTTTTAACAGCAAAAAAAGGGTTGCCTTGTTCTTTCCAGAATATTTATATAATGTTTAATCTGTTTGCAGCCAGTTACTTTCCAATGCAGAGAGAGAGAGAGAGAGGGAGAGAGAGACAGAAAGCTTATTTGCTTTTCTGTTTTATCACATCACCAGTGCATGGTATGTTACAGTCAAACATATGGTAGTAAGAAAGAAATAAAAATAAGTATAAGACAAATATCTGTATATAATAATAGTAACATAACTTATTCCTCCAATTTAATTGACTCCTATGAGTCTTAATTTTAACTCCCCTTCCACTCTTTCTTTGGTTTCCTATCGGTTGTCTTTTTGACTGCGTTTTTTTATTCTACTAAATTATTTTCATCACCTTACACTGCCCCACTTTGTCACATCTACTGCTGAGAATCCCTCCCTTCAGTCTGTTACACTTATTTTCTCGATCCCCCCCCCCCATATAGTCTATATATAATGTCCAGTCATCTTTTTAATTCTTATCATCTTTATTTCTTAATCTATTTGTCATGCTGGCAAGTTCTTTATATTCTAATATTTTAAGGTGCCATTCTTCTCTCGATGGTACTGCATCTGTTCTCCACTTTTGTGCTACCTGAATTTGGGCAGCGGTAATCACATACAGAGAGATCAGAGACATCACCTTACCAACAAAGGTCCGTACAGTTAAAGCCATGGTTTTCCCAGTAGTGATGTATGGAAGTGAGAGCTGGGCCATAAAGAAGGCTGATCGCCGTAGAATTGATGCTTTTGAATTATGGTGCTGGAGGAGACTTTTGAGAGTCCCATGGACTACAAGAAGATCAAACGTATCCATTCTTAAGGAAATCAGCCCTGAGTGCTCACTGGAAGGACAGAACGTGAAGCTGAGGCTCCAATACTTTGGCCACCTCATGAGAAGACTCCCTAGAAAAGACCCTAATGTTGGGAAAGGTTGAGGGCACAAGAAGAAGGGGACGGCAGAGGACGAGATGGTTGGACAGTGTTCTTGAAGCTACAAACATGAGTCTGTGGGAGGCAGTGGAAGACAGGAGTGCCTGGCGTGCTCTGGTCCATGGGGTCATGAAGAGTCGGACACGACTAAATGACTAAACAACAACAACAAATCACATACATCCATAGAGTACAGTGGTACCTCTGGATATGAATGGGATCCATTCTGGAGCCCCATTCACATCCTCAAGTGAATGCAACCCACATTTGCAGGTCGCAATTTGCCGCTTCCGCACATGCACGTTACGTCATTTTGACCGTCTGCGCATGTGCGAGTGGCGAAACCTGGAAGGAACACATTCCGTTACTTCTGGGTCACTGCGGAGCGCAACCCAAAAGTGCTCAACCTGAAGCAACTTCAGCCCGAGGTATGACTGTAGTTTGATTTTGGGGGGAATTCTGTTGCTGGAACTTTTGTACTGCTTCTCACGATTTCCCCCTCAATATTGTTGAGCAGGGCTGGCTTCAGACATTTTACTGCCAGAGGCAAAGGACAAGCCAATGCTCACCCCATTCAAAGAACAGAAGCAAACTGGACAATGTGGCAGCTAGACTGGTGACTGGGAGCGGCTGCCGAGACCATATAACACCAGTCTTGAAAGACTTACACTGCTCCCAGTACGTTTCCAAGCACAATTCAAAGTGTTGGTGCTGACCTTTAAAGCCCTAAACAGCCTCGGTCCAGTATACCTGAAGGAGCATCTCCACCTCCATCATTCTGCCCTGACAATGAGGTCCAGTGCTGAGGGCCTTCTGGCGGTTCCCTCACTGCGAGAAGCCAAGTTACAGGGAACGAGGCAGAGGGCCTTCTCGGTAGTGGCACCCACCCTGCGGAACACCCTCCCACCAGATGTCAAAGAGAAAAATAACTACCAAACTTTTAGAAGACATCTGAAGGCAGCCCTGTTTAGGGAAGCTTTTAATGTTTAATAGGTTATTGTATTTTAGTGTTTTGTCAGAAACCGCCCAGAGTGGCTGGGAAAACCCAGCCAGATGGGCAGTGTATAAATAATATATTATTATTATTATTATTATTATTATTATTATTATTTATTATTATTATTATTATTATTATTATTATTATTATTATTATATCAGCAGTTGGCTGTGACTTCAACAGTTGTAACAGAGCAGCATCCTGAATACAGCAGGCAGAGGCGCTAGGGGTGCATGGGAACCCGGGCACTAGGCTCTCAGAGGCGCTAGGCCGAGAGTCTGGGGCCTGAGAGTTGAGTCTGGGGAATAGCCCGCCCGTCAGTTGGAGCACCGCAGCAGGCTTTTCTGCTGTGGGTGGCTCTGCACCGCTCGTTCGGGGGTGACCGAGCCAAAGAGGGGCTGAGGCGGGTGTCTGGCTCTGCCCTCCTGTGCGCCTGGGACTGGACAACCGGGGGGGGGGGGGGCGCCAGGCAGATCTTTGCACCCCAGCACCGCATATGCTTAAGAGAGCCCTGACAGCAGGCCAGCTTTAAAGGGTACAGGGCAGGGTGTGTGGCACACAGACTCTGTTCTCCAACAGAGGGGAATGGTCCAGAGGTATCTGCTGCCTGAAGCGGCTGCCTCACTCAGCCAAACAGTAGGTGGCAGGAGTGCCAACTGTAGGGGGCCCAAAAAATGTTTGTGGGTGCCCACACCATACCCGAGGCCTTGTGAGACCTCAAAACCTGATTTCTAGGTTCTCGCAAAGCCTCCGAGATGCTGCCTGAGGCCTCGTGAGTCTGAGGCTGCGGGCCTCGTGATGTCACATTGCCATGTGATGTCATGTCATGTGTGCTGGGCACCCACAACCCAGGGCCCAAGTTGGTGCCCCTGGTATAGGTGGACTTTCTAAAATTCCTCCTTAACTGTCCATCTCTTTGCCTGAACATTTGCAGGCGTCTTTCAGCCATTTCCCCCCTTTTGTTCCCTTGCCAGTACCAAATGTGGGAAAAAGTCACGATGCTTTCGTTATATTCTAAAACCAGAGCCTTCCATCTCAGCGAGTTTGTTCACGATACAGGCTGCTGCTACGTTTTGAACCAAAAAGAGGACTTTTTGAGCCGTAAAAGCAGTTTAATTAGTTTTGAGAAATGAACTTTCCTTCTCCCATTTGTTGAATGTCAATAAAACGTGTTTCTTTGTAGCAGCGGAAGAATTACTGTTTTTTAATCACAGGCCATGAGTAAATTAACCTCTGCTCAGAAAACGGTGCTTTTAGGGAGCCTGCAGTGTGAATAATGCACATTTTGGCTCTCGGCCAACGTCTCCAAGATGAGCACAGATCTCAGTCCAGGCAGCACCTCCTCCTTTTCCTTCTGTGTGGCAAGGAGGCCTCTATCCATTCAGTGGGATGGAATTTCCATGCACACAACATACAGGAACTGCTGACATAGAGGGAAGCAGCAATCTGGTGCATGGCTATAAGCCAACGACTATTATGCCAAATAAACAAACATGTAACCATCCAGTGAGATCAGGGAACACAGAGCCTGGCTTTCCGCCACCATCGCTCTCTGAACTTAATCCAGAGTTTTTATGGAGGCACTTTCTAGCACAGCATTATCTCTATTACTCTTTTAAGTGCTGCTTTCATCTGCCCCGTGATTTAGGTTGAACTCAAGGATGCTGCTTCCATTGAGATGAGACTAAAGAAGAGGAACTGTGTGTGTTCTTTGCAGCAAGAAAGACAAAGGAACTCAAGGCACATGAAGGGCTAGGCTCCTTCAATGCTGGCACAGGCGCTTCATGGCTGCAGCAGGCGAAGGGATGCCACAAGAATGACACAGGAGACTGGGGTTGGGTAGAATTAGGTCACAACTTTATTGATTACAGGAAAGAGTAGGTCTGGCTAAAGCATTGGGTATGTGTTATGGCTCACTTTCCTAAATAAAGTGGTACCTTGGTTCTCAAATGCCTCGGTACTCAAACAACTTGGAACCCAAACACTGCAAACCCGGAAGTTAGTGTTCCAGTTTGCGAACTTTTTCCGGAAGCAGAATGTGCTCCGTTTTGAGTGTTACGCTTCCTATTTGAGTGCCACACTTCCATTTTGAGTGTTACGCTGAGGTCTATCTGTTTCTGCTATTTATTTTGTGTTTTTGTTTTTGCGGCTCTTTTTCTTTGTTTTTGTGACAGTGCGGAACCCAGTTCAGCTACTGATTGACTGATTGTGTGACTGTAGTACATTGTTTATTGCTTTCATTTTATGGATCAATGGTCTCGTTAGATAGTAAAATTCATGTTAAATTGCTGTTTTAGGGGTTGTTTTTAAAAGTCTGGAATGGGTTAATCCCTTTTGCATTACTTTCTATGGCAAAGCACCCCTTGGTTTTGGAACGCTTTGGTTTTGGAACAGACGTCCGGAACGAATTAAGTTTGAGAACCAAGGTACCACTGTAAGTGCTATACGTGTCCTGCTGTGATGAAAATAGCAAGTTTGAAGACTGCAGCCTTACCAAGTCAAAGATTTATCAGCTGCCACTGCTGCAGAGTATAACATGAGTATGGAAAACCCTGCCGCTGTACCATCATTGTACCATCTTGCCACAAAGACTTCTTTCAACTTTGGAGTTATGTGACCCAGAGGCACAAAACACTCCCATGAGGACAGAACCCTTAGTGAAACTAGGTTACCTGTTCAGGTGACAAAACTAATTTTCCTCTCTATCTCTTGTATATAACAGAGATTTGATGATACCTTTTTCATGGATATTCGTCTGCCAGGTAAAGATTTGCCTTCTTGTACTTGTAGCTATTTCCAGGAATTGGTTTTGTTTAAGCTTGCCATTTCTTTTATTTTAAAAAGCCTATGGGTTGCAGTACAATTCCCAGGATGCTCTCAAAACAATAATGAAACCGACACATGTCTATTAAGAAGTCCTGGCTTGTATTTAATTATGACAAATGCATGAAGCTGATGCATAAGACCGGCCAGATGCTTGAATCTTATAACACCATATGGGAAACTATAACTGTTGTATAAAAATAGGTTGTTTCCTACGGTACAGCTGGCTAAGCATAATGTTTCTATAATTTTACCGGACCATAGCATCTGTTTCTTTTCAGCCTTTCACACTGTCAGAATCCTGAGTTTTGTTTTATGAGAAGCAAACAGTGAACAATGCTAAACAAGGAATGAAAGGATTTCTTGGACTGAAATGAAATGCATACATTGCAACCTTCCATACTGACAAAAAACAGAGGAAAAGTGTGTGTGTGTTTCTTCACTGAGTTATCTGAGAAGAAGAGTTTTACAGAACCTTCAAGTGTCCCCATTTTCCATGGACAGGCCTGGATCTACAGAAGCCATCCTGGTTTCTGATTTGATCCTGGAATGCCCTGCTTGTCCTTAAGTAAAGGTAAAGGGACCCCTGACCATTAGGTCCAGTCGTGGCCAACTCTGGGGTTGCGGCGCTCATCTTGCTTTATTTATTTATTTATTTTTAAATATACCAGTAATTTTTATTAACAGGCCAATCAAATCACATTAATTCCAAATCACATTAGTTCCAAATTATACAGCCAGATTTTTAAAATTTTTGTTGGGGGTACCCATACTTCAAGCTCCGAAAGGGATCCAAACTTCACTCTTGCTGCTGCTGCTTTAATTAAACAGTTCTATCCAGTTCTGTCCAGATAGTCTCTTTGTTATTTTCCTCATCTTCTTGTTGTTATCATATATTCCTTTCTTTGTGATCTCTGATAATCTTCACAAGCGGGTTGCAAACAAACATATTCTGTGTGGGTTTTACACTCTCCAAGAGTCATATTACATAAAGGACAGACGCCATTTCCACACCTCCGTAAAGAACATTCCCACAGTCTGTCCGTTAATTTCCACAGGCTTGCCAATATATCTCAGGGGGACCTGCCAGGTCAAGATCACATTCCGATAACCATACATTCACATTTCGATGACCCTGGTCCTCCTCCCCCTCGTCCTCCTATGGGCAAGCCTGTCTTAACGAAAGTCCATTTGTAACTGCGTCATAAAATTCTTTCCATTCCCCGATGTTTCCACCAGTCCTCTCTTTGATCAGTAATTCATTTCCACACAGCTCTTAACTCCTGATTGTGATTAGTAATTAAGAACGATTCTTCTCTCTGGAGGGGAGGGTTATTGGTACTCACATAAGACAAAATAAGAAAAGTTTTTTTCCTCCCCCCCCCTTTCCTTTTCACTCCAACATACCGTCTCGCTTTATTGGCCAAGGGAGCCAGCGTACAGCTTCCAGGTCATGCGGCCAGCATGACTAAGCCGCTTCTGGCGAACCAGAGCAGCACACGGAAACTCCGTTTACCTTCCCGCCGGAGCGGTACCTATTTATCTGCTTGCACTTCATGCTTTCGAACTGCTAGGTTGGCAGGAGCAATGGGAGCTCACCCCGTCATGGGGATTCGAACCTCCGACCTTCTGATCAGCAAGTCCTAGGCTCAGTGGTTTAACCCACAGCGCCACCTGCGTCCCTCCCACAGCACCACCTGCTTGTCCTTAGGACATCCCTATTTACATCGGAGAAATGTTGGAGTTATCTGACCCCCCAAGTTAAGGAGATAAGTAACTATACAACCTTTAGAAGACATCTGAAGGTAGCCCTGTGTAGGCAAGTTTTTTTTAAATCTCCCTGCTTTCATTAGATAAATGTTGGAGGGTATGGTTTTATCTGGATCTCCTCAAAGTAATATATGTTTTCCCTGCTTAGCACGTAACACATTCATTTTATGGGAGCGGGGAGAGATGTTTTAGGGTATATCTTTCTGTAAACAGTGCCCTGCAGCCTAGAGACCTTTCCCCCAAATTTCTGTTGACAAGAAACTCTATCGGATCATGCAATGATGCAGGAAATTCACTCCTCACTGTCTCAGGAACACGTTCATTTTTGCTATGTACCAACATGGAACAAAAGCCATTCACACAGTTGCTAAATGTGTGGCCTCATATAACCAGCATGCTTATCTCTAGTTAATATATGAAGGGGTTAAGACCATAGAGTGAGCAGTCCTGCCAGACTTAACTAGGCCACACACCCTCTCCTTAGGAAGAAGGGTTACCAAAAGCCTTTGTTCTCTCTCTTCCATCATATGAATCCAACCAGAAAGGACTTATGGGTTGATTGCTCCAAGCCCAAACTGTTAGAAAGTCATCTTTGTGTTTCTATACAAATAATTTAGAAACATTTAACCACTTTTTGAAATGTAAGCTTTGCTGCCTGTGTTTCCTTCTTGCTGTATGAAAAAGCACATGAATCTGACCTCTGAAGACTTTGTAAGGAAACCATTTTTAACTTGCCAAACATTTGCCTTTCAATGCTAAGGAGAACTTTGGAAAGAAACTTAGAAGAGGATGTTTTAAAGGTCATACAGCCTATATTTTGACACTTTACATTGCTGCAAGTTTTGTGATTTTAAATCTCTGCTGGGGCTCTCTCATCAAGAAAGTATTTGCCCCAAACCTGGATCTAGGCATCTAAGGAATTCTTCTTTTATTCTTTAACCAAACATTGAAAACCAGCACGAATGGTGTCACATCTAATTTGATTCCAAAATGTCACATACTTGCAGACCACACAAGCTGCTCTGTCGAATCTTCAGTAAAAAATAAATCCTGCTGATCACCACTCCAGTTAAACCCTATGCCATACTTTATTCAGTTTATTAGAACAGTTTGAATGAGCAGTTGCTTGGGAATCAGTCATTTAAAACAAATTATTTTGGTATCAGTTTTTATTGCCCTGCCATACTGAATTGTTTAATATTCACAATTTGCTTAAATGGTCAGATCGCTAAGTGCCAGTTGTATTCAATTTGCATTTTTTCCCATTGCCATTACTGAAATATTGTGTGATTCAATCATCTGCCATAATAGCTGCATTCCATGGTGCTCTTAATGAGCATTAAATCTAACAGTGATGGCAATTAAGTCCATTAGTGTATCACTGCCATATACTGGGTGGAACAAGAACAATTCATTTACTCCTTAGGCAGAAGTAGTCAGCAAATCTCATCTTTCTGCAGAAATCTTCAGGATGGCAACAACTGTACCATCACTAAAAGCCCATATTTGTTGGCAAGTGAGAAGGTTTTATAGAATTGTAAAGTTGGAGGGGACTCTGAGGAACCTCTGGTCCAACCTTCTGCAATGCAGGAATCTTTGTTTGCCCTACATGGGGCTCTAACCCACAACCCTGAGATCAAAAGTCTCAGCTAGGGCTGCCATATCACATCCGGGAACTGGGCTGTCAAAATGGCGTCTGGGCAGATTTTCACTGAATCGGCTAAATGTCCAGGAAAACCCGGACATATGGGAAGTAAGGATCAACAACTTCTCTGCCCTTTAACAACTTTGTCCGGATTTCACACTTTGGGGAATAACTTAAATTGGCTGCCCTGACTTGTCTGATGAAGATGGTCTTGGTCACGGATAGCCAACATTGTGCCCTCTTGATGTTGTGGACTGCAGCTCCTTACAGTCCCAGCCAACATGACTAATGCTCAGTGATTATGGAAGTTGTAATACTAAACATCTGTAGAGCACCAATGTAGCTATCCCTGATCTTAGTGATGTACTCATGCTACATCGGATGGGAAATAATGTGCTTAATTTTTAACAATAAAAAATGATGTATGTATCACACAGTAAGGGAAAGAGTGATCTTGCGTATACCATATGCTCACCAGAGTTGAATGCTATTTCCCTTCCAGATGATAGCTGAATATTGCAGAGCGAATAATGATAACTATTCAAATATCAAAGTTCAGATGGTTAAAACGAGTGCAATAGAGAAATGCACATTGGGCAAGTGGGTTTATAGATGTGGCATAGCCAGAGTTGATAGAGTGGACAATACCACTGTACACTGCAGCTGGGTGATACTGTTTTAATGCTTTCCCTTTTTAAAATTGCATGAATAAAACGAGCACACCAGGGAGAGAGGTCCTAGATTAAGGTTCTGGGTGTAACACACAAAGAAAAGAAAAAACCCTCTATGATCTTAAATGGTACAGTCTATTTTATTAACTCAGAACTCTGCCTCATCCTCCTGTACATTCAGTGCTTTTTGCAGAGATCCTTCTGATGGAACGCTGAGTTTATTTTTCAACCATTCAAACAAAACCCACCCAAAAGATCATCTGGGGCAGGGGAGAGAAATGTCTCTGAAATTTCCAGGAGAGGCTTCCTACTTACTTTTCTTCAAGCAAACCAGTTGATATTCCAACTGCCTTATTTTATAGCTGGCTGTAGTCTCGTCTAAACCATCTTTAAGGGCAGTTCCATGTAGCGTGAATTACAGTAATCTAACCTTGAGGTTACCAGAACACGGATTACAGCTGCCAGGCTATCTCTGTTCAGGAATAATTACTGAATGAATTATTTCAGTGAATTCAGAGTGTCTGGTGAATTGAGTTTGGCACATGCATTTCAGTTACATGCGGTTCCTCTTGTCATGAGAAAACAATTTTATTTCAACATTCTCCATCACTGTTTTAAAGATGTGTAACATGCGGTTTGTTGAGCAGAATGGGATGACAGAACTGAAATATCTGACCAATGATTTTACTGCGAGGCTATCGTAGTAATGTTACTCGTAATCCCTTCTGCCTCAAGAATAGACTGTGAGGACACAGAGATGTCCTCAAGGATATCCTTATGAATATCTGCGGCTCCCAGATAAGCGGGAACAGTATTTTCCTTTTGGCACCCAGCAGCGAAAGTGCCTCAGAAAACAGAATATCAAATAAAGTCTGTTTCCCTGTCACATAACAATTATCTCCCCGCCCCCCACCACCGCCACAAAAAAACTGAAGAATACCAGAACCAAACTGGTATGTGTGAGTGTATCTGCATTAAAAACAAGTTACAAGAAAGGTTAAGTAGATGAACACCTGGTACATTTTAATTTTTATTATATTTTAATATTGCAGCACTCTTTGCACTGGGGAGAAACATGCTTATTATACCGTGCTCATTATAATGGCATGTAAATGCTGTGGTGCCTCAGCAGATTCCCTCCCATCATCCACTTAATTTAAACAAAGTTCAAGCCCTTGCCAATTCAGGGGGAATTCATTGGCCTTGTTCACAACCCAGTCACACTGCAAAGAGAGATAGAGAGAGAATGAATCTTATTATATGGGTGCTTTATTCCCAATGACACTTAGCACTTTTGAAAGCGGGAAAAGGCCATTTTGCAACAGATTGCCATATGATGGTGCCATATTATTAGATAATTGCAATAACACTGTTATCTGAAGCTATCCATGGTTGATGGGACTAAGGTTTACATGCTTTCTTCCATGCTTGGATCAAAAACCCTTTGCATGTAACCTTTGCTTGCTACAACTCAGGTAGCCCTGTGCCTCATAGGATTATAGTCCCATGAAGTTTGAACTTGCTAAACATAGCACTGGTTGCCGTTGTCAGAAAAGGTACTGAGCTTTTTTTTTGCCAAAGAAAATCGGGAAATCAGCAAAATCGGCATCGCCATATGTCTGGATTTCCCTGGATATTTGGCCAATTTCCCCCCGGATGCTGCTAATGAATGCAGTATTCCAGATATGTTCAGGAAATTTCAAACGTATGGCAACCAAACTAAATGTCAGCACACTAATTTTGAGTTCTGGCGATGGTCTGTAGCCAGATAAGATATGAATGATTCTTTTTTTAAAGAAGTCTCTTAGTTGTTGTTGTTGTTGTTGTTGTTGTTGTTGTTGTTGTTTAGTCATTTAGTCGTGTCTACTCTTCGTGACCCCCTGGACCAGAGCACGCCAGGCACTTCTGTCTTCCACTGCCTCCAGCAGTTTAGTCAAACTCATGCTGGTAGCTTCGAGAACACTGTCCAACCATCTCATCCTCTCTTGTCCCCTTCTCCTTGTGCCCTCCACCTTTCCCAACATCAGGAAGTCTTCTCTTTTCATGATGTGGCCAAAGTATTGGAGCCTCAGCTTCAGGATCTGTCCTTCCAGTGAGCACTCAGGGCTGATTTCCTTCAGAATGGAGAGGTTTGATCTTCTTGCAGTCCATGGGACTCTCAAGAGTCTCCTCCAGTACCATAATTCAAAAGCATCAATTCTTCAGCGATCAGCCTTCTTTATGATCCAGCTTTCACTTCCATACATCACTACTGGGAAAACCATAGCTTTTATTATACGGACCTTTGTTGGCAAGGTGATGTCTCTACTAAGTCTCTTAGTATGAAATTCCAAATAACGTCTTTAAGCATGTGCCAACTTGAATAAAATATTGGGGGCCAGGTAAGCCCCACCCCACATAATCGATCAGATGACATGGTGTATGCACACCATTTGAATGGCAATGCCCTGGGCAATGACCCAGTCCCCTCAAATATTATACTGGGGGGGCGGGACAAAGAACCCTTAGCCCCTAGGAGTTGGCTCCTATGCATTGTTAGGATATAGTTCCGTTCCACCTTAAAAGGCTGTTGTGTGTCACATGCCTGTTTACTTCCAGCTTCTTGATGGGAACTTCCATTTTGTACAGTGGTACCTGAGGTTACATACGCTTCAGGTTACATACGCTTCAGGTTACACACTCCGCTAACCCATAAATAGTGCTTCAGGTTAAGAACTTTGCTTCAGGATAAGAACAGAAATTGGGCTCCGGCGGCGCAGCAGCAGCAGGAGGCCCCATTAGCTAAAGTGGTGCTTCAGGTTAAGAACAGTTTCAGGTTAAGAACAGACCTCCGGAATGAATTAAATACTTAACCTGAGGTACCACTGTATATAGCTTTTGTTCTGGCTGTTTTCCTGGACATGGAGGCAAGCAGTCATGATTTTCCTTTGTTCTGAATTACGTTGAATAAAGCTGTAAATATGCTCTCCTGTCTGCATCTTTCATTGTGGAGACTGCTGAAAGGGGGTGCACGGGTCTTGGAATGTCTCTCAGGCTCGTCTCGCTAATTGACCGATGCTGTTCCACGGGAGACCAATGATTGTCCAGAGACAACTGGGGGCCTGCCTGATGCCTCCATCTCCCTGGCAGTATCCCAACATGCATGTGCTATGACTTGAGTTTGTCTTGGGGTGTCTCTTGTAACTGTGACCCCCCCTCACAGCTCTAGCTTTTTGTACTGCATTGGCAGTGGTTTCTCGAGCTGCCCCAAGTTCCCAAGGCTATAACTCTGTAGCCCAGAGGTCAGCAAACTTTTTCAGCAGAAGGCTGGTCCACCGTCCTTCAGACCTTGTGAGGGGCCAGACTATATCTTTTTTGGGGAAATGAACAAATTCCTATGCCCCACAAATAACCCAGAGATGCATTTTAAAGCACACATTCTACTTGTTATGTACTGAAGTTCTCACCCTGGGCCAGCAGGGGGATACTGTAGATAGTTATGCAAATAAGGGATCGAAAGTGATGTTCAGTGATTGGATAGTTTTAGAAAATTGTTACAGTTACGTTGTACTGGAGCTCTATATAAGCAGGCTGACTGAACCCTTCAGTTCAGTTCTGTTCTGGCCTGTGAATACACAAGAGCAGTTTGAAGAATCGCTGTGTCGTCTGATATGTTCACCCACAACTTAACATACACATTGGCAACTTAACACTCATGTAAAAACACGCTGTTTTCCGGACCGTCCGCTGGCTAGATTTAGAAGGCAATTGGGCTGGATCCGGACCCCAGGCCTTAGTTCGCCACCCATGCTGTAGCCCATAGACTGTAATCCTGAAAAAAAGGGGAAAAAATATTCTGATTGGAAAAGCTTCTTCCTTGCTCAATTTCAGAATGTAAGGCATAGGAGCACTGCCAGGAAAGAAAGCTGGCAGCCCTGTGAATGAGTCAGAAAAGCACCTCTGCAACACTCTTTTTTTTGGGCCGAAGAGGAGAAGCCAGATTTTCAATCTGAAATCAGTTCTGTTATGGAGCTATGAATCATGACAGACAAAGAGCAAACTGCACAAAAGACTCTTTATGTTCTCTACACCTTCCTGGCACAATTACAAAATTGCCTTCTGCTCATTAATCTACACTAATGCAGCCTTTACAACATAGGAATAACTTATTACCTGGAGCTGGCCTTGGTAACTTGGCTGTCATTTTGCATAGTGTTTCCCTTCTCATTTACACCCTCACACAATTTTGCTTATACATTCAGTTATGCAGAATTTTATAAAAACAACAACATTCTTCTTGTAGTAAGTATTACTGATGGGGCTGATATGGAATGAAAGAGAAAACATATCCACATGATTAAAAAGGAGTAATTTGCTTTCTTCATTACCGTAAGCTGAGTTTTGCTTTAAGTTGAAGGAAAACCCATATGTCTGGTTGTTTTTTTGCTACTATATTCTATGAATAGCAGCTAACAGTGCTTGTGGGTACATTCATTAAATCTTATTTTCCCTGATATATGCAGGTTTCCATACAATACTGAATGATGTACTGCAAAGTAGGGGTGGTTGGCATCTGACTAGCAGTGTTTAATAGCACTCTGGAGAATGAGTAAAAAGTTGACAGAGTATATTTCTACTGCAAAATGTGAAATGATCCAATAGCATAAAGGAATATTGCTGAATCAGACTGCCGGTCCTGGAAATTGAATTATCTGATACTTTGGGCACAATATCACAAAAAGTTACTTTCAGTTAAGGCTGGAATCCTAAGTGCATTAAGAAATAAGTCCCATTGATATCAGTTGGGCTTCCATGGGGTTTAGATTGCACATCTCATTTTCAATGCTTTCAGTTCAAGGTTAGGTTTTGCAGCATTGTGGCCTTCATCTCTGAATGCTGTAAGTGCAGATAAATTATTACTATTAATTAAATGTGTTAGTTGTTTTATCTTGCCCAAGGCAACCCAAAGCGACTTATAGCCAGATAAACTGAGGAGTTGAGTCCTTTCGCATTCTGAAAAGCTTCCAATTGCTATGTGTTTTTCTTCAGAATTTTTATAAGTTAGTGTGGTGTGCAAGTTAGAAACTCAAACATCTCCTTTATCAGAACCTCTCAAACCATTGTGAATAGTAAAGGTGACAACAGACACCCCTGTCTTCTTCCTTTAGTTATTTCGAAGTTTTCAGTTAAAACATTATTTACTATCAATCTTGCTTTCTGTTCTGAGTATATAGCTTCTATGCCATTAAGGAAGGATTGACCCATGTCCATTAATTCCAATTTTTTCTTCATAAAATACCAAGAAATATTATCAAATGCCTTCTCTGCATCAATAAACATTAAAGCAGCTTGCTTATCATTCTTGGTCTCAAGATATTCTATTATGTCAATTATATTTCTTACATTGTCTTGATCTGTCGACCAGGGAAAAAAGCCCGCTTGATCTTCATGGATCACATCCTTCAAAATTTCTTTTAGCCTATTCGCTAAAATACTGGCAAATAACTTATAGTCATTATATAACAATCATATTGGTCTGTAATTTTTTACTTGAAGTAAATCCAGAGCTTGCTTTGGAATCAATGTAATATATGCATCTTTCCATGTCATCGGGATCTGTCCTTTCATCAAGACCTCCAAGGCCACTGTCAGTTGTTCACTCAGTTTTTTGTAGTATTTTGCCGTGAGCCTGTCTGGGCCTGGTGCTTTTCCAATTTTCACCTCTTTTATTGCTGTCTGTACTTCCAGAACAATTATTGGGGAATTTAGTTGCTCCTCCTTTTCCTTCGGAATCTTCTGTAACTTATTCTGTTCCAGGTATTCCTCTATTCTTCTTTTATTTTCCTTCTCCGCCTTGTATAAAGTTTTGTAAAATATAGCTACCGCATTTTTCACTCTATAAGACGCACCTAGTTTTTAGAGGAGGAAAACAAGAAAAGAGATATTCTGAACGAAACAGTGGATGTATGATTTTTGTGGTTCATGCTGTGGCCACAGACATGATATGTGATTTGACTGTGAGTTTGGGGTAGCCCACTGCAAAAATCCATGTGTAGCCGTGCTTTATAACCACGTTTTTGCGCCATTGCAGCCCTGCGAAATAATGGATGCATGATTTTTTGGTGCAGGCTAAAGCCATGGACATGCTATGTGATCTGATGGTGAATTTGGGGTGACCCAGTGCAAATATCCTGAGGATCCATGAGCGTTTACCTCCCCCCTCCCAGGCAGCCTCCTTTATTTCTAGAGTCCCTTATCTCCCTCGGAATCCCTTGCCGATCAGCTGCTCAGCGGCTTTGTTTCAACACTCCCTTCCCTCTTGTTTGCCTTAGTGTCTTTTCCTTAGCTGGAGCAGTTTTTTGCTCCTCCTTTTCTTCTAATTTCTCTCCTCATTCCTTTAATCTTCCTGTCTCCTCTCCTTGCAAGTTCGCTGTCTTTACCTCCCCCTTCCCAGGCAGCCTCCTTTATCGCTAGAGTCCTTTATCTTCCCTCCTGATCGCTTGCTGATCAGCTGCTCAGTGGCTTTGTTTCAACATCCCCTTCCCTCTTTCTATATATAAAAAAAAGTACGACCTGCTTTTTGCCCCTGGGCAATTTGGTTCCAGGGACCACGTTTTTGCTCCTTAAGACACATAGACATTCCCCCTTACTTTTTAGGAGGAAAAAAGTACGTCTTATGGAGCGAAAAATACGGTAAGTATCAACAGGCTGGCAGTTGGTTTCAGACAGGAGTCTATCCCATACCTGCTTGGAGATGCCAAGGTTAAACTTTGGACCTTATGCAGGAAAAGTGTATGTTCTATCCCTGAGCTTTGGACCTCGCATCCGTGGAACTTGTCCCCCCCCCCCCACATTATGTTTTATTAAGTTTCAACATTTTTAACATGTACAATTAAAACACAATTTCGTCTGTTCCCTTATCAACTTCCCATCCCATTTTCCACGGAGCAATTATTTCTCCCCTTCTGCGGCACCCTATCTTCTGTATCTTAAATCATAACCACAATGCATCTTAAATCATAACCACGATCTAAGTATTTCTGTGGCTCATAGCTCAAATCCTGCTCACAAGTTCATCATACTATAATATTCCTTTTTTAAAAAAATCAGTGCTTTTTTCCTAAAAAAAATAATGTTTAGAGGTCCTCTCATTTTCCCACTCATACTGCCCCTCAATGAGGCCAAATTAAGATTCACAAAATGTTTAGGGGTATGCGTCCCACCAGAAAAAAGCACTGTTTTAAATTATTTATTTATACTTTTCAAATTTATACATTTCACTAGTTTTTGTCAGACTTGTGTTCGACCGAGCGACTCTTCTGGTCGAGTCCTCCGACGTGATTAACGACCTGAGCCTTTGATGAGGCTCCAAGCACATTACCCCAATACACAGAGTATCCAGCATGCAGGGAAGGACAAGAAATATGAACTACATTGTAAAGAGTTTTATTTTCCTAACTACGCAGACAGAAAATAAACATGCTCTCTCTGTGAAAGCAGAGAACAACTGGAAAACAAAGGAGGAGGAAACTAGTAACATCACATCCGTCTCCTGTCTTCCCTGAGACTTCCAACAGTCTGGAATCCCTGGAATGTAAACAGAGTCCTGTGACTCCAAGCAACTGCACAGTGGCAACACACAGAAACATAACAGTTTTATACATTTCACTACTTTTACATTCATTTTGACATGTCAAAACGTGCTTTCCATCCCCCTCTTTCTGTGGTTCCTTAATTTTTTTTAATATCTTCTGCATATCCAAATTAACTTGATTTACTTATCATTCATCTTATTTAAATATATACTCTTATAAAACTGCAGGTTGTTAAAATAATCCCGTCAATGTTCTTATCTGTTTGCAGTTTATTTGTAAATACTCAGCAACCATTTCCATTCTTTTATTTATTTATTTTTTTAAAATGTTATCTTGATTTCTTATTCTTCCGGTAAGTTTTGTCATTTCTGCATATTCCTATAATACAGTGGTAGCTCGGGTTACAGATGCTTCAGGTTACAGACGCTTCAGGTTACAGACTCCGCTAACCCAGAAATAGTACCTCGGGTTAAGAACTTTACCTCAGGATGAGAACAGAAATCACGCGGCGGAGGCAGCGGGAGGCCCCATTAGCTAAGTGGTACCTCAGGTTAAGAACAGTTTCAGGTGAAGAATGGACCTCTGGAACGAATTAAGTTCTTAACCTGAGGTACCACTGTATTCCTTTAAATAGTCCATCCATTCTTCAGAACTTGTGTTTTCAGATTGCTGTGCTCACATAATCGGACTACTCACTGTGGGCTGTTCCAGACAGGAGTTTTATTGTGGGATCTGTGTTTTGCAAGCATGCCTGCAAAGACTCACCACCCGTGATATGGAGAACAGATTATATAATACAAAACGAGTTCTTCAGATGTGATTCCAAATCCACGTCTGATCACAAAATCAGGTTTATTTCTTTCACCGTTTTGTTCCCAAAAACTTCAACAAGGAGGTGCCGTGATTGGGATTTTGTGATGGATCCAGTAGTTTTATAAGTTCCCTCTGAAAAAGAATGCAAAGCTTTCAAATACCTAACACATATTTTCTATTCATTTTGCTTCAGAAGTGCTTTACTTCTGAGTGGGAAAAAATCCCCCTACACACACACACACACACACACACACACACCCTATTTGAATCTGTAAATTGGAGGTGGCAACTTGCTGGAAATTTGCAGCAATTATTTGGAGATGGCAGCAGGTGAAATGGTAGACCCCGTTCACATTTTAAACGATAGAGCAGTGGTGGCCAAACTTGGCCCTCCAGGTGTTTTTGGACTACAACTCCCATCACCCCTAGCTAACAGGAGCAGTGGCCAGGGATGATGGGAATTGTAGTCCAAAAGCAGCTGGAGGGACAAGTTTGGCCAGCACTGCGATAGAGGAATCTCTAGCTTTTTTGTTTTTAGTTTCCTGTAAAGCTTTAATTCAATAGCATCATCTTTGATTCGGAAAAGGGGGTGGGGAATTGAAAGGAACGACTTGGTTGAGACCAAAAATGGGGAGAAAAGGAAAAGCTAGAATACAGCATGCTGATATTTAAAATGACATATTAATGATAATAATATAAGCACAGTACTGCATGTTACTAAATGACTCACCTGTTTTATTGAGCAAATCCACATTTATTATTATTATTATTATTATTATTATTATTTATACTCCACCCATCTGGCTGGGTTTCCCCAGCCACTCTGGGCAGCTTACAGCATATCTAAAAACATAATAAAAACATCAAGCATTAAAATCCTGCTGATACAGACAGGGCTGCCTTCAGATGTCTTCTAAAAGTTGTGTAATTCTTGATATCTGTAGGAAGGGCATTCCACAGGGAGAGCACCACTACCGAGAAGGCCCTAATATTCATGTGGAGTGAAAACTGTGTGGTGTAATTAGATGTACCTTCTCTCAGCTGAAATATACATTTCTGGAAATCTAAAGAAAATGCATTCAAGTATATTTTGCAATTAGCACATTTTCTTCCAAAAACAGGATACTAAAATTTCTAATTGAAATAATGCCGAATCTTGCCTGGGAATTGCCTGTTCTATGTCTTTAACCTCCAGTGATCCGACAGCAGAAAAATCTTGTCCCTACCTGTTTTTGTTCACGTTGAGATTGAACATTACACAAACCCCCTAATGTCTACTATTTGCAAATTGTAATTTGTCTAAAAGTAGAGGCTCAGCCATGAAAGAAAGAAAGACAGAAAGACAGAAAGACAGAAAGACAGAAAGACAGAAAGAAAGAAAGAAAGAAAGAAAGAAAGAAAGAAAGAAAGAAACAGGCACAGGAAGAATAAAGCATAATGGCTGCAGAAATTGACTTTTGTAACGTTCATGGGGGGGGGGGCGGAATTCACTTTTTATAAAGTGAAATACACCGTCTTTCCTCAGACTGTAACACCCACAGGAATGTTTATTCATTTATCACTTTTCTGCCCCAAACTTTCTTCAAGGAGATAGATGGAACCTACATTGGGTTATCCTATCTTATCCTAAAAACAGCTGAATTAGATAGATTAGATTGAGACATCTCCTACAGGCTGTGACTCCTCCCATCCTTTAATAGTAGTGTTAAAGTAGGGATACCCGTTTTCATATCTTGCTGGATTCCTGATCATTGACTATCACAGTCTAGCAGAACTGCCCTCTGTGTCCGTTGAAGCCAGAAGTTTCTATGCCTGCACTGAATGCCTCACGTTTTACTTTTTTGCCCTTTGTTCCCAGCAGGGAATAGTTTGAAGTCACAGCAAAATTACATTGGTTTTATGCCCTTAGAGAATTGTGACTGTGTGGAAGTGAGCTATAAATTCTGACAATTGCTTTATATATCAAGGAAAGCAGCTGAGAGACAAGGGGATTGTCAGGTGTTCTCTACGTGCCGATGAATTTCCATCTATAATGGAATTCAATTGTAAATATATCTGACAAATGCCAGGAGCCTCAAGGTGTGAGATTAATAGCCACATGTTCAGAAATCCCATCAGTCTCCCTTCAGCTTTTTATCCCTGGCCACAGACAGATTTGCTCCCCTGCACTTTGGCAATATTTTTTTCAACCATACATTGGTTCTTAAACACTGTGCTGCCATTAGCCAGGAGTGAATAACACCCACAATTCATTAATCGTTTGGGTACCATGTCCACATTAATAAATGATACCCAGAAGTTTTTAGGGCAACATCTTCAAAAAGGGCCATTTCACACATTCTTAATTTTTATTTAGTTTTATCCTATCTATCCTGTGAGAAACCTACAAGGCTTGGCATGATAATAAAAATATACAGCTTAAAAGAAAAGTCTAGACACTGAAACAACATCAAAATGTAAAGTACCAAAGCAACAACTGCAATATATCAGCTCAGCAAGCAGACTACACATTGGCTGTGTTTGCACATAACTCTTAACCATGGTTTAGTGTTACATGAATGAGCATTCACCTCATTTACTCTCTGCTCACCTATCTTCCTCCAATGTAGTGGTGAGGATACTGAAAGATTCTGTTTTTATTTTGGAGTAGGGTTGCAATATGTCCGGAATTTAACCGGCAAAAATAGCGTCGGGGTGTGTGTAGAGGCCCCATGACCCACAGTTCCCTAGTGGATAATAAGCACACAGACAAGTGGATTTTGGTTTAAGGGTTCGAATAGTCCACAACCTTATTGGTTACAGATGTGAGCCGTTTAGCTTAGGCATTGAGGTGAAGCCAGGCTAAATCTCGACTCCTGCCCATCTGCAGGGAGTCCAACTAAGGGTAAGTGACCAATAGGGGGAGCCCTATGAGGGGTCCCCATTGGAGTCATGACATGGCCTTAGCCGACGTCCGGGCATCAGACAGAATCCACAACCCTGGATCCCTTTAACAGGATGCCCTTAATGAGGAGGGACTGATGGGGCTGCAATCCCCCTCCATCCAAATTATGCCTAACCTCACAAAGTTGTGACGATTGCTATGAGGCAGGTGAAAACCAAATGGGTGGTGCCAATTTGCCAAGTGGAAAAATTCCTACCCGGCTCCGAAATTTGGCAGCCGACATTTTTCTCCATAGCAAAGTTGTGCCATAGCAAAGCATAAAAAAGTGGACAGGTGGGAGATCAGGTGAAGGGCACAAGAGGATGGTCCAGGCCCAATTTAAATGACCACGCCTCCCACTGGCACTGATTGGATGGCAGGGCCACCACTGGGTGGGGCCACCCCTGGGAGGGCACCAATCTCCACCCCCACCAGAGAAGGTGAGCAGACTTGTGTATCAATGTGTATTTATTTAGTATAAGGCAGAGAGAGCTATACACAGATGTCGCCTCTCAAACTGAAGATATTGATTTGCAAAGTACATTACTGGAATGAATGCAATGAGGCAGGATAATGAGCGCTGGGATGCTGGGGTACAACTGAGGAATGACTGAGTTCTCTGGTGATAATCAAGGTGTCAAAAGCAGAGACACTTGCTAAGCCTGCAATTGCAAGAGACAGTTTGGTTTATTTATAATGCTGGCTAAATGACTAAATGCTTCATCTAAAACGTATCAGTGGACAGATTCTCTTGCACCGCTCTTTCATTATCTTTTCTTCTCGTTTAAGGGATGTATCACTTTCTTTGAACGTATCGTTTGGAAGAAATGACTGTGGTACTAAGAAGGAACAGATGTTTCGCTCTAGGGATTGGTTATGTGATAACGAACCGGCCTTCTCTCCCCTATAGATTAATAGTTGCCATGGTTAGTAAAGTTTAATTGTGGAATAACAGCTGACTGAAAGGCTTTACAGGAATATGGGAATGGCAGATTCCCATAAAATTGTAGCTGGTTCCATTTAGCATTGTCTTTTCAAGGACCTAAAGAAATGTCAGAGTAACGGCAAGGATGTGTGCATGTAGTTAGTTTCTTGGTCAAGAAGAAGTGCTTGAAAAGGGAACTTCCTACAGAGATGTGGGGGACGAGGAAGCCAATGCAGGCCAATGTAGGATGTAGGGATCCCTGTCTGCTGTACTTAAAGCTGTTTCTGTTTGAGTTTATCTGGAAAGGCAGCCCTGCTGGGCAACAATACCAAAATGGCATCAGCAAAGGTCCGTATAGTTAAAGCTATGGTTTTCCCAGTAGTGATGTATGGAAGTGAGAGCTGGACCATAAAGAAGGCCGATTGCCAAAGAATTGATGCTTTTGAATTATGGTGCTGGAGGAAACTCTTGAGAGTCCCATGGACTGCAAGAAGATCGAACTTATCCATTCTGAAGGAAATCAGCCCTGAGTGCTCACTGGAAGGACAGATCCTGAAGCTGAGGCTCCAATACTTTGGCCACCTCATGAGAAGAGAAGATTCCCTGGAAAAGATCCTGATGTTGGGAAAGATTGAGGGCACAAGGAGAAGGGGATGACAGAGGATGAGGTGGTTGGACAGTGTTCTCGAAGCTACGAACATGAGTTTGACCAAACTGTGGGAGGCAGTGGAAGACAGGAGTGCCTGGCGTGCTCTGGTCCATGGGGTCACAAAGAGTCGGACATGACTAAATGACTAAACAACAACAAATTAAAGCCTGGAGCCTCCTTTCCGAACCCCGGGAAGCCTCTGCCCAGCTTAGGGAGGAAGGTGCAATGCTCCTCTTGGTCTGAGAGCCCTTCCTCTGCCTTCCCAAAGCCCGCTCACTGTTCAGAAGGAGGCAGGAGGGCTCCAGCATCCTGTCAGAGACCTGGTGCCTCCTCCCCAAAGTCCAAGAATCTTCTGCCCAGCTTAGCAAGGGAGGTGTGATGTTCACTCACAACTCTCCCCCCCCCAAAAAACTCTCCCTTGGACTTGTATGGTTACAAGCGAGTTTTGGAATAAAACATATGATGAATTTAAGAAATTATTTAAACTTACTTATAAAAAAAGGCCGGGGATTTTCCTTCTAGGAATACTGCCAATAGGAATAAAGCAAAATACAAGACCACTGCTTATGTATTCAATTACGGCTGCAAGAATACTGATAGCCAGAAGTTGAAAATGTGAAACAACACCTACAAAAATAGATTGGCAATCACTCATGCGAGAGTGCTTTCAATTAGCAAAGCCGACCGGAAAAGTCAGAGGAGCCCCAAATCAAAAAATATTCAGAGAATGGAGACTATTCAAAGAATATATAAGATTATATTGTAAAAATGATGTTATCCTAGCAGAACTGAATGATACTTGTATATAATAAACAAATGGAATAAATATACTAGATAAATTTACAGGAAAAGCTATAAAACAAACTGTGTGATAAAATTAAGACAATAGAAAAAGTACAACGAGAATGATTGGAAGTTTCTTTCAGAAGACTTTATTAGAAAAGACAGGATGTTATAACCAATATTGATTTCTTATTGTTAACGCTTCTTTGCTTTTTATTTTTATTTTCTTTCTTTTTTCTATTACATTTTTGTGTTTAATTTTGATGTAACTGTAATATATATGTAAGATGATGTTTTAAATCAATAAAGATTAAAGAAAAAACAAAAAAACTCCCTCGCAAGCTGGAACCTCTGGCCCTAACTGTTCCCCTATGAAAAATTTCACGGCATGCCACTGGTTCAGACTAACCTTGCCCACTGCTGCCATGTTCCCCTAACGCTCGTGTTTTCAGTGTCAGGGAAGGGCGACAGTGGTAAAAAGGGTGATCCATGCTCTCTCTTCCTTGGCCTCAGCCCAGTATACCTGAAGGAGCATCTCTGCTCCATCGTTCTGCCCGGACACTGAGGTCCAGCTCCGATGGCCTTCTGGCGGTTCCCTCCCTACGAGGTTACAGGGAACCAGGCAGAGGGCCTTCTCGGTAGTGGTGCCCTCCCTGTGGAACGCCCTCCCACCAGATGTCAAGGAAATAAACAACTATCTGACTTTTAGAAGACATCCGAAGGCAGCCCCGTTTAGAGAAGTTTTTAATGTTTGATGTTGTTGCTTTATGATGATGACAATGATGATGATGATGATGATGATGATGATGATGATGATGGGAGCTGCCCAGAGTGGCTCGGGAAACCCAGCCAGATGGGTGGGGTATTATTATTATTATTATTAATCCTGGTGCTGAGCTTTTTCTGGCTGATCAGCTGACTGTAAATCTCCCCATCCTGCACATCCCTGCTGATTGGAGGGATACAGCTCAGCAGCAGGAGAAAGGGGACCTAGGAGGGATTATATTCATGCAGGGAAAGTATGTACAGTTTTCTATGCATTGTGTTACTCAGAAAGGCTGTTTACCTGTGAGGGGTAATCTTGTTTCTACAAACCTCTTCTTGGCTGTGGCCAGCTATCTGCAAGGGATACAAACTCTGATTGATAGCAAAGGTCCTGGGTTTGCCCTGCAAACTTCATTAGCGAGGGTGATTGTAATCATCATGTCTATGTCAGGGCCTGATGACCGTCCTGTATAATTTAGAGGAGGAGCATTTATGCATTAAGTGCATTCAGTAAATATTAGCCACAATAGCCTCCTAAGCTTTTGCTGTATCGTTTGGAAGTGCTGAACTGGAAACCTGGACGTACTAGGTGATTATCCCTGAGTTCAAATGGGGTGTTGTCAACATTATCCTTGGAGCTGTTTAATATGAGCATGGAGACAAAACAAACAAACTTTGACCATTGCAGAAGAGAAATAAGTGAGGGCGATAATGATTTCCATTAGCACAAACTTAGCGCAGAGCATCTGTCATTGCTGATTCCAATCCACCTTGCTCTTGCTATTCTACGGATGAGTGCAGACCACCAATTGACCAAGTGGCAATGTTTTCTTCTACATATTTTCCTGTTCATCCATATCGGTGAAAACATGGTATGATTTCCGCCACCTCAGATTCGTTATGTGCGTTTAAAGCAAGTGTGGCCAACCCGTTTGGATCAATTTTTGAGAAGTTGCTGTGGGCGCCGGTCACAAAATGGCTGCCGGGACATAGCAACATAGGGCTCTGGTGGGGTGTGGCATAACACAGCATGGCTGCCTTTGGGGCATTGCACGACGCAAAATTAAGAGAGAGTGCAGTCACTGTTGTCACTGTGTACCAAGAGGGGAAGGTATGTCCTGCCGCTTGTGATTGTGGAGATCATTGGCACAGCGAATGGGCACACAACAGAACTGCCCCCCTGTAGCACACATTTGTATTGATAGCATTCTCCTCCATGAATTTGTCCAATGCTCTTCTAGTTTAATTTTTTTTTAATTAAAGATTTTCTTGTTTTACAGAAGTATGTGTAATGTCTCGTATTTTTTCCATGTAACATTTTTACAAATCAGTTTCATTTGTTGAGACATTAGTGGGGGGGGGGGAGAAGGGGTAGGGGGGAGATGGGGGGGGGTCGGATGGCAATGTTTCTATTTTGCTTAATGTATGTAGGGTTTGGTGTCAGCGTTGCTCATGCCGGTTCTCTGCTGTTCATTTGTGTTCCTTTGGTGGTGAGAGAGGTTGGGGTTGGCCTAGGGTGTGGTTGTTTGTTTGTGATTGGCTGTGGTGATCTTTGTTTTCGTGTGTGAGTGGGGTGGGTGGGTGTTTTGGATCAGGTTAGCCATATTGATTTGTATGCTGTTGGTGGCTTATTGTCATTGTCCTGTTGGGCTGTGTATGTGATAAAGGGGAGCCATACCGGGGTAAAGGCGTCTTCTTCTGTTTGTCCCTATGTCAGTTTCACTTTATTGGTTAATTTTTCTAGTAAGGCTGTTTCCCATACTATTTGTTACCACTGGTCCATGCTTACTCCTGACAGGTCTCTCCAGTGTCTGGTTATGGTGTTTCTGGCTGCTGAAATATTCTAAAGCCATCCAATAAAATACAGGTATTCTGGGAGAGTATCCATGCAGAACTGCAAAAAATGTTAAAGATCTCTTTCAATAAAAAACCAGAGGTCTACCTCCTGGGAATAACAGATTTGGATATTCTGCAAAAGAGGAAGGGTATCTTTTTATATGCGACGGCGGCAGCAAGAGTTCTGATCGCGGCAAAATGGAAGAGCATTGAAATCCACTCTATACAAGATTGGATCCAAAAGCTAACAGAATATGCCGAATTAGATGGTCTATCAGAAAAAATAAAGAATAAATCAAAACAGGAATTTGTTTCAAAATGGGAGTTTTTCAAAGAATATTTGAAAAATAAATATAGTAGTTTAAATTCTGTTGCAGCATTCAAGGAACTTCAGTAATAGTTGCAAGGTAGATATAAGAAATTAGATATATTAAGAAAAAGTTTAATTATGATAAAAGTGTGTAACGGCAATAAGTAATATGAAATCGAAATATGGAATAGACGGGAGGTTGTGTCTTTAGTGTTAAGACCAATATATGTTTTATTGTTTGTTAAGAAAATTATGTGTCTATGGTTATTCTTGTGTGTAATTTGGTATTTGTGTTTTTTCTTGTTTTTTCTTGCTGTATCCATGAAAAGAAATAAATAAATAAAGCCATTGAAGTTGATGGGCGTTATTGCCTCCTGTGGGAGCAGGGCTGGATCTACACTGACCTGTTTAACATTATTAGAACAAGAGTAGATATGCTGTTCTAAAACGTCACAGGGCATACTTGTTAATTAAAGCATTTTTTACCTTGTTTTCCCTCCCGTCAAAACACCATCTCCCTGATGCTGGTTCCCTGCGCCCTCTGGTGTCACACATTAATGCATTTAATAACACATTGTGAACGTTAAAAGTATGACGCCATGTGCCTATATATGTTGTCAAAACCCTTCCTTAATGTTAAAAACCATGAGTGTAGATCCGCCCCAAGTTCAAGTCACATTTTCGCATTGTTGTACACAACAGTATGGCTGGATGTGTTTCCGAGTCTCTTGCTGTCTGTCAACACTAGTTGATGGAGATGAGGCATGAGTGGCTTCATATGACAAGTTGCCAAATCTGATCAATGCTGATTTGGGTGAGAACACATCAAAACACAGGGATGGAATCCAGACACATATAAAACTGCTAAAAACCACATTGAATTTTCCATAAGGCTTGCCATTGCCATCTAGTGTCACATTGCAAAGGTGACCCCTGACCATTAGGTCCAGTCGTGACTGACTCTGGGGTTGCTGCGCTCATCTCGCTTTATTGGCCGAGTGAGTCTGTGTACAGCTTCCGGGTCATGTGGCCAGCATGACTAAGCTGCTTCTGGCGAACCAGAGCAGCGCACGGAAACACCATTTACCTTCCCGCAGGAGCGGTCCCTATTTATCTACTTGCACTTTGACATGCTTTCAAACTGCTAGGTTGGCAGGAGCAGGACCCAAGCAACGGGAGCTCACCCCGTCACGGGGATTCGAACTGCCGACCTTCTGATCAGCAAGTCCTAGGCTCTGTGGTTTAACCCACAGCGCCACCCGCGTCCCTGGTCATGTGTATAGAGCTTTGCAAACCAGTGGTGGGAATGCACAGGGTGCAGATTAAATGTGTACACAGCCTTGAACACAAAAGGAGATGAGGACTGTCAAGGGAGGGGATTTAGAATATTAAATGCTTAATGAATAATGATAACAGTAATTATCCTAGCTCTGTAGTGGTACTTGAGCTGGGTACTTCTGCTCCCCTTGGTGCTGGAACAGGACACAGTTTGAGTTGCAGAGCTTTCTTCAGTTACAACTAAATTAACTTAACAGGAGTGGGGGGCATCATTTCTTTAAATGTTGGCACCTTCTATTTTTATTTTTTTTATTTTTTTGCATATGCCTGTGGGACCATACCATGAGGCTGAGAATCTCCCCAAGGGTGCAATTAAAACCAGTGGGTGGGTGGGTGGGTGGTTTGCTTTTCCTGTTGACTTCACAGGGGAAAGTGCAACATTTCTGGACAGCTGTTGCTCCAGTAAAAAGGAATTAACTTTTCTTCAGGGTTGTTGTGGTTTTTTTTTAAAAAAATCACATTATTGTTGTACGCAGGGGAGGAAGGGTGGGAAGAATTAGCCACAGAAGTAGTGGATGCAATAAAATATATTGCCTCAGTGCTTTCCTCCGTTTCCTTTTTTGTCTCCAGCTTTGGAATTGACTCATTTGTTCATAGCATTACATTTTGGCCTAGGCAACCGGTTGCTTGGGAACTGACACTCCTGCCCTCCAACATAAAGCCACTTTGAGGCTCCGGCCTTCCCTCAAATGATGATGGTGATGACGACGATGATGATGATGATTTTGGAGTTCCACAGCAACTTGGAAGTTACAATTTTTGTGAAGATGAGCTGAGAGGAAGCACACTTGTTCTCTGTATCCTGCTCCCAGTGCTAAATGCCAAGGTTGTGACAAGGAATAATCAAATCAAAAGTGTTGCTGTCCCATATCCATTGGGTATCTTCTTTCTTTCTTTCTTTCTTTCTTTCTTTCTTTCTTTCTTTCTTTCTTTCTTTCTGAATGCTGGTGTCTTTCATCTTCTCTGCATTACTCTTTATTGTTACTTATTTTGTATGAAGATTTCTCTTCTTGCCAGTAAAAAAAGCTTGGACTCTGAGATTTGTTCCTGTGCAACGAACTATTTTGGTAGCTCTGGACTCCAATGCACCTCTTGTGCATCATACAAACTACCTCCCTACTGCGCTGGCGGGGATGTGCCCCAAGGGACAGCTGCCCTCAGATGTGGAGAGTGGGCAACTTAGATCCTACTGGAATTCAGTATTAATCAGCCTCTCCAAGATAGTCAGTCTCTCACCCCTGAGCTGTTGCTTACACCACTGCAAGTGGAACTGTCTCTAATTCTTCCATGGTACATAGGGAATTGGTAGTTTTGCTCCTGGCTGCCATCAACCTTGAAGTTGCATCCCCTCAGAGATCTTCTGTTGGCTCAACGTCCTCGTTTTGATGACATGGGTGGCACTGTGGTCTAAACCACTGAGCCTCTTGGGCTTGCCAGTCGGAAGGTGGGCAGTTCAAATCCCCGCAATAAGGTGAGCCCCCGTTGCTCTGTCCCAGCTCCTGCCAACCTAGCAGTTCGAAAGCATGCCAGTGCAAGTAGATAAATAAGTACCACTGTGGCAGGAAGGTAAACAGCATTTCCGTGCGCTCTGGTTTCCATCACAGTGTCCCATTGCGCCAGAAGCGGTTTAGTCATGCTGGCCACATGACCCAGAAAGCTGTCTGTGGACAAACGCCGACTTCCTTGGCCTGAAAGCGAGATGAGCACCGCAACCCCATAGTCACCTTTGACTGGACTTAACTATCCAGGGGTCCTTTACAACATTTTGACATAGTGGATTCCATTCTTAACTTTCATAACTAACAGTAGTGTGTTGTACAGATCTCCAGTGACTCATGCATTGCTATGGAGGGGACCATGGCCTCCCCCACTGATGAATTCTCCTTTTGTCTGCCCTAGACACATTTCAGACTTTTCCCTTCCCTAACCAGCTGATTCTTGTTGTTGATGGTTCTTGATCAGATTCCATTCTGATGTAAATTCTGACCCTTTGCTTCACATTTATTTCTTCATATGGAAGATGACGAAGTTGTGATTTCCTTTTATTTGTGCATCTGGTTGCCTTTTTTGCAGTTGTGTTCTTTAAAAAATTTTTGACATAGATATTTAACAAACAAAGAAGTATTTCTGTGCCTAATACTCAGAAAATAACCCTGTCTTCTCTTACTGGCTACTGTTCAGGGAAGCCTTTGTTTGTCAAATTAACTGCATAGCTCGTGGCTCTCTAAATACAAGGGAACGCTTTAGGAGCAATTCCTAAACAGGACTTCTTCGCCAAACACAATTTTCTGCCTTCTCTCTGCTCCTGTCTTCTTGCATTTGTGTGCTTCAATAAGGAGCTTTCAGTTTTGTGCGGTTCCTGCATGGCCTTACAAGCTGATGCTTGAGATAGTTCTTCGATCCTGTCTGGCTTGTAATATTTACATTCTCTATTCTGTGGTTTTAGCAGTTCTTCCACATTCTGTGAGCCTTTTCCAGCGTTGGCTCGTGAACTTCTCGCTCTCTCTTTCCTTGAAGCTGTAGTCTTTGATTAGAAATGCTAGATTTTTTTGTATATATACAGGGCTCCAACTGTGTTTACACTGTGATTAAAGAACATTCAAAACACATTCTCCTCTCAAAGAATTCTGGGCACTGACGTTTACCCCTCAAGGGGTTACAGCTCCAAGCGACCTTTAACAAACTACAGCTGCCAGAATTCTTTGCAGGGGAAAATGTACTTTGAATGTGCTTTAAAGGCCTATGTTAACTCGCCATAAGTGTATGTTTTGCTTAGAAGCTTGAGATCAGCTACAAAAGCTTTAACAGTTCTCTCCCCTCCACCCCACCACCCCCACTGGCTGCAAACACATTTTGAATGTATAGCTTTCATAGGTCTTCACTGCACTTAGGGAGGCAACATGCGTCCGATTTTTCCTGCACAGTTTTTGTAGCTCAGTTTTTGTGTCAGAAAGTTGCAAGCCACTGTAAAGATGCATTCCTTCTTTGACCACTGTATTGAGAGAACTACTTTCTGTTCTTCTTGTTCTCTTATTCTATATGTTAAGCCTGTGAGTTGTGTGTATTCTGTCAACAAGATGAACATATGTTTGAAGAAGATTGGAAAACGTTTATTGACTATATGGGAAATAACTGTGTACAGCTGAAAACGATGGCAGCGTTAAGATAAATTCAACAGTGTAAACGGGTTTTGATGGATGCAATAATGGACTACTGAATGGTACAGTTTTTGTGAAATATGCAGGGATGTGTGATATGCAAAATGAACCATGGAAAGGGAAGTAGGGAAGTCACTGATATCTTAAGGATGTAAAATGAGTATTTTAAATTATAAAACAGAAAATTTAGAGAGAGAGAGAGAGAGAGAGCTACTTTCTGTGTTTCTGCCATCACATAAAGTTCAAAGGTTTTCTTTTTTAAATAAATAATCCAGCTTTCTGTTACATTACTGGGGAGACGTAATTCAGTTAGAAGGCTTAAAGCTTCTATTTTTACTTTTCAGTGGCATATGTCTCTATTGTTGTCGTCATTGTTGTTTTCCAATCAGACCTGGGTTTTTCTGCAGACAACCCTTTCCTGATACCATATGGGGCTGCTAGGAGTTGTAATCCAATAACATCTAAAGGGCACTCAGGGACAGACATGGGAACCCTAGTTTATGACTGAACAGCTGCACCCAACAAATGTTCATTAATGACCTGCATAAAACTGGAGACAGAACTCAAACAACACGAGGCTCTGTCCAAGGTCCTGTGCTCTTCAGAGTTTGCATAAATGACTTGGGATGAAGGTGTATCACATTTGCAGATGGCACAAAGCCAGGAGGGATAGCCAGCACCATTGTTGTTGTTGTTTAGTCGTTTAGTCATGTCTGACTCTTCATGACCCCATGGACCAGAGCACGCCAGGCACTCCTGTCTTCCACTGCCTCCCGCAGTTTGGTCAAACTCATGCTGGTAGCTTCGAGAACACTGTCCAATCATCTCATCCTCTGTCGTCCCCTTCTCCTTGTGCCCTCAATCTTTCCCAACATCAGGGTCTTTTCTAGGTGGTCTTCTCTTCTCATGAGATGGCCAAAGTATTGGAGCCTCAGCTTCAGGATCTGTCCTTCCAGTGAGCACTCAGGGCTGATTTCCTTAAGAACGGATAGGTTTGATCTTCTTGCAGTCCATGGGACTCTCAAGAGTCTCCTCCAGCACCATAATTCAAAAGCATCAATTCTTTGGCGATCAGCCTTCTTTATGGTCCAGCTCTCACTTCCATCACTACTGGGAAAACCATAGCTTTAACTATACAGACCTTTGTCGGCAAGGTGATGTCTCTGCTTTTTAAGATGCTGTCTAGGTTTGTCATTGCTTTTCTCCCAAGAAGCAGGCGTCTTTTAATTTCGTGGCTGCTGTCACTATCTGCAGTGATCATGGAGCCCAAGAAAGTAAAATCTCTCACTGCCTCCATTTCTTCCCCTTCTATTTGCCACGAGGTGATAGGACCAGTGGCTATGATCTTCGTTTTTTTGATGTTGAGCTTCAAACCATATTTTGCACTCTCCTCTTTCACCCTCATTAAAAGGTTCTTTAATTCCTTTTCACTTTCTGCCTTGCCGTGGCGAAGGGGCTTGAATAACTCAGAGAAACTATGAACTATGCCGAGCAGCCAACACCATAGAAGACAGAATTAGGATTAGGAATGGTGTGACCTGGCTGCAACACCAGGCAAAAACCAGCATGAAATTCAACAGAGATCTATACAAAGTTCTGGATAAATAATCATCAACAACAATATGCAGAAGCATAGGATGGGTAAGACTGGGCTTGGCATAAGTACTTGTGAAATTAGTTCTCTTTGGTGATTGCAAGCTAAAAACACGAGCCTGCCATACAACAACTGCTACAAAAGTTAATGCAGGCAGTATTAAGAGAAGCAGAGTATCCAGACCATGAGAAGTAATAATACCACTCTATTCTGGACTAGTCAGGCCATATCTGGACTACAGAGCCAGGCTCTGGTGCCACATTTTAAGGGCGCTGGCAAACAAGCTCAGAGGAGGCCAGTTAAAATGAGAGGCCTGTTGACTAAGTTCTATGCATTACAGATCATGTGCTAAGAAAAGAGCTGGATTAGATCAGGGTAGCTGATACACTGCCTTTCAAATGTTGCTGAACCACGCCATTCTGTCACTAGCCTCTGTAAAAGACAAAAGGGAGGACCAGCATCGAAGATGCTGAACACTTTATACTCATGCCCATTTTGGCCCAAACAGGTCTTTCTCATGGGCTTTTATGCTTCCTTGTAAACAGCTCGAAACATCTACTTTAAAATCACTACAAGGCAAAATTCCTTTTTGCAAGAAGCTGTAAAAGTCCCCAAAGAAGGCCTTTTTCAGCCAAAAGGCGTTGGGCATGAATAAAAAACGAATTACACTTTTCAGTATCTGAGATTTGTTCTCCTTTTTTTTTGACCGTTTCACTGGAAGCTTCCGGTTTTCTTGTGTGTGGCCTCTGTAAAAGCCATACATTATTTGTATGCTGTACATGAGTTAAAAATCCTCTCTAAAAGGAGGCATGTGTTTGAGAGTTGCCACAGCAGTTGTCTCTACCGATGAAGCTGCTTTTCCGAGGCACAGTCAGTGATGGCTGTCTTCTGCTGACAGACTGTTTAGTACTTAATGGATTCTTTACTCGCAGGAGGTATTCTGATTTCAGTTCAGATGCTTATGACTCATATAAGCAAGGGAAGCAACCTAATTGCCGTAATGAAGAGCAACTCGAAAAGCAGAGATACTGCAGTCATGGAAAAACTTGTTCTGGAACAGACACTCCAGAGCTAACAATCAATCTCAAGGTGAAAGACTCAAGGATGATGGCTTAACCCTGTTTCCTCTTTTACCATTCACATTATGTCAGTCCCCTTATTAGTCTTGAATAGGGTTGCCGAGGGACGCAGGTGGCGCTGTGGGTTAAACCACAGAGCCTAGGACTTGCTGATCTGAAGGTCAGCGGTTCGAATCCCCGCAACGGGGTGAGCTCCTGTTGCTCGGTCCCTGCTCCTGCCAACCTAGCAGTTCAAAAGCACGTCAAAGTGCAAGTAGATCAATAGGTACTGCTCCGGCGGGAAGGTAAACGGCGTTTTTGTGCTCTGCTGTGGTTCTCCAGAAGCATCTTAGTCATGCTGGTCACATGACCTGGAAGATGTACGCCGGCTCCCTTGGCCAATAAAGCGAGATGAGCGCCGCAACCCCAGAGTCGGTCATGACTGGACCTAATGGTCAGGGGTCCCTTTACCTTTATATCTGGAATTTCCTGGACATAGCCAATATTCAACCCTCATAAACAGCATTCGGGCAGAAATAGCCAAGATGTCTGGGGAAATCCGGACATATGGCACTCCATGTCAAAAATGTAGATTTTGGTGAATATCATGAAAAATAGCTCCAATTTTTTATTTTATTTTTAGATTTTGAGCTCAACAACTTGCCTCCCCCCCAAAAAAACTCAACAACTTTTGCATCCGGATTTTCACTTTTTAAAATATGGCAACCGTAGTCTTGAGAAGATTGTTTCTAGGGAAGATATTATTCCATATTAAACATTGAAAGGGAATCTATGCCTGTTTTTATTGGGGTAGGAAGAACAAGAAACAGGAGAGAGAACCACAAAGATAGAGAGAGAATTGGTAATGTTCAGAGGAGGAAAATGCAAATGAACTAGAGGAGTTGGATGCTGTGGTAAATGGTGTGTGCTCTACTTACAGAATTAATATTTGGAATTATTCAAATTGAACTAGAATCCTGAAGGTGTAGAGAGCCGGTCAGAGCAAAACCACAGAATACTAGAGGAATGGAATGTGATAAATCTGTTCACTCATGGGGTACGTTATAGCACTGTCATAGTGCAGTATCGGGAGAATTTGACCCACAAGACTGGACACTTTATCCAGTCCATTTTGGGGCTCACATTAACGTGATATGGTTGCAAGCCTGACCCTATTGAGGGATAGGACTGGGCTTATTTCTGCCACTCTGCCTTCTTGAACCTGCTCCTCCTCCACATCTGATTCAAGCAAAGTCTTGGTGTCACCCTCTGTGGGCAGACCTGTTGTTTTTGTTGTTGTGTTGCACTGATGCTACACCTGCCAAGCTCATGCTGTGCCACAGCTCCTTATTATTAATTACTATTATTAGTAGTAGTAGTATTAGTATTATAATTTATAGACCACCCTATACCTGTAGGTTTGTTAGAATTCCTGCTCCGTGATTACAGTCATGGGATTGTTGTCTTTCACATGACGGTGTATGTTTTGACTTCACAGAGTGGGAAGTGACGAAGACAGGATGTTTGTGTTACTGTGTTCCGTGAAGTGGGACTATTGTCCTTTGTTCTTTCTCTTGCTGTCTGATGATAGAGAGAGAGGAAGCCATGTTGCAGTGCTCCGTGTGTGTTTATATGTATATATGTAAATAAAGTAGATTAGCCAAAATGCTGAGTTCTGTTATGCAAACTGGGAACACTCTGCGGATCCCTGAGTGTGCCGGTGTTGTAAGGCATCGGTTGCTGTGATGTTCGGGCAGAAGAAAGCTTCTGAAGCTCCCGAACGATCGACCAGGAGGGAGAGAACATGCCAGTCGGGCATGTGTCTTTGCCAGGGTCCTACTCGAGCGTAGGACGAGCTCCTGACAAGGTCTTCATCCAGTTCCATCATACAATTGTGCCAAAAGCATGCTATGATCATTGCATGTTTACTCAGAAGCAATTCCTGTTAAAACCAGTTAGGTTTGCTCAGTATAAGTCCTACTAAAACCAGTAGGATTTCATTTCTGAGTAAACATGCACAAAATAAAAAAATTCCTTCCAGTAGCACCTTAGAGACCAACTAAGTTTGTTATCGGTATGAGCTTTTGTGTGCATGCACACTTCTTCAGATATCTGTATCTGTTTCTGAATCATTATCTGTATCATTATCTGTATCTGAAGAAGTGTGCATGAACACGAAAGCTCATACCGATAACAAACTTAGTTGGTCTCTAAGGTGCTACTGGAAGGAATTTTTATTTTGTTTTGACTACGGCAGACCAACACGGCTACCTACCTGTAACCTAAACATGCACAAGATTTTGTTGTTCAGCTTTTCAGCGCTGTATTTTCTGTAACTACTGTTTTATGCTCTTCTTTTAAAAATCTGATTAGGCACTGAATTTCACACGCAAAGCTCTTAATAAAAAGGCGTTCAATTTTGTCTGTATGTCTACTGCTTCTTTAAATGACTCTCTTGGCAAAGCCACGTATCCTCCAAGCATCAATTAGCGGTGCAAAATTGAGAGGGATTTGCAATGCTTCTAAACTGGGCACACTTTGCAGCCACAATTACGGAATCATTATGGTGTTCCTGCTTCTTATTCTGACAGTTTGGGTACGTCTTCTCTTTACAGCCTGGGAGTTTCTTATGATCTTTGGCTCGAGGAAGCGAGCTTGTTAGAAAGTGTCTGCTTTCCCTGGTTATTTTTAATAGCAGATATTCAATGGCTGATGGGCATTTTCTTTTCTTTCTTTTTTTCTTTTCGTACAAGTGGTGCTTGGCTCTACTGCCATAATTTGAAGATCCCAAAAGGTACAATCTCTGAAGGACGGGAAAGTTAGGAAGAAAGGAATCAGCTAATTATACTTAATTAGATCATTTTACTGAAGCACATTTGCATAATTGATTTAGTTTGAAAGCAGCCCGAGGGGAGGGGGGTTCCTGTGGGCACAATTCTGATTAAAGAAGATGTCTGTAGGTGTGGAGAAGAGGCGGAACAGCCACACTGGAAGCAAAGTACTGTATTTTTCTGTGTATAAGACAATGTGGATGGCACAGCCAGGAGAGCATGAGATTCTTTAATGCCAGGGTTGTGAGTTTGAGCCCCACCTTGTGCTGTGAACCGCCCTGAGGGCGGTATATAAATTCAATGAATAATAATAATAATGTTTTTTGCTATTAAAAATAGTCAAAAATTGAGGGTCGCCTTTTAGCTGGATGGTTTGAAAAAAAGTCTACTTACCTTTCCATGGCTACCATGAAGAAGCTCCCGGAACCAGAGCACGCACATCTGCCAACCATGACAAGCTGACCTGCGGGGGGGGGGGGGACTTTTTCATTTTTAAGCAAATATCTGGGTTTCAGAGTGTGTTCAGCGTTGTGATGGGGGGGTTGCAGTTGGCTCGCTCAACAGCTTTGTGGTCATTTGCCCAAAAATAAAGCTTTTTCCACCACCAATCGTCTGGACTTTCACTTCTAGAGATAGGGCAACCCTAAAATATTGATTTTTTTTTAAAAAAAAATTGGGGTTCAAAAATATAGGGGGTGTCTTATACGTAGAAAAATCAGTAGGTCTGGTGGGTCAGAATCCCAGCCAACAAGGCAGGGCCAGAGTTAGGCTGATCTGTTAGGGAAATTGGGGCACTGTCCTACCAACTTCATCCTGCCCTCAGCTAGCCCCCCACAAGCCCCGCCCCCGTGGGAATGTTCAGGGTGGCAAGAGAGGATATATTGTTTATTAATATCCTTCCTAACTTGTGCTAGCAAGTTCCTTCATGTAGCAGAGTTACATTCCCTTTTCTTACATGCACAGCAGATAGCTGGTTGCAGGCTTGTGTAAGCCTCTCACTATTATACAATTCAGTCTGTCTCGGATTGAATTGTACACTCCTGGTAAATTCCCTTTAATCCCTATTAAAAGAATAAAGACACGACAATCTTATTTAAAGTCAATAAAAAGAAGTTTACTCACATCAGTTCACAGTTGGATTCCTGAAGGCAGACTTAGTTACAGATATGTACATGTGGATCTGCCCCATATGGGGAATAGACTTCTGCTAGCTGATAGCTAACACTTCTAGCTAAGAAGCTGGTCGAATGAAGAAGGAAGTGAAAGAGAGAGAGAGAGAGAGTGCTGCGTGACTCATTCTTTTGTTACTTGGACAGGTAAGGTCACACCCACCTCTAGTCACAGGCAAGGAAGGATGCTCCAGCCCAGGAGCAACAGGAAGTTTTGACTGGCTGGACCAACATCCCCTTGCATGTCCATTCTAGGAAAACAAGGAATGTTGTATTTGACTGCTCCCAGTGGATTACATCCCACAAACCCCACCTTCCTGATTCCTTCTTACAACCAGTCCAGGGAATAGCATGGGGGGCACTGCTGCTGCCCCATCTCCCAAACACAATGGGTTCCTGGCTCTTACAGGATGGAGAGGTGAAGTGGTGAGACATGGGGAGCTCCAACCCTCTGGCCCTTGTACAGCTGACCCTTGCCAGTGTCATGGGCCAGGAGTCGGCTTCACCTGCTGAGCAGCAGCCAGAAGGAGCTGCTGATCAGCCTTCTTGCTCCTGATGAGAACCAGCAGGCTACAGCTTTCTTAAGCAGGGTTTCCAGCCTCAGTCAGTTGCTGGAAACAACATGTGTCGTTCCTGGCCAGACTTTGCTGCTTCTTGCTCTTCTCTTGACCTTGGACCCTCGGCTTTCTTGACCCCCAGACCGTCTGACTACATGAACTGAGATATTGCTAACCTTAGGACTGGACTGAACCTTGTATACGCAGCGGCGGAGGAAGCCGCCTGGCCGCCTGGGGTAGCGCCCAGGGGTTGGACGATCCATCCATAGGGGCGGGGCAAGGGTGGGGCAATCCACTCATAGGGATGGGACAAGGGCGGGGTGCACCACAGGGCCTCCAGAGCCTGTCTGCCTCCTCCCACTCCCTACAGCTTGGGGGGGAGGCAGCGGGCGGACAGTTTGGGCAGTGCGGAGTCTGTGCGCACCCAACCTACCGCATCTCTCCCAGGATCAACGCATGGCTTGGGCGTGCTGCAGGCTCTGCAGTGAGTGCCGCCTGGCATTTTGTCACCCCCCCGTCATTGGTGACACCCGAGGCGGCCCGTGTTTGGATATAGTTCCATTCCACCTTAAAAGGAACAGGCATAACTGTTGTGTGTCACATGCCTGTTTACATTCCAGCACAGTCTGCTGGGAACTTCCATTTGTATATTGCTTTTGCTATACTGCTGTTTGCTTGGACATGAAGGGAAGCAGACATGTTTTTCCTTTGTTCCTGAACTATGCTGAATAAACACCTGTAGATAATGCTTAGAAATGTCTCTGTCTGCCACTTCCATTGTGAAGATTTATCCACTCTGCTGATAAGAGCATGCTCAGTCTCTAAAGGTTTCTGAGGTTTGAGTCGCTGATTGATGCTGTTCTCAGAACTGGAGTTTGCCCAGCTGCTGGACGGTGGCTGGAGCCAGCTGGGAGCCTGTCAAATACCCCCATCTCCACGGACGCATCCCAACAGCCCCCACCCACCGCACCCCCTTCCTCTGCCCCTGTGTATACAGACTCTGCCTTCAGGCAGGTACCCCCCTGAGACTCGGCTGGTTAGCTGCCTTCTCCCTCCACTGAGCTCTGACAGACTATGACATGCAAGCTCCCTCCCTCCCTGAGTGCTTGGCTAGTATTGGCCATAAACAGCTCCCCACCCCCCAAGAAACATGTCTGCCCTATTTGAAAAAGTGAAAATCCGGAGAGAAAAGTTGTTGGCACTGCCGACATGGGCTGCCATACGTCCAGATTTTCCCAGACATTTCAATGATTTCCACCTGGACACTGCTTGCGGCTGCTGTATTCCGGATATGCCCTTTTATTTCCCACCTCTTTATATAAGGGCAAAACTGCTTGCAAGGGGCTGGGTACTGTGGGGGAGAGGAGAGGGACCATGTACACTGTTATGCACTGAAGTTCTCACCCTGGGCCAGCAGGGGGATACTGTAGATAGTTTTTACTCAGGTCCACATATGCAAATAAGGGATCAAAAGTGACGTTCAGTGATTGGATAGTTACAGAAAGTTGTTACAGTTACGTTGTAGTGGAGCTCTATATAAGCAGGCTGGCTGAACCCTTCAGTTCAGTTCTGTTCTGACCTGTGAATAAACAAGAGCTGTTTGGAGAATCGCTGTGTCGTCTGATATGTTCACCCACAACTTAACATACACATTGGCAAGGTATCTGAACCAAAACTCCTTTAATGTGATCTGGTCCCAGGTAGCTGGCTAAAATGGGCAGAATGTGCAAGGAGATGTGAATATGTTTGTGGCTGCCAGCTTCCTCCCTCCCCCTTTTTTTTACCAGACCTTGCTCCTGTGCCTTTTAACAGCAGCTTGGTGAGCAGAGAAAGCCTAACTCTGTACCCAGCTGATGTGTGCTGACCAAGTTGCAGTAATGCAAGCCTATGCACAGATTTTATTACTTTTCTTTTCCAGCGAGATGGCAATCGAAGCTGGGTCCAGTCACCTATCTGAGATCCTCTCTGTGTGAAGCTAAGGGCTCTGAACTACCAAAACATTGGTTTAGACTCATGGAAGAACATTCCGTTGGGATTTTCGATGCACAGATAAATATGCTGATTGAATTTGGAGTCGCTCTTGAACCCAGAAAAAGAAATCCCCTAATATCTATTCATTGTTCAGTCACCAGGGAACACTCGCTTGCCTTTTCCAAAGCTCTGTGCAGCTTGGTGCAATAAATATTTATCTTGGAACAGATTGTTTTGTGCAAAGGTTGTAGTTCAAATGAACCTGGCTGTATTTGAAAAATGGTTCTATTTGGTGGTGCTGGTTGTTGTTTTGCCTCTGGCCTGTAGAGGATTTGGGAGATGAAGCACTGAAAGAAATTGCTCGTTCTAAATATTCAATTTATCAAAGCCTTCTGGCCCTCTGACCTCCCTGCTATTCACACTATTTAGCCCACCTTGGAAGAAGAGTACAAAGTATTTTCTTTTGGGAACAGAGCTATTTAACCAGAGCAGCAGCTTTTGTAGATCGCTAAACCTGAAGGTCATGATTTTATTTGGGACAAGCCTTCCTCTGTCCTTGCCATTAAGCCTTGGAAGCAGCAGAGAAATACTATATTTTTATTTATTTTAAAGACGTGATGGCTTGGTCCACCGATGCTCTTCTATTAACACCATCATGATAAGCCAGAAATATGTCCAGTTTTCAAGGCAAGCTCATTCCCTTTAAGCAAAAGTGGAGCAAGGCTGTGACATGTATAGATGCTGGAATTTCAGGAAGCAGACCACATTCTAATAACCTTGAGATAATTACTGCGGCAACAGATCTCTCCTACCAGAGAAGAATTGAGGTAGCAGAAATAACAGGACGTCAGGCGCTGCATAGTAAGTGAAAAATGCTAATGACCTCATGTCCTGTCTTCAGAGCCAGTGTGGTATAGTGGTTAAGAGCAGTAGACTCGTAATCTGGTGAACCGGGTTCGCGTCTCCGCTCCTCCACATGCAGCTGCTGGGTGACCTTGGGCTAGTCGCACTTCTCTGAAGTCTCTCAGAGAGTGTGTGTTGTGGGGGAGGAAGGGAAAGGAGATTGTTAGCTGTTTGAGACTCCTTAGAGTAGTGATAAAGCAGGATATCAAATCCAAACTCTTCTTCTTCTCTTCTCAACATCACCAATGTATGTGTGTGTCTCCCTGTTCTGTCAGAATCAGCAGTTAATTCTGGAAAGCTTCCCCAGTTGTGTTTTGTCAAGTGGACACATCTTGAACCAAAATGGGGAATGGATTCTCTAATATCCATACGAACCTTGTCTTTAGTTGTGCAGAGCAAAGCCTGACCCTGTGAGTGACAACCTGACTTGGCTGGCTTTGGCAGGGATCTTGAAGGAGGATTACAAGTATTCCCTGAGCACACTTGAATTGCCTTTGTTTCTCAGGCATACAGGGCGCTGCTGAAACTGCTTTTAGAACTTCCTCCATCCTCGAAAAAACAGTCTGGGGACTAGATACAAGAAATCCTTTAAAGAGAAGCTGAGGAGAAATATTGTATGCTCCTCATGAGATTTTCTTTTGAGCAGCAATGCCAGATAAAGGCAGAGGACGAAGACTAAGGGCTCTTCCAGATTGCCAGTTCTTTGAACACTTATCCTGGCTTGCTTCCATAAAAGTTTTGCAGAAGTTAGATTCGGCCCAGTCATTATTGAGCATTTGATCTGAATTGTCTGGTCAGTTTTATGGCAACCGGTATTCATCCTGATTTGTTTGTGCAGTGCTTATAATTTCCCCGTTAATCGTTTGTTCATCCCACATTTTTCATTACATTTCTCCACCACTTTCCTAATGGCAAATAGTCTGCTTTTTTAAAAAGAGAAATGGATTAGTTTAATTTCTCAAAACTCCCCACTATCTGCATTGCATATCCTTTGCATTAAAATAAATGGGGTGCCATAATATACAGTGGTACCTCGGGTTACAGACGCTTCAGGTTACAGACGCTTCAGGTTACAGACTCCGCTAACCCAGAAATAGTACCTTGGGTTAATAACTTTGCTTCAGGATGAGGACAGAAATCGTTTGGCGGCCGTGCGGGAGGCCCCATTAGCTAAAGTGGTACCTCAGGTTAAGAACAGTTAAGAACGGACCTCCAGAACGAATTAAGTTCTTAACCTGAGGTACCCCTGTAATGACAATGCAACTTCTATAGTTTTGCCACAGCATGATGAAAAGGTAGCTTTTGGCAGAAGACGAACCGCAACTGAACAGAAATGGTGCTGCATGAGGCAAACAAAGGGCAGAACAGAAAACAGTGCCTTCTTCCATCCCTGGCTGCCACTCAGTGTAGAGAATACTGGACTAGATGGACCAATGGTCTGTCTCAGTATGAGGTAGGTGAGAGTTGTTTCCTGGTTCTGCTGGATCTCTCAGCGGCCTTTGATACAATCGACCATAACATCCTTCTGGACCATCTAGAGGGGCTGGGAGCTGGGGGCACTGTTATACAGTGGTTTCGCTCCTTCCTCCTGGGCCGTGTTCAGAAAGTGGTGGTGGGGGATGAGTGTTCAGACCCCTGGGCCCTCACTTGTGGGGTGCCTCAGGGTTCCGTCCTCTCCCCCATGCTTTTTAACATCTATATGAAGCTGCTGGGAGAGATCATCAGGGGATTTGGACTGGGTGTCCATCAATATGCAGATGATACCCAGCTCTACCTCTCTTTCAAATCAGAACCAGTGAAGGCGGTGAAGGTCCTGTGTGAGTGCCTGGAGGCGGTTGGAGGATGGATGGAGGCTAATGGATTGAAGTTGAATCCTGACAAGACAGAAGTATTGTTTTTGGGGGACAGGGGGCGGGCTGGTGTGGAGGACTCCCTGGTCCTGAATAGGGTAACTGTGCCCCTGAAGGACCAGGTGCGCAGCCTGGGAGTCATTTTGGACTCACAGCTGTCCATGGAGGTGCAGGTCAACTCTGTATCCAGGGCAGCTGTCTACCAACTCCACCTGGTACGCAGGCTGAGACCCTACCTGCCCGCGGACTGTCTCGCCAGAGTGGTGCATGCTCTAGTTATCTCCCGCTTGGACTACTGCAATGCGCTCTACGTGGGGCTACCTTTGAAGGTGACGCGGAAACTACAATTAATCCAGAATGCGGCAGCTGGACTGGTAACTGGGGGCGGCCGCCGAGACCACATAACACCGGTCTTGAAAGACCTACATTGGCTCCCAGTACGTTTCCGAGCACAATTCAAAGTGTTGGTGTTGACCTTTAAAGCCCTAAACGGCCTCGGCCCAGTATACCTGAAGAAGCGTCTCCACCCCCATCGTTCTGCCCGGACGCTGAGGTCCAGTGCCGAGGGCCTTCTGGCGGTTCCCTCATTGCGAGAAGCAAAGCTACAGGGAACCAGGCAGAGGGCCTTCTCGGTAGTGGCGCCCGCCCTGTGGAACGCCCTCCCATCAGATGTCAAAGCGATAAATAACTACCTGACATTTAGAAGGCATCTTAAGGCAGCCCTGTTCAGGGAAGATTTTAATCTGTGATATTTTACTGTATTTTTTGGTTCTATGGAAGCCGCCCAGAGTGACCGGGGAAACCCAGCCAGATGGGCGGGGTACAAATAATAAATTATTATTATTATTATTATTATGAAAGTGCCTTGTTCAAACCCTGGACTCACCAGTGGGCTGAGTCCTGCTCTCTGCACCTGATTGCTCTAGGTATGAGCCAATTAAAATGGTTGCTGTTACCAGTGACTAACTTCTTGGTTTCACACAGTGTCCAAACCAGCTCTTTTTCTTCTTCTCGTACCAAACACAATTTGTGATTGCTCTGCCTCACCTCCATCAGGCGTGGAGTGAGCCTTGGCAACTGGCGCTCTTTCATCTTAAGCTTCAGCGGAAAGACAAATGTACAGACTCTGGTGGTTGTGATGAAGAAAGAAACCTCCCGAAATGTGAGAAGTGACCCTGAATGCTCTGCCAAACTGCAAACCCAAAGCAATGCCTCGCGTGTCATTTAACTTGTCCCTCCTGTGGTTCTGATTTCATGGAGGGGGTGGCAAGGAGGAAGTCATTATCGAAAATGGCCCAGACATGCCTTCTGGGTCCAGCAAACCTTTTTGGTATTTATTTTCTCTTCTCTTTCCCTTGCCGCTGCTACAAGCGACTTGCCTTCTCCTTGACCTTCAGATAGACCTCCCTCCCTCAATAAATAGTTCGGTGCAAGCCTCTGATGAGGAAAAGAATGAAACGGGGATGGTCGGTGGAAAGGATCTCTGTCGGATCGGAAGCAGGAAACAGCAACTGGTGAGACAGAGGAGATGACTTGTTCTCCCTTGTTTTGTTTTTTCTTCCCCAGATTTATAGCCTGCCCTTCCTCCCAAAGGGCAGCCAAGGGATATATTTATAACAATGGAAAATGACAACAACAAGCCCCACCTGAAAATAGCAATAAGCAGCAGAAAGCGGCCGTGAGAAAATAGAATAAAACTGTAGCAGAGTCCAGCTGAAATAAGATCCCCAAAGACCTGTTAGCCAGAATGTGAGGCAACCAAACATAAATTAGGATGGAGTTTTATCATCGTAATTTCTAGCTTCAGAAAGCAGAGCAAAAAACAAATGGGTTAATAATAATAATAATAATAATAATAATTTATTATTTGTACCCCGACCATCTGGCTGGGTTTTCCCAGCCACTCAAGGTGGCTTCCACAAAGACCAAAAATACACTAATACAGTGGTGCCTCGCAAGACAAAATTAATTCGTTCTGCGAATTTTTTCATCTAGCGAATTTTTCGTCTTGCGAAGCACGGTTTCCCATAGGAATGCACTGAAAATCAATTAATGCGTTCCTATGGTCAAAAAAAGCCCAAACAAAGCCAAATTTGGTACAACAAGAGTTTATTAAGTGCTCTTTAAAGTCACACATACTGTAAAGAGCATTTCAAAATTCAAACCCAGAATTTTTTTTAAAAAACAGCAGAGTGGCCCAATGGTCACAGAAAATCATAAATATGCAGAAAAAAAACCACAAGCTTCCAGATTCTTGCAAACCCCTCCCCAACTGTTCCCCCAGCCACCCAGCACACAGAAATTCAAATCCAGATTTTTTTTAAAAAAACAGCAGAGTGGCCCAATGGTCACAGAAAATCATAAAAATGCAGGGGGGAAAAACAAGCTTCCAGATTCTTGCAAACCCCTCCCCAAAACCAAGTCCTTGAATTCCAAACACCCCAACCCAAAATCCAAAACCCCCCAAAAAAGTTTTAAAAGCTTAACTTACCAAATGGCTGCAAAAGAAGTTTTGGAAAAGCTTCAAAAATCACCAAAGTCTTTAAAAACCTCAAAAAAGGCTACTATGTACACTGCGTTCTATGAGTTGCTCCTCGAAGTCAAGTCGCAACTGTATTAACGGTGTTAAGAAAAAGGAAACAAACTTGCAAGACGTTTTCGTCTTGCGAAGCAAGCCCATAGGGAAATTCGTCTTGCGAAGCAGCTCAAAAAGCGGAAAACCCTTTCGTCTAGCGAGTTTTCCGTCTTGCGAGGCATTCGTCTTGCGGGGCACCACTGTATGTCATACATTAAAAACTTCCCTGAACAGGGCTGCCTTAAGGTGTCTTCTGAATGTCAGGTAGTTGTTTATCTCTTTGACATCTGATGGGAGGGTGTTCCACAGGGCAGGCGCCACTAACGAGAAGGCCCTCTGCCTGGTTCCCTGTAGCTTTGCTTCTCGCAATGAGGTAACCGCCAGAAGGCCCTCGGCGATGGACCTCAACGTCCGGGCAGAACGATGGGGGTGGAGGCGCTCCTTCCAGTATAATTTGTTTCATAGAATCATGGAGTTGCAAGGGACCCTGTGGGTCATCTAAGTCCAACCCCCTGCAATGCAGGAATATGCAGCTGTCCCATACAGGATTGAACCTGCAACCTTGGCATTGTCAGCCCCATGCTTTAACCAGCAGAGCTATCCAGTTGGTGCAAATTTACAGGTAAGCAGATTTCAGCTACATAAGCTTCCTGGTGCCAAAAGCTGCTTGATGGCAGGAACAGGGAGTGCTTCAGGAAGTGGAGGGCGTTTCTTGTGCCCCAGGTATTAGACCAATTCATGGAGGACAAAACTATCGATAGCTAGTAGTCACAAGGGCTGTTGTCTTTCTCTACTGTCAGAGGCAATATGCCTCTGAATGCCCACTGCTGGGCACTGCAGGTGGGAAAAGTGTGGTTTTCCTAAGAGCCTGCTTTCAGGCTTCTCATAGGCATCTGGGTGGCCACTGTGACAACAGAATGCAGGACCAAAAAGGACATTGACCTGATGCATCAGAGCTTTCCTTGTGTATTGAAGCAGAGGCTGGAAAACCATCTTCCAGGGAAGCTGTAGTTGTTGCTTCATTCTGCATTGCAGATCCTTCACTGAGCGTGGAGTGACCCTCTCATATCTAGAATTCTGAGGTCCATAAGGCCCAATACTTACACAGCTTGGGAACTGGAGAACTGAAGGTCCCCAGGCACTCTCACACAAACCTGCCCACCCTTCAAGATCCCTGGGTTTTGTACCACCTGAGGCAGGTGGCAACAGCTGAGCATGGTGAGTGGGAAAGTTACTTTAGATCCAGTGATATGATAAAATCAAGGACGGAAGCTAAAATGTTTTCAAAAGCTAAGAAGCCTATATCTGGCATGGATGTCGAAAATATCAGGTGGCTACCAGTGTGGCATTTTTTAAAAATTTCTGCTAAGAGCCAAACACATTTACTTCTTCGTCTGTGCACTGGGAGGCATTCCAGTCCTTGGAAATATTTCCTGGCAGATTTCTTTTTTTGTGGGGAGGTGTAGAGCAACACCCTTATCACAGCTTTCCAGCCAAATCTGGATTCAGAGTCCCAGCCCTTGATAGCTTTGCATGTTTCCAGCCAGGGCATATTGTTCAAAAACCACTAGAATTGAGTTGCCGGTGTTTTTCCTGACCCTGTTTCTGTGCTTCCAAGGATGAAATGGGGAGAACTATGTATGCAACCTTGAGTTCCTTCGAGGAAAGGTCAGCTGTAAATGTAATATTATGAGTTTTCGGGGTGTAGGCTGTATGTGGAGGCCCGTCTAACCTGTGGATCCAGCAAGTGTTAAAATATAAGCCAGACCAGCTTCCTCATGAGGTGATTGCCTGGGCGATGGGCCATTAAGGGGAATAAAAGATATGGATCTGTGTGAGACAGCAAGTGGGTCCTCCATCACACCCTGTCTCCCAACTGGCTGCTAGTTAGAAAAAGACAGAGGCGAGAGCTGAGAGTTCAGTGATGTGAGTTAGAAGCAAAGCAGCAAAAACGCAGAGTCAGGTTAAATCAAATAAACAAGGAATATTTGGTGTTATGTTGGAGGGGATGCCAGGAAACCGGGAATTACGTTCACATGTGGTGGGGGTGTAAATATGTACAATTTTTCTGGCAAATGGTGTTTAAGGAGATAACAGAAATCACTGGGTTCAAGCTGACTGAAAGTCCAGAGGTAGCATTATTATCAATTTACAATGGGGGTGGAAGGTTCACAGGCTGTGTAGGGTCAAGCAGAATATAAAATGGAAGAATGGTATAAAGAGGTGTGGGATATAGCTATTAATGATAAATCAACACGTGTCATTAAGCTAAGACGGGGAATATGCAGGAAAAATGATTTTGAAGAGACATGGAGGGTGTTTGCAGAATGTGCACTGTTAAAACGGAAAGGGGTCAAACCATCACAAGAGGTGTTGAAATTTTGGGAGGTTGGATAGTTAAAATGGAATGGTCTCGGTGGTGGGGTGCTCATTTTATTCTTATTTATGTATGATTATTACTTTGTCAAAATAAAATAAATATTTAATAAAAAGAAGTGGGTGGGACAGAGAGAGAGATAGCCATCGTCGATTTCTCATTGACTCCAAAGCTGTGGCTATGGAAGAAACAAGTCCCTCTTGGGGTGTTGCTGCTGTGAACCCTTCCATCATAGGCTCAGGTTGTACATATGTGTAAATAAGCCATATATCATAAAGACACCACAATTTCTGCTGTGCCTCGTTTCCAAAGGAAACACAAACTCTGGGTAAACTCCTGGAACTCCTTGAATCTCGCATCACTTGGAGATTTGGAGTGGTGTGCAACAGTATTAATAAACACACACCTGGAGGCCTTATGCCTACTCTCCCCCTCACACAATGGTAACTGTGTGTGTTGTGGGATGGGGGCGGGGAGAAGACTATCCTAATAGCGCTGGATGTTTTGCGTGTTCAGACCCAGAAACCTCCCCCTAAATAAATTCACACGACTCAAATTTTGGTTTGGGTTTTGACAGAATTTAGGCCACAACTTTATTGATTACAGAAAGTGACTGGTTGCATAGGCTCTGGTTTGACTAGCACCCTGCCATGCAGGTAGTACTGACTCAGGGTTCCAGCATAGGTCAGCCAAGGGTGAACACCTGGATAAGCGGAAAGCCGGGAATGGGCTATCTCTGCCACCCAAATGTCCCCCTGGACTCAGGCACAGGCACAACCCCCATTCAGGGGGTGACCAAACCATTGAGTCCCTGGATTCCTTTAACGGAATACCCTTCACATAGGGATGGCGAGACTGTTCTCCCATCCCTATCACCTGAACCAGTGCCTATCCGCAACCTTACAAGTTGTGATGATTTGCTATGCGGCAGGCGAAACCCAAATGGCAACAGTCAATCAGCCAAGTGGGAAAAATTCCTGCCGTGCCCCTGTCCCAATGACAGACGGCATAGCAAGGTCAAGTGCAAAAGCCCTAAAAGTAGGGAGAGGTGGGCGAGTGTTCCAATGCGTGAGCAGAAAGAGGAAGCTCTGGGTCACGTGCATGGGCATAAATATGTCCTTCGAACCATTTGGACTGTGTCCCATTGGCCAGATTGCACCCAGCTTCGAGGGACCTACCAATTGGGTGTTGTGGCTGACCAATCGTACCCACCCACCGCACAGGGTGTTGGTTTTCCAGGTCTCACCGCAATACGTGCCCTCTTTAAGGGAGGACCCGATTTGTGCTGATTATGACTTCCAGGAAGAGATTCAGGTGGCAGCAGTAAATTTCACCCTCCCTTGCAAATTTTCTGGGGAGTCCCCCCCCCCCCCAAATCTGAACTGAAGTTCTCCATGATGAGCCTTTTGACTCAGCCTTAGCTTTTAAGTTCACAGGGAGGTGGAGTAAACCAGGACTTTTTTTCCAGTCGGAACTCGGCAGAACTCAGTTCCAACGCCATTGAGGTGGGCACCATTGCCGTTATAAGAATTCCAGTGCCTCTTTTTCTAGAAAAAAAGGGTTTGTGGTGAGTTCTGGCACCTTTTTCTAGAAAAATACCAATAACTAAGAGGGAACTCCTCAAATGTTTATGAGAGAGTATGTGTACCCTTAGGGACGCAGGTGGTGCTGTGGGTTAAACCACAGAGCCTAGGACATGGTGATCAGAAGGTTGGCAGTTCGAATCCCCGCAACGGGGTGAGCTCCCGTTGTTCGGTCCCTGTTCCTGCCAACCTAGCAGTTTGAAAGCATGTCAAAGTGCAAGTAGATAAAAAGGTACCGCTCCTGCGGGAAGGTAAACGGCGTTTCCGTATGCTGCTCTGGTTCACCAGAAGCGGCTTAGTCATGCTAGCCACATGACCCGGAAGCTGTACACCGGCTCCCTCGGCCAATAAAGTGAGATGAGCGCCGCAACCCCAGAGTCGGCCATGACTGGACCTAATGGTCAGGGGTCCCTTTACCTTTACCTTTTATGTATACCCTTGGCAAATGGAAGGGTTCCTGTAGAGGTTACGATGGATCCAGTTTTTGATCCCAGCAAGGATTCCAGAAGCCCCATTTGCAGGCTAGTCTGTCCCAGGTCTTCTAGTGGAATCTAGTAGAACAGGGGAACAGCAGGATTCAGACGAAGTCCTTTGTTGTACAAAATAGAACTAAAAGCACTAAAACTGTTTAGCGCTTGGCTGTCCAAAGCTTTTCACCAAAGGGTCTTTTATTTCTGAGGGGGCCCACTACACGAAGGTAAAATATCCTCCATCCCCTTGCTCCACTAAGATCTGTGCTTCTGAATTTCATCCTCTGTGTGTCTGTTTTTTTGCGTTATCAAACAAATGATTAAATAAGCATGCGTTCATTAATTACTGTGATTCTAAACAGCAGTTTTCCAGCAAAGGCACATCCATCAGGAACGACTTCAAGAGACAAAGACAAAGAAAATTAACTTTACTCAAAGTTTTGCATAGCAGAACAGCAAGGAAAAAAGAATCTTTTTTCTTCTTCTTCTTCTTCGCAAAGATTAATGAGGCAATGCCCCAGGCTCTAAAATGAGCAATTTTATTCCCTAGGTCATTTGGAATAAAAACTGCAAACATTTTCTCTGAAGCTGCTGGTGTGTCATCATGCCATTTTATCAGTGTCGCTCATCTGTCACTCATATAATAGCTTCAGCGCAGCAAAAATGCAGAGATCTGGCAACAGCTCTATTATAATTTATAAAGCTTATTAAATTTCAATAGTTTCATTCCTTTTCTTTCCAAACAGACCAGGCAGCGCGGTAAATGAGAAGGGAGCCCATTTGTAGTGGACCATGAAATGCACAGCTTAAAATTAAAGAATGTCAGATGATATTCTACCCCAGACACCTTTTATAAAATTTTTGCATACTGTTCTTGTTCCCATCCCCCGCCTTTCTTCCCAAATTCCATATGCTCATTATCTTTCCCTTCCCCACCCTCCTTGCATTTGAAAAGAGGAGAAGTGAGCCGGGCTTCACATTTCCTGGTTATATCTAATTGCTGGGTTCATTTACAGATCATTCAGCTAGAATGGTTCCTTGTTCTTTGCATTAACAGTCCCTTGTACCAGTGACATTTCTTTCTTTTCTCTCTCATTTTGTTTCCAACTGCTGCACCTTATGCAGCATGGGTTTCAGAGTAATATTTTTTTTTTAAGACTAATCCATTATTATTATTATTATTATTATTATTATTATTATTAAATAATTTTTATTAACAAACCAATCATAACACATTAATTCCAAATTACAGAGCCAAATTTTAAATTTTTGTTGGGGATACCCATATTTTGAGCTCTGAAAGGGATCCGATCATCTTATTGCTGCTGCTTTGATGTTCACAGTTCTGTCCAAATAATGTTCACAATTCTAGCCAATCCTCTCTTTGTTGTTTTCCTCATCTCTTCTTGTTGTTTTCGGGGTTTTTTCCCTTTCTCTTTGTGACCTCTGATAGTCTCCACAAGCGAGTTGAAAACAAGCATTTTTATAATCTTGTGTGGGTTTTTCCATTCATCCAAGAGTCATATTCAAACGGCAGACGCATTTCATCACTTCCATAAAAAAACAATCTTAACGTCTGCTCGTTAATCTTCGCAGGCCTGTCACTCCTTTCTCGATCTTCTCAGGGGGTTCTGACAGGAATCCAATATAATAACAAAGCCATGGCTTCCTCCCCCTGTTGATCATCAATCCTGCAACAAAGCCTGCCAACATGGCGACTCTCTTTTTATAACTGTGTCATTCCAAAAGCCTTTCATTCTTTTCCAGATCTCCATAAACCAAGCCTTTGGTTAGTAATTCATTTCCACACCGTTTCTTAATCATCCCGCTTATAGTCAATTGTACAACGGTTCTTCTTGGGGAGGGATTGTTAGGTATCACATAGAGAAAAAAAGGAAAGTCCCCCCCCCCCTTTCAGTCCCGTTCCGACATACCGACCCTTTGATGTATCTTCTTCTTGATATATTTTCCTGTTGAATCCAGCCCGTCGCTCAACTTCACAGAGGTCACTTCAATTAGCAGTCTAAACTCCCGTTCTTCACTCGAAATATGTGCATTTGCTGCTCTCCAATTGTTTATTTTGAGCTGCTGCAACCAGGCGCGCTATCAGAGACAGCGTCCGGGAGAGCCATCCCACACTAGTGCTGTGCGCCTAGTGCCCTCACCCCCTTCTTCTTTCGAACTCGGGGGTGATTTATCGGCAACCACAGGCGAGGCAGTGTTTACCCATTCCCTGGGTAAGCCGGAGAGATGGTATTGTTGTTGTTTTTTTAAATGATATTTATTGGAGTTTCACATAAAAAAGACATCTTAATAATAAAAAAAGAAATTTAAGAAAAAAAAGGGGGGGAACCATACAAAATACAAAAAGGAAAAAAGAAAAAACAGTTAAAAACAATTCCATCTTTTCATCACGATTTTACATTTACTTATTTCCCGGACCTCCTCATACCTCCCTCTTTTGTATTCCAATTCAATTTGCTTGTCCAGCAATTCCTTTCCCTCCTTTTTAATCCCAATCCTTAATCTTAATATAATATAGCATTGAATTTTATTCTATTAAAAACCAATTTTCCATGTCTTTTGACTTTTTTAATCCTAATCCTTAATCTTAATCTATATATAACTTTGAAGCCTGTACAGCTAGAAGCCACTTAATTTCAATCCAACATCACTCTAACACTCTTTAATTTTGCAATATTTCTGTAAATAATCTTTAAATTTCTTCCAATCTTCTTCCACCGACTCTTCTCCCTGGTCACGGATTCTGCCAGTCATTTCCGCCAATTCCATATAGTCCATCAATTTCATCTGCCATTCCTCCAGTGTGGGTAGATCTTGTGTCTTCCAATACTTTGCGATGAGTATTCTTGCTGCTGTTGTAGCTTACATAAAAAAAGTTCTGTCCTTCTTTGGCACCAATTGGCCGACAATGCCCAGGAGAAAGGCCTCTGGTTTCTTCAAGAAGGTATATTTAAATACCTTTTTCAGTTCATTATATATCATTTCCCAGAAAGCCTTAATCTTTGGGCACGTCCACCAAAGGTGAAAGAATGTACCTTCAGTTTCTTTACATTTCCAACATTTATTATCAGGCAAATGGTAGATTTCTGCAAGCTTGACTGGGGTTATGTACCACCTGTATATCATTTTCATAATATTCTCTCTTAGGGCATTACATGCCGTAAATTTCATACCTGTGGTCCATAACTGTTCCCAGTCAGCGAACATAATGTTGTGTCCAACGTCTTGTGCCCATTTAATCATAGCAGATTTCACCGTTTCATCCTGAGTGTTCCATTTCAGCAGCAAGTTATACATTCTTGACAAATTTTTAGTTTTGGGTTCTAAGAGTTCTGTTTCTAATTTTGATTTTTCCACCTGGAAGCCAATTTTCTTGTCCGAATTGAATGCCTCCATTATCTGAAAATAATGAAGCCAGTCTCGCACTTTGTTTTTTAATTTTTCAAAACTCTGCAATTTCAGTCTATCTCCGTCTTGTTCCAAAATTTCCCAATATTTCGGCCATTTGACCTCCATATTGAGCTTTTTCAAGGCTTTCGCTTCCATTGGTGACAGCCACCTTGGGGGTTTGTTTTCCAATAAATCCTTATATCTTATCCAAACATTAAACAGTGCTTTCCTGACAATATGATTTTTAAATGCTTTATGTGCTTTGACCTTATCATACCACAGATATGCATGGCATCCAAATACATTGTTAAAACCTTCCAAATCCAAAATGTCTGTGTTTTCAAGAAGCAGCCATTCTTTCAACCAGCAAAAGGCTGCTGATTCATAATAAAGTTTAAGGTCTGGCAGGGCAAATCCACCTCTTTCCTTTGCATCTGTTAGTATTTTAAATTTTATTCTGGGCTTCTTGCCCTGCCAGACAAATATAGAAATATCTTTCTGTCACCTCTTGAAACAGTCCATTTTGTCCACAATTTGCAATGTTTTTAACAAAAACAACATTCTAGGCAATACATTCATTTTTACCGCAGCAATACGGCCCAGCAGTGAAATCTTCAAATTTGACCAAATTTCTAAATCTTTTTTCACTTCAGCCCAACATTTTTCATAGTTATCTTTAAATAAATTCCCATTTTTTGCTGTCATGTTAATCCCCAGGTATTTAACTTTCTTAACCACTGTTAAACCTGTCACATTCTGAAACCTCTCTCTCTCCATTGGAGTTAGATTTTTCTCTAAAACCTTAGTTTTTAACTTGTTCAGTTTAAATCCTGCAACCTGACCAAATTCTTGAATCAGTTCTAAAACCCTTTTGGCACTAGATTCTGGCTCCTGTAACGTCAGTACTAAATCATCTGCAAATGCTCTCAATTTGTACTGTTTAGCTCCGACCTGTATACCTTTAACCAACTGGTCCCTTCAAGAGATGGTATTGTTGGCCATCTTCCAATGCGCCCCTAGCGGCCCCCCGACTAATCCATTATTTTTGACTGTTTCCCTCCTCTGTTAAGTAGGGGTCTAGCCACAGCTGATCGCCGAAGAATTGATGCTTTTGAATTATGGTGCTGGAGGAGACTCTTGAGAGTCCCATGGACTGCAAGAAGATCAAACCGATCCATTCTTAAGGAAACAGCCCTGAGAGCTCACTGGAAGGACAGATCGTGAAGCTGAGGCTCCAATACCTTGGCCACCTCATGAGAAGAGAAGACTCCCTGGAAAAGACCCTGTTGTTGGGAAAGATGGAGGGCACAAGGAGAAGGGGACGACAGAGGACGAGATGGTTGGACAGTGTCCTCAAAGCTACCAGCATGAGTTTGACCAAACTGGGGGAGGCAGTGGAAGACAGAAGTGCCTGGCGTGCTCTGGTCCATGGAGTCACAAAGAGTCGGACACGACTAAACAACTAAACAACAACAGCCACAGCACTGACCAAACTAGTCGTTCTCTGCTTTGGAGAAACCTGAGATGAGTGGAGGTGGTGTTAGGGATCCTAGAGTTACAACAGAGTCCCTTGTTTTACCTGTCACCAGTGCTGTTGAGGACTAGAAGACTTGATGGGAAACAGTCTGTTCTGAGGAGGCACACTGTGAGAGGGGTTTTTTTATGGCAGGGGGTGCATCGGGGCCTCAAACACAGCCTGTTTCACTTCTCCTAGGTAGAAACTTTGAAATTTATTTATTTATTTTTATATTAAATTTTCTATTAAATATTCACTTAAACAACCTTAAATAAATGGCTTCCCTTCTTCTCTTTCCACAATTCATTTTGCATACCCTAAATCCCTGCATGTTTTACATAAACTGCAGTGGTACCTTGGTTCTCAAACTTAATCAGTTCCAGAAGTCCGTTCCAAAACCAAGGCGCGCTTTCCCATAGAATGTAATGCAAAACGGATCAATCCGTTCCAGAATTTTAAAAAACAAACCCTAAAACAGCAATTTAACATGAATTTTACTATCGAACGAGATTATTGATCCATAAAATGAAAGCAATAAACAATGTACTGTACTATAAAATAAATAAAACAGTATTGTAGATGATAAAAAATAAAATTAAAAAAAAATTCTTACCTGCACTGATGATAGTCATTGTTTGGATGGGAGGCTTTTATCCATTTCCACAGTCACACAATCAATCAATCAATCAATCAATCAACCAACCAATCAGTAGCTGAACTGGGATCCACACAGTCACAAAAAACAAATTAACTGAAAAAGCCTCAAAACAAAAAAACACAAAATAAATAGCAAAAACAAAAGCACCAAATATAAGTTCCAAATATCACCTCAGAACACAGCAATATCACCTCAGAACACAGCAAAGGCTTGAATTACAATGGGGGGATGTAAATTAGCAGTGCAACAGGAAACACAGGGGGGCTAAAAATGGAGCACATTTGGCTTCCTAAAAAATGTTCGAAAACCGGAACACGTACTCCCAGTTTTGCAGCGTTCAGGTTCCAAGTTGTTTGTGAACTCAGCTGTTCAAAAACCGAGGTATCACTGTAAACTATTCAGTAAACCATCCATCAAAACTTATTTACACTGTTAAATTTATCTTAATGCTACCAGCGTTTTTAAATGAACACAATTTTCACCCATATACTCAGTAAAACATTTTCCAGTCTTCTTTAAACATATGTTCTTCTTGTTCTCTTATTCTATATGTTAAATCTGCAAGTTGTGCAGATTATATCAGTTTAAGTTGCCATTCTTCTTTGCCATTCTTCTTTGAAATTTTAAATACCCACAATCTTAATATGGTAAAAGGATAAACACAAAAGGAATGCCATTTAAAAAAAGAAGAACAGACTTTCAGAAACAAAGCAAAATCTGGGCCGGCTTCTTTCAACCATACCCTAAGAGACTTCAGCTCAATAAAACAAATGTGCTCCCTAGTTTGGGTTGTCAGGATAACCTTAAAGGACCATGAAGGGCATCAACAATGCAATTTCCACAGCGCTAAGGAAACAATTCCTTCTGTCCCCAAATCTCATTTTTTCTTGAGAACCTAGTATTGATCACTCACCTCAGCATCATCGCCCCTTTAAACTAGTTAAATCCATTTTCTTGGTTTAGAAAAGATTTATATGCTACATTAATTGGAGGAGTTTTTCATCTTCAGTTGTCGTGAAAGGCATGAGAAAGCTAGTTTCTTTACACCATGTTCAGTCTAACTCCTTACCACTGGAGTGATAATTTTTGAAATGCCCTGGTATCTCAATGGGACGTGCCAGAAGGGACAGGAATCTGGGAGGGACACCAAATAGGACCCATCATCTTTTTCATGGGCAGAGTCATCATAACGATTCATAGTTGAAGTCGGCAAAGGCATAATATGGCAACCATACAAGGAGATAAGTAGATAGGATTGTGCTGTGCATAATTTGTGCCTCAGCAGGTCCAGCCCGAACCTAAGCAATGCATATGTCACATGTAACAGTCTTAATGTGGACTAAAAGTGATCACAAAGTAGTCACCCAACAGAACAATGCTGTTTTGATTTCTCACTCCCATACTTGTAACATGTATGTCAGGAATGAGCCAGCTACCAGCGAAAGTTTGCAGCCAACGGCAGAAAGCAGCCAGGAACAGGGAGGCTCAGATATTAGTTAAACAGGGGAGAGCCAGCAGCTGCAGAATTTGTCCCTTCCTGACCTTGACACTCAAGGTGATAAGGAAGTAATTGAGAGCAGACTAGAACACAGCCAAAGCTCGCTGGAAGCACAAACAGACTCAGAGACAGCTCCGAACTGGAAGAGGTTGGAGCTGAACCAGTAAGTTCAAACAGTCGGCGGATGGGAGGGTAATTAGACAGGAAGCAAAACAAGAGACATAAGGTGCGAAATTTCAATATATTCTGTAGACACAGGAAGGACTCTTTGGAAGGGTCATCTTGAGTAATGCTGCCAGAGGCTTTGTTAGAGCCATCCAGAGCTATCTGTTTGTTTTTGCAATAAACTCTCCTTTTCCATTATCTACGCTTACTGTGTTCTCAAGCTGGGAACCTGGAGTCCTGACAATGTAGCTAAGTAAATTCATGGTGCAATGTTATGCCTTATCCCACTGCACGTTATTGGCTGTCACTTTTTGGGTAGGAGGCTATGATGATGTTGCATTATGGTATGAGAAGGGCTTTGGTATAGAGTTGCAGGCTTGGGTGGGAACCCAGAGACCACAAGAGCTGGAGAGCAAATTCATGCTATCCCCTTCTTTCAATGAACTGAGCCAGTTCAACAATCCCAAACCTGTTTGTGGAATAGAACAAGATGGAATCCAACTGCTAATATTGGATGACACACTTCTCTAGATTTTAAAATGCAGTTTCAGCCTAACCTAGACCATAGGCTGGTTGTGAAGATAAAAGAAGGGAGTGGGAAAACCATGTATGACACTTTGAGCTCTTTAGAGAAGGGGGAGATAGAAGTGCAATCAATAAGTAAAATTTGCCTCAAGCCATAGGAAAAAGATGTGGGACCTTTCAAACACCCATTAAAGGTGGAACCCACATGCGATATTTTCATATTAAATGTGTCCCTATGTGCACTCCTGTTGTTATACAAAAGGATGCTGAAGAGGCCAGATACCATCTTGGTTGTGAGTCCTGGAAGACCTGCTCCCTGCCTTGAGAGGGTGGGTCCCTGACTGACTCCAGCTACAAAAGCTGAGGCTGCTGAACAGACTCTTGGCCTGGGGCATTGTTTAGAGAGGGGTGTTGCTGTTGTTGATGTAATTTTTTTATTATTTATGTGGCAATTGTTCCATTTGGTTGTGTACTTTCTGATGTTTTGTTTATTATTTATGACTATTTTTGTTATGTTTGTAGCTGTGTAATTGTTTAATGGGATGCAGGTGGCGCTGCTGGTTAAACCACAGAGCCTAGGACTTGCCGATCGGAAGGTCAGCGGTTCGAATCCCCTCGATGGGGTGAGCTCCCGTTGCTCGGTCCCTGCTCCTGCCAACCTAGCAGTTCGAAAGCACGTCAAAGTGCAAGTAGATAAATAGGTACCGCTCCGGCGGGAAGGTAAACAGTGTTTCTGTGCGCTGCTCTGGTTCGCCAGAAGCGGCTTAGTCATGCTGGCCAAATGACCCGGAAAAACTGTCTGGGGAAGCAGACAAACGCCGGCTCCCTCGGCCAGTAAAGCAAGATGAGCACCGCAATCCCAGAGTCGGTCACGACTGGACCTAATGGTCAGGGTTCCCTTTACCTTACCTAATTGTTTAGTATGTTGTAAGCTGCCTTGAGGATGGTTTTAACTTTGGAAAGGCACATACAAATAACATGACTGATGGATGGATAAAGTGCACTCAAAAATGCACATTTTCTGGCAAAAGTGTACACAAAACGCATGCATTGCAGAGAAATGCCTTGAAAAGAATGAAAGATACTAAGTTTAGGGGAAATGCTAACAAGGATTGTACGATTTAAATGCAGAGTCTTCGTGTGTGCTTTTACAAAAGTCTGTCCAAGATGGAATCAGATGGACTTAAGATTGAATGCCAGTGAAACTGAAATGGGATGGACTTTAGCTGGTCAGTCCATCCCTAGAGGTCATTGTCATGTCTAGCTATATCCTCTTTTAGCAGAATAGCTAAATCCATAGCTGAATATTGGCCTGTGTGAATTTAATTAATGTTTAGCATTGTTGGCCAGCAGGGGGGGAAATAGAGCTCTTGCTTGCTTATATAGGTGTCTCTATAATGAAATGCGACGCGGGTGGCGCTGTGGGTTAAACCACAGAGCCTAGGACTTGCCGATCAGAAGGTCGGCGGTTCGAATCCCTGCGACGGGATGAGCTCCCATTGCTCAGTTCCTGCTCCTGCCAACCTAGCAGTTCAAAAGCACGTCAAAGTGCAAGTAGATAAATAGGTACCGCTCCAGCAGGAAGGTAAACGGCGTTTCCGTGAACTGCTCTGGTTCGCCAGAAGCGGCTTAGTCATGCTGGCCACATGACCTGGAAGCTGTATGCCGGCTCCCTCGGCCAATAAAGCGAGATGAGCAATGCAACCCCAGAGTCGGTCATGACTGGACCTAATGGTCAGGGGTCCCTTTACCTTTATAATGAAATAGCAATGCCAGTGTGGTCTGCAGACTTTTAAAATTAATTCTTGAAGTTGCTTCCTTTTAAAAAAAAAAAGAGAAAGAGAAGCACCACGACTATCTTGAATTTATTATTCCAGAATTTCCTCCTCCCCCTGGTTTTTTTATTTTACTTTCAAGTGGCATATTCGTAAATGAAGGCAGATGTTCCCATTTGGAGAAAGAGGCAGAAAAGAGAGATAATCAGTAGAACTTTATTAGTCCGAAAGATGCATCTGCTGCACTCTGAAGCAACATTAAGACTGATCTAGCTTTGGGGAGTGGGGGGGGGGGAACCAACTTCTTACTCAAAAGCAATGTTCTTCTTTACCAGCAACACATGGCAGAACGACTTGCAGCATCTGGGTCATCAAAGGAAATTGATCAACCGAAATGTAATTGGAAAGGGAGAGTGAAAAACCTCAGTATAGTTTGAGATCAAGAAATAAAAGAACAACAACTCTGAACTAGAGCTGAGAAGTTGGAGAAGCACTTTTAGGGGCAGACTGGAGAAATGTTTAGGACTTGGGGTTGGGGGGCTAACAGTTTTTTAACAGTCTGCTCTAGTGGTTTTTTTGTTTCTCCCTCCATCCCTGGGAAAGTGGTGGTGGTAAATTCTTTGCCTATCTGAGGCTATTCTCACCCCACAATGCATCTCAAGAAAGACACTATATCTTGGCAGAGCATCATTCAAGGTGAATTGGGCGGGAAACTTCAACTATCCAGTGTTGGTGTAGTGGTTAAGAGCGGTAGACCCGTAAACTGGGGAACCAGGTTCGCGTCTCTGCTCCTCCAGATGCAGCTGCTGGGTGACCTTGGGCCAGTCACACTTCTCTGAAGTCTCTCAGCCCCACTCACCTCACAGAGTGTTTGTTGTGGGGGAGGAAGGGAAAGGAGAATGTTAGCCGCTTTGAGACTCCTTTGGGTAGTGATAAAGCGGGACATCAAATCCAAACTCTTCTCTTCTTCTATCCCAGCTGCTACGAAGTTGGGCTATGGGGCAGCTACGTTTTCATTATACAACATCCCTGAAATTATGGTATGTGGGTGACTTATTGTCCTTCCTCATAGTCATTGTGAGGTGATAATGGGCCCGGATCTTAGCGTAATGCTTTCAGCACTTTCCCGCAGCTGCCAATCCTGTCTTTAGGAAGAAGGGAAGTTGAAAAAGCAAACACTTACTTGGAATAATGATTGTGGGTTTTGGTGGCAGCCCAGGATCTTAACATATTTAAGTATTTGGATTCCCAGAGATATTTCTCCAATGATTAAATTGAAGCTGAATACGTTGATAAAGGTGATTTGGAAGAATGGACATTATTTAAATTTAGAATTTAGGGTAAGATTAATACTCTTAAGGTTGAGCATTGCACAAGAGTTGCATAAGACTGTGTAAGGCTAATACCTTTAAGATTGCTGTAGATTGCACACAGACACTTTGTGGTATTTTGTTATATATTTGGGGTAATTTCCCCACCACATTTTTACTTAAGAGAGTGCAGCTGCCAGTATCTGAAGGTTATTTGAACTTTTCAGACATCAGCTCACATCACGAAATATATTTGTTAGCACGTAGCAATGACTGGCAAGTTTCTCCTATTAATTTCTCAACTTCAGAAATTTTAGAGATGGCTTATTTAACACCTCTCTTTTTCTGACTAGTGTTGGGGTCTAAATATAATCAAAAGAAATAACTTATCCCACCTTCAGCAACTAGAGATATTGCAGATACAGTCTCATCAATTTCAATTTGATCAATATGGACCTTCTTAATTTCCCTTAAAGGGTTATCCAGATAGAGAGATACAGCCCTTTTTGTGGAAAAAAATGGGAGGAACATGCGATGTATACATGAGTTCAGCTGATGGGTTTAGAGGGATAATTTTTTTGCAGCTTAAATATAAATTTCTGATGAGTGCAGAATGTCAATATCTTCTGCTGATATCTATTCATGGCCCATCTGCTTTGAGTGCTTTGATATCTCCTAAACTCCTAAATGATTGACTCTGTACAGAAATCTAAACCTGTAAGTGTTGTTTAGAAATGCTTAATGGCTTTTGGTAAGGTAGTTCAGGAACTTAGAGAGGTGTGGACTAGGGAATTAGAAGCTATTATACAGCTTAAACATTGGGAAAATGCTTTAGAATCTATACAGAATGTTTCTAATGAAACGTTCTAAAATTGAGATTGATATGCAAATTGGACTCCACAACACCTGTGTAGGAAGGCACTGCCTAATACTGAAAGAAGTTGGAGAGGTAATGCTGAAATTGCCTCTTTGAGGTACGTATGATGTGGTCTGAAGTTGTTACATTAATTTTCTATAGGTAAAATCTACAATGTTTGCAAATGTTCTTTAAACCTATATTTCTGTACCATGGGAGTGAATGGCTGGACAACAAAAGTGGACTTAGCAAGCCTTTACAGTGCCTAAGAGACTTTTGTTTCAAAGCTGGAAGGATAAATACTCACTGACTATTATGCAACAGTCTGAGGACCTCATTGCCCTGGCTACATTTGATGATATTTCACATACGTGTCAATTTCAGATGGATGCATTTCTTGATATCTGGGGGGCTTATATTAACGTATACAGTCAATTTAAGTTCCACTTACTGATGGTCGTTATATTTGCAATGGGAATGGATGGTACGTAAAGGGACCCCTGACCATTAGGTCCAGTCATGACCGACTCTGGGGTTGCGGCGCTCATCTCATTTTATTGGCCGAGGGAGCCAGTGTACAACTTCCGGGTCATGTGGCCAGCAGGACTAAGCCACTTCTGGCGAAACCACAGCAGTGCACGGAAACGCCGTTTACCTTCCCGCCTGAGCAGGACCTATTTATCTACTTGCACTTTTTTGGGCGTGCTTTCGAACTGCTAGGTTGGCTGAAGCTGGGACCAAACAATGGGAGCTCACCCCGTCGCAGGGAGTTGAACTGCCGACCTACCGATCGGCAAGCCCAAGGCTCAGTGGTTTACACCACAGCGCCACCCGCGTCCCTCTTTGGACTTTTCTACTTGTGCTTAAGGACTAAAATAATTAAGGGAATTATTTTAAGGTAGAATTGAGATGGTATAAATTTATGGAAATAAGAAGTAGTCATAAAAAAAACCAGATGACGGGGCGGAGGGAAGTCGAATAGCTCAGTGGAGCTAAGATATTGCAAATGGAAATAATATGTTACATGAATGTTAGCAAATGGAAAATCAAGAAAAATATCACATATATATATTCGTTTCCCTTTGCCCTCCCCCAGCCTCACAAATGTGCTGACATGGTTCATTAAAGAATGTTTGGCATAGCCCTAATATATTCCAGAGTGTTAGAGATGATATGGAAATGGGCATATCTGCTCATCGTGTGACATGTACGCCAACCCCTCTGTCTGTGATAAGCAGAGTTTGTGATAGCATTTCAAAATCTCCTTGACGAAAGACAATGGAAGAACAGAAAGGTTTTTATGTGCCAAGGAGTGTGAGAAACGATTTGCTTAAGTTTATGCAGTAAGTTCAGGAGTCTCCATTTCAAATCTTAGCTCAAAGGGGAGCATACTTTGGATGTGTTTAAAACAAGCGGGATCTTACGGTGTTTTAGATTTGCAAAATTAGCAAACGCTGGACGATGATGACTCATTGCAGATTTTAAAAACACTTTAAAAAAAAAAAAAGCTAGTTACTAATTTTGAAAGCATTGGCATATCCTGGATTTGACATGGCTAATTCCTCTTATGCAGAACTGGCAAAGATTAGAGCTCTTTCATAAAAAGGGAGGGAAAGCTTCTTATAAACCGCTTCTAATCCTGCAACTGATTTTGGAGTGGGAATTACTTATTTCGCTTGGCAAGTGTGCCACATAATAAACCACAAAGTTGTGTGTGTGTTTGTAAAGTTCCAAGGAGAGGACTATAGCTTGAATGTCCTAAGTTGAGCAGGCCTCATGCTCATCTCCAGATCACATAGGAGATCTGAAATTACTTCCCAGATGTTCTGAAGGAATGTCTCCGCAAAGAACAGTAATAATACAGTGGTACCTCTGGTTACGAACTTAATTCGTTCTGGAGGTCCATTCTTAGCCTGAAACTGTTTTTAACCCGAGGTACCACTTTAACTAATGGGGCCTCCTGCTGTCGCTGCACTGCCGCTGCACGATTTCTGTTTTCATCCTGAGGTAAAGTTCTTAACCCGAGGTACTACGGGTTAGCGGAGTCTGTAACCTGAGGTGTTTGTAACCCAAAGTGTTTGTAACCCAATGTAACACTGTAATTGCTCATTTACTAAATGCTTTCCATGCAAGCATCTCAGGGTGATGTACAATAAAAACAGCTAATTGCAATTGAAAACAGCACAAAAAGCCAGCAGGTTTGTTTAAAGACAAGAATAAAACAATACGGTGCAGAATAGACTCCCAAGGCAGAGAAACTTTCATCCAATTGGTGAAATGTTTAAAAGCTCCACATTCTGGACTGCAGCTCAGTTAAAACCTTGTTAATTGATATGTTGGTAAATCCAGCCATTAAATTTGCATATGAGTAAATATAGTTTCTGACACAATAACCCCCCCCCCCTTTAAAAAAGCTCAGCCATAGGAAACCTGCATCATCCCTGACCAATGTTCATGCTGACTGGTGCTGATGGAGCCCAGCAGCTTTCCAAGCGATAAATGTACCCCAGCACTTTCCAAGTTAATGTATGCTTGCAGGCATAATCTTAGGGAAAAAGCATTAACTGCTATGAGGGAGAAAGGGTGGGGATGCCTCTTAAAATGGTGTGTGTCATTTATAATGAGCATTTGCGTTCACAATTAAAAAGCCAAATCAAGACACACTTTTAATTTGGTAGGACTACTGCACTATGTTCTTGTTACCTGGGGGATAGGTCTCATTGAATTCAACATGGCTGCTTTCTGAGTAGATGTGTATAGGATTGCACCATAAAAGCTTTCAACTGATCAAACATTGTGGCCCTAGCATGTGTTTAAATCTTTGGGCAGATAAACAAGAGCCCTCCCCCTGAAGACCATCGCTTTGCAGAGGAGCCATGTGTGGCGTTTTCCCATTTGTTTAGAGCCTGTCTGTACGGGGAGAGATAGGGTTAAAAGTATAGACCAATAGGAAATCCGGAGGCAGAGCCTACCTGTGTATAAAAGGGCTTAGCCCAAGGTTTGAGTTAGTAGTTGTTGGGGAGTTGTTGGTTTTAGTGGGTTGGCTGGTTGGGAAAAGCAGTTGGAGAAGCAGTTGGAAATAGAGAGACAGTTAGGGCAGTGGGTTCTTGAGTGAGGGGAGGTAGAAGAGATAGAGAGAGGAAAATAAGACTAAGAAAGTAAAGAGTAACAACGTTTGGAAACCGTAAAAGTTTGTGTCTGAAATAAAATACAATCTTCTTTGCTAATTGAGAAGCTGACTGAGGCTGAAGTGATTTTACCGGGGAGGACCTGGTTGGTGGCAGCGGATTAGTGGTGTACAGGTCAATAGTCCGTGAGACGACCGGGGGCTCCGTACGAACGCCACACCATGTAGTTGGCATTCAGATCAAGGCCTGGTCACAATAATGGAAAGGGGTGAAATGAAGAGTCATAGGGAGACTGGTTTATTCCCTGATGTCTTGGGATGTGGGGTACGTGATGGCCTAAATTGCCCAGGGAGTTTTCAAGCCTTTGCATGCAGGATCTGATATCTCCAAGGAGGCAGAGCAAAGAATCCTTTGCTCCCTCACACTTCCTGCTGTCATTCCCCTAGGAATGAGTGAGGTTATGTTGTTATTATTTGTATTTCACCAGAAGGCCTCAGGGCAGGTTACAATATATAAAAACACAATTAAAACGGGACGGGGGGGACACACAACCCCAACTACAGTGGTACCTCAGGTTACATACACTTCAGGTTACATACGCTTCAGGTTACAGACTCCACTAACCCAGAAATAGTGCTTCAGGTTAAGAACTTTGCTTCAGGATGAGAACAGAAATCGTGCTCTGGCGGCGCGGCAGCTGCAGGAGGCCCCATTAGCTAAAGTGGTGCTTCAGGTTAAGAACAGTTTCAGGTTATATATAATGAACTAAAAAAGGTATTTAAATATACCTTCTTGAAGAAACCAGAGGCCTTTCTCCTGGGCATAGTCGGCCAATCGGTGTTAAAAAAGGACAGAACTTTCTTTATGTATGCTACAACAGCAGCAAGAATACTCATTGCAAAGTATTGGAAGACACAAGATCTATCCACACTGGAGGAATGGCAGATGAAAATGATGGACTACATGGAATTGGCGGAAATGACTGGCAGAATCCGTGACCAGGGAGAAGAGTCGGTGGAAGAAGATTGGAAGAAATTCAAAGACTATTTACAGAAATATTGCAAAATTAATGAATGTTAGAATGATGTTGGATTGAAGTTAAGGGGATTCTAGCTGTACAGGCTAAAAGAATATGGAAAAATTGGTTTTAATATGTAAAATCTAAAATTTAAAGTTATATTATATCAAGATTAAAGATTAGGATTAAAAAGGAGGGAAAGGAATTGTTGGATTAACATATTTAATTAGAATACAAAAGAGGGAGGTGAGAGGAGGTCCGGGAAACAAGTAAATGTAAAAGAAGTGAGGAAAAGATGAAATTGTTTTTAATTGTTTTTTCTTTTTTTACTTTGTATTTTTTCTTTTTATTGTTAATTCTTTCTTTATTAATGTGGTTTTTTTTCTTGTGAAACTTTAATAAATATTATTTTTTTTTAAAAAAGAACAGTTTCAGGTTAAGTACGGACCTCCGGAACGAATTAAGTACTTAACTTGAGGTACCACTGTATAGTCTTTCAAATATAAAACACGTTGCATGGAGGACACCAAAATCTGTCCTTCAGTTTCCAAATGCCAGGGTAAAGAGATATGCTTTCAGCAACTGACAGAAGCTGTAAAAGGAAAAAATGGTGCCAGGCATATCTTTGTGAAAGGAGAGGTTAGGGCCCTCATAGAGAAAACACTCTCATGAGATACCTACTGTCCCCCAACCTCAGAGAACAGTTCAACCACCAGTAGGGCCTCCTCCACCGATCTTCAACCCTGGGCTGGTGTATAGGGAAGGAGGTCCTCTTTGGTATATTTTAGATTGAGAAAAGGCTTGTACATTTTTTAGGAGCTGTGCCTTTGGTAAGGAGCTCTAGCATGCAGATATTAAAAGGCTGAACTATGTTTTAATAGCGCTACATAAATACTGACTATTGAAATAGCTGAGGTAATAAACCGGAGCACATCTGAGGGTCTCTCTCATTTCAGAGACAGGCATTTTGGCATGCTGTTTCACACCTTCTCTACATCTAAGGATTATTAATTTCTCTGTAAGTGGATCCCCACGGAGTTTGGGTCAAGAAGTGAGAGTCTTTAATGGTTTACTGAATTGCTAGCCCTCATCTTTCCAGCTAAGGATTTGTTTTGTTTTGGGGTTCTTCTAGAGAATGTATGTGATTTGCATGCTACTTTATAGTCTGTTACAGAGGTCAAAGTTTTCACAATTCAAACTTCTAATTTGTTTCAAAGAAGTAGAACCCTATCACCTCTTAAGTGTCCTTTAAAGAAGATTGGTCGTCATTTAAATATATTGCATCTTAATAAAAATTTCAGGGACAAAGGGAGGAGGAAGGTGATCCTGGTGAGCAGTGTAGCTGGAACTGGGACACACCAGGTCAAGCTGGAGGTGGAAAAGGAGAGATTGGGGTAGGAAGTACTCACAGGGTGACAGAGGATTATGAGGGGATGGGGGGTTAGCACACCAAAACCAGATCAACAGGACCCAGCACCAGAGCCAGAGGGGACCTTGTCTCTGCAAACACGGTAAGCTCTGGGCTGTAGGGAGCAGTGAGGGATGTGCTCCAGGAGGCTGTGACAGGCAAGGGCCCATAGCCCAGCTCCATAGCTGACCAGGGGGAGCTCGCTAGCTCTGGGAGGAGGTGTGTGATTCCTCAGCTGGAGTAGGCGGGGAGCAAGTGAGGGTCACAGATGCTGCAACCAGCCTGCGAAGTCCAACAGGGAAGCAGAGCTGAGGGGTTGTGTCTGCTCAACTGCCCATGTTGAAGGAGCTCAGCTTGGGGGCTCCATGATCTCTACAGGGCTATGTTTCAGTTTGGACTCTGGACCACGTGGCTTGACCTTGCACTGGGGACTTGACCTTGGTTTAAGAACCGTCCGGTTTAAGAATGATTTGGTTTACAAACTCCGCAAAAACAGAAATAGTGTCTTGGTTTGAGAACTTTACCTCTGTCTAAGAATGGACTCTGAACGGTGGAAGGGCACCAGCGGCAAAAGGCCTCATTAGGGAAAGCGTACCTCGGTTTAAGAACGGTTTTGGTTTAAGAATGGACTTCCGGAACGGATTACGTTCGTAAACCAAGGTACCACTGTACTCATTTGCTGCCAGTGGTGCAGGACAAAACTTAGTATGGGTGGCTTATGTCAAGAGCCAACCAGTATTGAGCCATTTGAGATTCACTGCCTGAATCGCACAAACCTTTAAGTGAGCAAGGCAATTGTTGGTGAAACTGAGAAGCAGGTAACCCACCCTGCTCCCACCTGAAGCATTACAAAAACCAAAACCAAAGAGATTGACTCAAATATTAGCCACAGTAGTAATATATCCCAGCATTCTGCCAAGAGGCCCAGAGCTAAGACTCAGAGCCCGAGGCCTGAACCAAAGTCTGAGCATGACTAATATTGGATACAACCCCTTGTGTTGGGATGTTGGTACACCTTTTGATCCTGTCCTTTGGGGGTGGAGATTGAAGATGAAGACTTGTAAAACCCATCTGAGATTTTCAGGTTGATCCCCTCTGTAGGATGGGACGCGGGTGGCGCTGTGGGTAAAAACTCAGCGCCTAGGACTTGCCGATCGCATGGTCGGCGGTTCGAATCCCTGCGGCGGGGTGAGCGCCCATCTTTCGGTCCCAGCTCCTGCCCACCTAGCAGTTCGAAAGCACCCCTAAGTGCAAGTAGATAAATAGGGACCGCTTTATAGCGGGAAGGTAAACGGCGTTTCCGTGTGCTGCGCTGGTGCTGGCTCGCCAGAGCAGCGTCGTCACGCCTGCCACGTGACCCGGAAGTGTCTCCGGACAGCGCTGGCCCCCGGCCTCTTAAGTGAGATGGGCGCACAACCCTAGAGTCGGACACGACTGGCCCGTACGGGCAGGGGTACCTTTACCTTTACCCCTCTGTAGGGGCTATTATGTCTCCGGATTTTATGCCTGTATGAGCGGCAGAGAAGGGACACCAAATACGTTATGGCTGCCTTGTTTTTGCAAGGCAAGTTAAAGGGATTTTCAGAGATTTGTACTTTTTGGATTGCAGTCTGGATTTGGGATGGGTTGGAACAGGTCCAGATCGGTCCAGACCAGATCAAATTCTTTTTTTATTTTTTATTTTTTATTATAGACCAGATCAAATTCAATCCAGACTTACAAAGTGGGACCACATATCTGACTGGGTATCCACGCACAACCATACTGGCACCGTTGTAAGACAGCATTCACGTCTCTTGAAATGTTTCACTGTTCTTTATATATCTCTTTTCTATTGCTCGTGTTGGGTTATCATATGAAGAACACTTGCCACAGTCACATAGCCCAAGGGCCTATTGTTATATTGATAATGGTGATGCAGCTGAATAAAACCAACCCAGCTTCCTTTTTAAGTGCAGTTGTTCAATTAGCATTCTGCGAAGGAAAAGTATTTGCTTCAAAAGGTTATTCTGTGCTATATCTATGTAGCACAATTAATGCATAAGGGCTTCTATAGCACTTTGGTGATTTCATTAGTTCATATACTGAGGATTCCCTAAAGGCATTTAACTATACAATTAACCCGATTGCATTGGTATGAAGAACTTTGCATTTGTAAATGACCCCGGGCTCCATCATGCTCTCTTTGGACTAGACTGGAAGGAGGGCAGAAACCATCATTTTTACTAAGCGCCAACAAGAGCTTTTTCCAAAGGTTAATTGCAGATCTGAGGTGATCTTAATTGGGATTGTAGTTGGGGAGGCATCTAGAGCCATGTGCAGTCCGGCCCTTAACTGGCATTGTGAGCCCTCTGTGCTGACTCAGTTTTATTTACATTGCTGCAAGGCTCTGATCCTAGCCCTGGTGCATTATAATAGACACCCACAGGAGATCAGCAACCATGCTGTTCCAGAAAGGTAAGAACCATCCCTCAGAGGTAATGAGCTTGAGAGGAAAGGTAAATGAAAAGCTAGCTCAGATCACTGCAGATGGTGACAGCAGTCACGAAATTAAAAAACGCCTGCTTCTTGGGAGAAAAGCAATGACAAACCTAGACAGAGCAGAGACATCACCTTGCCAACAAAGGTCCGTATAGTTAAAGCTATGATTTTCCCAGTAGTGATGTATGGAAATGAGAGCTGGACCATAAAGAAGGCTGATTGCCGAAGATTTGATGCTTTTGAATTATGGTGCTAGAGGAGACTCTTGAGAGTCCCATGGACTGCAAGAAGATCAAACCTATCCATTCTGAAGGAAATCAGCCCTGTGTGCTCACTGAAAGGACAGATCCTGAAGCTGAGGCTCCAATACTTTGGCCACCTCATGAGAAGAGAAGACTCCCTGGAAAAGACCCTGATGTTGGGAAAGATGGAGGGCACAAGGAGAAGGGGACGACAGAGGACGAGATGGTTGGACAGTGTTCTCGAAGCTACCAGCATGAGTTTGACCAAACTGGGGGAGGCAGTGGAAGACAGGAGTGCCTGGCGTGCTCTGGTCCATGGGGTCACGAAGAGTCAGACATGACTAAATGACTAAACAGCAACAAAGCTCAGAGACAGAATGGGGATGAGACCCTGAGCTCAGGCTTAAGGAACCTATGGCCCTCCAGATGCTGCTAGAATACAAAGCCTATGTCAAGGAGCTGTCAAGCAGGCCCAGGGTAGCCACAGGGCAGAGAAGCACAGGAGGCACAGAATGCAATTATCTTTTTATTAACAGAAAGTAACAACACAGCAGAGTCCTCTGGTTTGTCTCAATCCAGCTGAGACGTTGCTGAAACTGACCACTATACCCACCCTTCCCCATTAGCCTCTCACTGGGGTGAAGGCTGCGTTGACAGGGAGGGCTCCTCCTCTGGACCTGTCTGACCTGTAGCTCAGCAATGTGCAGGACTCTCCTCAATCGTAGGGTTGCCATATTTCAAAAAGTGAAAATCTGGAGGCAAAAGTTGTCGAGCTTTTATTTGCAGGGCGAGGGCGAGGGGTGAATTTGTAAAGCTTTTTTCTTTTCTTTTCTTGGAAAATCAACTCTTCCAGCATGGATTGTCACACACCCAGGTTTCCCCAGACACTTTTACCAATTTTCTGAAATTCCACCGGGTTGCTACTTTCAACAGACAAATCCCAGATATGTCTGGGACATATGGCAGCCCTACTCAATCAGGGTGTCGGAGGGAGAGGAGAGCCAGCAAGACCTGGAGTGTCTTGAGTAGCAAGGGCAACCTCTGACTCCTCTGTCTCTGAGTCTGTGCTCACACGGTGACTCTCAGCCTCTAACCCTGTCCTGAAATCGGGTCTTCCCTTAAAGAGGGCACGTATTGTGGTGAGACCTGGAAAACCGACACCCTGTGTTGTGGGTTGGTACGATTGGTCAGCCACAACACCCGATTGGTAGGTCCCTCATAGCTGGGTGCAATCTGGCCAATGGGACGCAGTCCAAATGGTTCAAGGGACCTATTTATGCCCATGCGTGGGACCCAGAGCTTCCTCTTTCGGTGCATGCATTTGGAAGACCCGCCCACCTCTCCCTACTTTTAGGGTTTTGTGCTTGACCTTCCTATGCCATTGTGTGTCGTCTGTCATTGGGACAGGGGCACAGCAGGAATTTCCCCCGCTTAGCTGATTGTATGTTGCCATTTGGGTTTTGCTTGCTGCGTAGCAAATCGTCACAACTTGTACGGTTGCGGATAGGTTCTGGTTCAGGTGATAGAGATGGAAGAACGCTCTCTCCATCCCTATGTGTAGGGTACTCCATTAAAGGAATCCAGGGACTCAATGGTTTGGGCAACCCCTGAGAGGGGGTTGTGCCCGTGTCTGAGTCCAGGGGGACATTTGGGTGGTGGAGATAGCCCGTTCCTGGCTTTCCGCTTATCCAGGTGTTCACCCTTGGCTGACTTATGCTGGTGCCCTGGGTCAGCACTACCTGCATGGCAAGGAGCTAGTGGAACCAGAGCCTATGCAACCAGTCACTTTCTGTAATCAATAAAGTTGTGGCCTAAATTCTGCAAAAAACCAAAACCAAAATTTGAGTCAAGTGTGAATTTATTTAGAGGGTAGGTTTCTGGGTCTGAAGGGCCTCCTTCTCTTGGCCTCCCTTGATCACCCAAACCCCCTGCTTCCAGCGCCTCCCTGCTCGTCCCTGCTGCCGACTGCTCTGTCCCACCAGACTATCCCACCACCATGTCCCCAGATCTAAGTCGTCATCTTCTGTGTTCTCCCTTGGGCAGGTGGCTCCCACCACTCTTCCTCATCCAGCCAGTCCCTGACAGCACATCAGTACCAGCAAGAATGGCCATTGACCAGGGATGATGGTAGGTGCAGTTCAGCAACATCTGAAGGACCAATGGTTCCCTCACATCTGCCCCAGCTGAAATTCAGCTGAGAATGTGTAGTAAAAAGCTGGAAGGTGCTCGAAGCTCAAAGCTATAGAAACTCCTTCTGGAGTTTCTGGATAGGTGCATCACATGGACTATTGGGCTGTGTTCAGGCCAGGGTTCAGTCTGACTCATTTTCTCTTTGTATGAACAAGTAAGAAGGAGGTTTCCCAGCCCGCTCACAGGTCCTTATTAACCACTTTCAATTTTAGCTTAAGGATGGCCATTTGTCCAGTCTAATTTTAATTTTAATTTATTTGAATTAATTTTGGGGTGCATTTTAATCAATTGTTTCTTTGTTTTTATGTATATTGTGTTTTTGTATGATGTTAGCCATTCTGAGCCCAGCTCTGGCAGGGGAGGGCGGGATACAAATAAAAATTATTATTATTAATATTATTAATATCATCATCATCTACTTATACCTGACTCCTAAGAATGAGTCAAGCAGTTTTCGTTTGCCGGATTCTTTTCTCTCTTCTGCTATTGCTAGAAGGGAGGAGGGCACTGAAATGTTTTCTTTTGCTCAGATAATGTAGTAAAAAGGCAGGTTATGACCGCCTGAGGCGACATCGCAATCAATGGCAATCTTGCCAAGTAAAGACTGTGATATCGGCAGCCTTTGAGGGATGTTGGGGAGATTTCCTTTATGAGGATCAGAAATCCCTGACACTATCTTACACTTCTCGTTCCTTCCTTTGTTTCCTACGTTGATCAACAACACTTTAAGAAGATAAAAAGTGTTGTGATCCACTAAGGCCCAGAAACCATGTGGGAAAATGCAGCTGAATTGAACAGCGCCTTTTGCATTAATTATACATTCCTTCAAGCATGTTCTACCGATACCTGTAGCGACAATGAAAATCTGCACGGTTTTTTTATAGCTGGAAAAAGAAATGACAAACCTGAAGTGATAAATAATCAATGACCTTATTTAATGCCACAAGGAAAAAGATACCACTTATCACTACAGAAGTAAAATGTTTGCCAGAAGGGTTTTTCCCCCCTGTCCTTTTTAATTCAAAATTAAACCTGTTCCATTTTAAACTTACTCTGTGGTAGGAAGGAGGAATGGGAGAGAAATTTTGTTGAGTCCACTTTTTTTTTTTTTAAAGCCTCCATCATTTTTACTTTCCCAAACAAGGCACCAACATAGGTGATATTTTCTGCAAGGGCTGTAGATGTTCCTTCATCATCTCAGGTATTTGGGAGAGGAAGAGCATGTACCTAAGACAAAATGAATTAGATATCTACTTGTTCTTCAGCTTCTTTTTGCAGTGATGTCTGATGTAGATTTTTTCAATTTCGTTGTGCTCGGAAATGTACTGGGAGCCAATGTGGCCAATGTTAGCTTGTAGCCATTGTCTTTTGAATGCAAAGGGAACCTGAAATACCCTCTGCACAATGTCTAGCTTTGCTATCATTCTAAAGTGTAGAATGTCGTTAAAAATAACTCCAATGTTAGCAATCTTGGAAGGTTTGTTTGAGGGCACCGGTTCCCTTCTCAGGTGAGAGATCTCTGGCCACTTCTTGGTCCATAAGTCTGACTCTCCTGACTCTCTGAACCTATGAGAAGTCCAACTTGCTAAAGAGTCAGGTTTTCATGATATATAACAGACCTTGCAGGATTCAGATTCTACAGCGATAAGTAAAAGATTGCAAGATACGCAGTCATGCATTAACCCAACCTTTCAAATCTTCCAGGTTAGAAAGGTTAGGTTAACGCAAAGCAATGTATCAAACTTTTACTGCTGTAAGGTAAAAGGTAAAGGGATCCCTGACCATTAGGTCCAGTCGTGACCGAATCTAGGGTTGCGGCACTCATCTTGCTTTATTGGCCGAGGGAGCCAGTGTACAGCTTCTGAGTCATGTGGCCAGCATGACTAAGCCACTTCTGGTGAACCAGAGCAGTGCATGGAAATGCCGTTTACCTTCCCACCGGAGAGGTACCTATTTATCTACTTGCACTTTGACATGCTTTCAAACTGCTGGGTTGGCAGGAGCAGGGACCGAGCAATGAGAACTCACCCCATCGCAGGGATTCAAACCACCGACCTTCTGATCGGCAAGTCCTAGGCTCTGTGGTTTAACCCACAGCGCCACCTGTGTCCCTAAAGCCCATAGAAACTTCCTTTAACTTCAGCCGTTTCTTCAAACTTTAGTTGATGTGTCAACAGCAGTGGGTAAGAGGAGGAGACATTTGCAATGGGGTGATATTGGTGCAGATAGTACTAATAGTAGTGTCACTTTTTGGAACAGCAAGAAAAAAGGGGGGGTTACAAGAGTTTTTATTCCATAGCACTGTTCTCTATATAATTCTTCTCCTTGACACTCAGTGGAGGGGGGAGATCTATAATTTTACTGGCTTCAGTGCCACTAAATGCGTCATCCAGATCAAGTGGAATCATCATCATGGGGAGAGGGGTAAAATACCATGCCGAAATTTCATGAAATGTGATGAGGTAGGTCGCCATATGCTGGTTCATTTCTGTTGTAGCGAGGATGCATTGCATAAGGGATGAAAGATGCCAAGTTCTCAGAGAGCAGATTTCTGTCTTATAAAACATTGAGTAGCTGGAGAGAGATGTTGGTCTTTTTTGGCAAAAAGGAAAATGCAGAACCGTATGCTACCAAATGTGTTGCTGAAGAATTTGACGCTAACATATTGTGTCATTGCTGCTATACTAAGATTTATGAGATATTCGGGGGGGTGGGGCAGAAAATCAGTATGAGTAACAGGGGTGGGATCTAAATTTGCTGCAAAGAGGAGCAGGGGCATTCTTGTTCCAGTGATATCCCCCTCGATATGTATAGAAGGATGCTAAAATGCATGACTTTGGGTTGTTGGACCGTGTGGCAGCTCAATGGCAGAGCACATATTTTGCAAGGAAAATCACACAGGTCAGCCCCTAACATCTCCAGGGAGGAATGGGAAAGGCACTGCTTTCTAAAATCATGGAAAGCTGCTTCCAGTTAGTGTTGGACCAACACAAGATGGACCAGCGGTCTGATACAGTAATGTTCCCACTTAAGTTTAAGAGAGGGGGGAACCCAGCTTTCATCAGGCAGCATAATATTCTCCACCAAAAGAACCCATGGCATGTGGAACACTATCACCTTGCCAACAAAGGTCCATATAGTTAAAGCTATTGTTTTCCCAGTAGTGATGTATGGAAGTGAGAGCTGGACCATCAAGAAGGCTGATCGCCGAAGAATTGATGCTTTTGAATTCTGGTGCTGGAGGAGACTCTTGAGAGTCCCATGGACTGCAAGAAGATCAAACCTCTCCATTCTGAAGGAAATCAGCCCTGAGTGCTCACTGGAAGGACAGATCCTGAAGCTGAGACTCCAATACTTTGGCCACCTCATGAGAAGAGAAGACTCCCTGGAAAAGACCCTGATGTTGGAGAAGGGGACGGCAGAGGATGAGATGGTTGGACAGTGTTCTCGAAGCTACCAGCATGAGTTTGACCAAACTGCGGGAGGCAGTGGAAGACAGGAGGGCCTGGCGTGCTCTGGTCCATGGGATCATGAAGAGTCGGACACAACTAAATGACTAAACAACAACAACAACATGCTAATACACCCCACCTCACAAATTAAGACTAAGTCATTGTTTTATATATATTTCTATACTGGTTCTGAAAATATTCAGTAAACATTTTCTAATCCTCCTTATATTCTCTCTTGTCTTTTTATCTTACCCTGTTTGTTAGGCCTGCCAATTCAGCATATTCAAGCATTTGCCACTCTTCCTTGGTGGGTTCTGTATTTGTTCTCCACCTTTGTGCCAGTAAGATTCTAGCCTCAGTGGTGGCATAAAGTTATTACTATTATTATTATTAAGGGTCTTCTGTTGTTACCATTCCCAAAAGGAATGCCTCAGGCTTTTTGGGGAAGGTTTTTTTGGAATATATTTTTTAATTCATTGTAAATTACTTCCCAGAATTCCCTGATTACTTTACAGGCCCTGGAAATGTGGTGGTCCTGTGGAAACTAAGTCATTGTAATGCTATCCGGCTTTTTCATTCTGCACATTGCTTTCAACTTTTAAAAGTGCCCAGTTTATATATCTGTTGACATTACCCAAGTCAGATGTTATGTTTTAAATTATGCAAATTCATAAAATGGAAACTGTGCTGTCATAAAGGGGTAGGAGTCTCTTCACACAGTCTAAGGTCATTTGAGGTCATCAGCTTCAGATTGTCTTCAGATGGTCAATAAAATGAAGTTCCCAAGTGTATGGAGGTCATTCTCAGAGACCCCTCTCCAAATGGGGAGAAGGTCTTCTTGACTTTGTGTCTTTTCCCCCTCTTTTTTTTAATGCTGTCCCAATGGAGACCTGCCTAGCATTTGTTCATATCTTTTTAGACCCAGGAAAAGGCCTTTTGATTTCCCCAGGAGTTTAAAAAAATTCTCCAAACCAGCTAATAAAGCTGCAGTGTCCTCATGATTAATATATTGCCTCTGGGGTTTTTCTTTTTAAAAAACCTATGTCCTATTGACATATTGTTTTGGCCTTTTAATTCTTCTTATTGGTGGTTAACTGCCCTGGGATTATATTACTGAGCGGTGAGAGACACATTTGGAAAATAATACCAACAGACTGTGAAAGAATGATGATTTTCAAATACTCTTGAGCTAGGGGCATACTTATCTTGAGCTGATCAAACAACTTTCAAATTAGTTCAAAAGCTGAGAAGCATATTTTCTAACCCTCGTAATGATCAGCAATCAATCTGATCAGCGGTGTCATCTAAGTTCGGTGGTTTTCCAGGAAATGTCTTAGCCAGTCTTTTACCAGCTTTATGTCCTATAAAACAGGGTTCCTGGCAGCCACGTGACAATTTCTTTTTAACAAAACCAGTTTCCAACTTAAGTGGAGGAATTATTATAACTTTATTATACAGTGGTACCTCAGGTTAAGTACTTAATTCGTTCCAGAGGTCCGTTCTTAACCTGAAACTGTTCTTAACCTGAAGCACCACTTTAGTTAATGGGGCCTCCTGCTGCCGCCGCGCAGCCGGAGCCCGATTTCTGTTCTTATCCTGAAGCAAAGTTCTTAACCTGAAGCATATGTAACCTGAAGCATATGTAACCCGAGGTACCACTGCATGCTGTTCCCCCACCATCAATTTAAGGTAGGGATGGAGAACTTCAGGGATGGGAGTTAAATACAACCCTCCAAGCTGCTCTCTACATTTTGGGTGTGTGTGTGTTTCCCCCTCAATCTGGAGTGCAGCTGTCAGGGAACTAACATCGGAGCTAGAGGCGGAGGGAAGGCTCTCAAATGATGCTGGAGAAGGGCCCAGCAAGGAGAGAGACAGCTCAGCAGAGGGGGAAGTAATTCAGCGCAACACCAGGAATAAAGGGGGGCAGATGGGGGAATCGGCGAGAGGGCTCCAGGACTCTTCACCGGACACCAGCGGGGAGAGCACGGGTCCTCCGCTACCCACACCCTCCCTGCGCAGAAGACTTCCGCGCAGGGAGAGTAGGAGGAGACTGGGTGTCAAACAACTTTTATGTTGGAAAAGGTTTAAGAAACGCCCACTGACGGATTCTGCTAGCGACTGAGGCAGCCACGAAGTGAAGGGCTGTCCAGACTGAAAGGTTTAACAAGGCAACAAAGCCAGGAGAGGCGGCAACTTACGCACGAGCAACCCATACTCATTACAGCAGCCTTGGCCTTTTGCTTGTTTGGATGGAGGATAGACCATGGCATGTGCTAGAAACTGCTCTACAGTACACAGGTAATATTTATATTTGTTGCTCCGCCCTCTCTTGCCTCTGGCCCCACCTACTGCTGGCATGTGGTCCTCAGGAGGTTGCTTGGAAAGGAATGTTGCCCTCCAGTCAAAAGATGTTTCCCAACCCTGATTTAAAGGAAGGCAGAGTGGGTTTGGGTAATGGGAGTGGCAGCAATGGCTTTGGGGAATGGGTTTCAAGGTGGACTTAGACTGAAGTAAGTTCCAAGGCAGATTTGGGAGGCTTTCTCTGGCATATCGACTCTGCAGTGCCAGAAGAGCTGCAATCCCTTCTCTCTCTTGGCAAGTGTGCGAGAGAGCACTGTGGGCACTGTGCTTTGGATGGATTTGCTCTTTTAACATGGCAGCAGCAGCAGCCATTCTAAGGGAGGTAAACCACAGTATGATATGGAGCCTGTGTTAGAATTCCTGTTCCGCGATTGCAGTCATGGGATTGTTGTCTTTCACATGACGGTATATGTTTTGACTCCACAGAGTGAGGAGTGACGGAGAGAGGATGTTTGTGTTACTGTGTTCGGTGAAGTGGGACTATTGTCCTTTGTTTTCTCTCTCTTTGCTGTCTGATGCTAGAGAGGAAGCCATGTTGCAGTGCTCCATGTGTGTTTATATGTAAATATGTAAATAAAGTAGATTAGCCAAAATGCTGAGTTGCTGAGGTCTGTCACGTGAGATGCGCAAACTCTGCGGATCCCTAAGTGTGCCGATGTCTGTTGGCATCGGTCGCTGTGATGTTCGGGCAGAAGAAAGCTTTTGAAGCTCCCAAACGATCGACCAGGAGGGAGAGAACATGCCATTCGGGCATTTGTCTCTGCCAGGAGTGTAGGCTGAACTGGTCTTCCCAGCAAACAGCAGAGGTGGTGGTTTGGCATGGAAATGTGCCTTTTTGTCAGAGGATTGTTATTCTCAGAGAGAAAAAGCGACACCCCCAAAGTTGTTGAGCTTTCAAAAACGCCTTTGAAATCGCAGTAATGTCCAGCAAAATCCAGGTGTATGGCAGCCCCTATGGCTCTTCAAACCACGAAAAATTGGATGCAACCTCTTGTGTTTTGACACAAATGTCCAGAATCCTGTAAGCCTTTCAACAAGCCAGGCTAGAAATATCTAGCTTTCGGGCATACTGAAATCAGGTGGTCATGGGGCTGGGACCCCCAGAGAAAGTAACCCTCAGCAACATACTCTAGAGGAGCCAGCCTTCTTTAAATGATGGCTGCTCATCCATACAGATTGTATCAAGTTGGAACTGGCTGAGAGGCAAAGGATTGTTAGGTTCCAGGCAGGATATGGTACTTTTAAAGCTGTCTACTCTCCAGGGGCGGGTAATGCCTATGGCTTAAGAAAGATATGAATCCTCCATTGTGCTCAAAACTTTATTGGAATACAGTGGTACCTCGGGTTACAGACGCTTCAGGTTACAGACTCCGCTAACCCAGAAATAGTACCTCGGGTTAAGAACTTTGCTTCAGGAGGAGAACAGAAATTGTGTGGTGGTGGCGCGGCGGCAGCAGGAGGCCCCATTAGCTAAAGTGGTGCTTCAGGTTAAGAACAGTTTCAGGTTAAGAATGGACCTCCAAAAGGAATTAAGTTCTTAACCCGAGGTACCACTGTAACTCAGAGATTGCCGAGGAGGTGCATGTGGGTACCAGTGTGCCTGTCATTACCTCCTCTGGTGGCCACAAAAGGTACCAATGAAAGTATATTCAGACCTGCAGAATATTGTGTTAGTTTTCCTGATTATAATGCTAGTGCTTCTGTTCCATTTCCCAACATTCCTTTCACACTGTGGAACCTGTTATATTAGGGAACAGTGGCTTTTTGACCGCTACACTGGTATTTTCCACTAATTTCATTCACACCAGTGGGCATAGTCTGGAACAAGAGTGAACGACAACATCATTACTCCCCCACCCTTCTGTTTCCACATGATTCACCCATGAAAATGGCAGTAAAGAACCACCCAAAATTATGTCACTTCACTCCCACAGTTTTCTGTGTTAATAGGGTTGCAACTGGATTATTTCTGGAACCAATTGACATGGAAATTATCGCCAAACTTGCACTATCTTCCACTTTGTTTCCAGAAGTTTCTTTTATGTTGTGTGAAAGGTCAGATAGAATATGTACTGTAACAGTTAAAGAAACTTCGTGGAAATGGGATACACTGCTGTGTGAATGCAACTTAGATATCCCCTCAGAACTCCACAATATACAACAGACTGCTTGCTGTTCTTCCTCAGTTGTTGGCTCAACCCTCTTCTACATTGAACATGCCCCCTTGAACATGCCCACATTTCATTGAATAACAGGATTGGATACCCATCCCAATGTACATCAATGGGGCAGGTGTGTGTCCGTACCATTCTGTGGTCTGACTTTTTCCCTGCTCATGTGGATGTGGCAACCATTTGGGGTTATGTAGGCCTGCCTGGAATACTCTGGTCCATTGGGTCACGAAGTCGGGCATGACTAAATGACTAAACAACAACAACAACAAGGCTTGCCATATTTCAATAAATAAAAACCAGGACATTCCAAAAACCCCAGTTTTACAAAGACAAACAAACAAACACGGTTTTTCGATTGACTTGCCAAAGATCCAGGACAGCCTTTATTCCCCCCGGACATCACTTCCATCTTTGAAATCCCGGTAATGTCCAGGAAAACCCGGATGTATGGCAGCCCTAGGTTATGCCACATCCCCAGGATGTGTCAGGTGCTCATGGCACTTCTTGAAATTCCAAATGGGCCCAGTGATCCAAAAATATTGGTGAGTCCTGGAATAAGTTGTCTATGTGGAGCTGTCCGTGGTCCTGCAGCTCCAGGTCTGCCTAGTTCATTCATAGGACTTCGTCATGCCCTGTGGGGTTCTAGTCATAATCACGGCAGGTCTGCAGACAGGTAGGGTGCAGTAATCTGAGTGTCACGACAATTGATGTCTTTTGGAAATACTTGACTGCACATCGAAGCATTTCCGCAACCGAAAGATCTGTAAACATGGTTTTGAATCAGAACTGGTCTCCAGGGTTGTGTACCAGTTGTTACATTTGGTATAAACTGGCACCCAGTGGGCGGTGGAAGGGGGGCACACAGCCCCGGCTATCCGAGTTTGATAGTCCACAGTACTGTTTTCATTTTTTTACAAGCTTGTCTACAGTGCCAGAAAGGAATGTAATGCTTACCTAAAGTTGAAAGAGAGGTTTTTGTTTTTGTTTTTCGTGGGTATTTAACCACAAACGGCAGAATTAGAACTGCTATTCAGAATAACAAATCTCTTTTCTCTCTCCCCCCCTCTCTTCTTGAGGAATTCAGAGAGAAATTTTCAGTTCAGTACTTTTCCTTGGCTGACTGAGAAATCTTCAAGGGTATTTAATAAGCAAAGGAACAGAGCTTTATTGACCGTGGAAGTCAAGAACAGCATCTTAAAAGGGCAAATCTATAAAATGTGTCTCCTCCTGATTTCTAAGCACATTGTTCTTTTAGAGTGGTGTTTATTTCTGTAGCACAGAAACAAACATAGCGTACAGATCAAATAAGCAAAGTAACTACTTCAGCTGACATTCTCTGACATTATAAACTCTTAAAAAGATTATTATAAGTAGGGATTGCACAACCTGTCCCTCTCAATCATTATTTTCTGCCCCATGGTTGTGGATTGCTATTGAGACTCCGTGGTTGTCCTAGCTTTTCAGAATGGTGGGTGCAAATCAGATTCTCATTCCAACCAAGGATGAAGAGAGTACTCAGATTTGGAGGGAAGAGATTGTTGTTATTGTTTAGTCGTTTAGTCGTGTCCAACTCTTCATGAGCCCATGGACCAGAGCACGCCAGGCACTCCTGTCTTCCACTGCCTCCAACAGTTTGGTCAAACTCATGCTGGTAGCTTCGAAAACACTGTCCAACCATCTTGTCCTCTGTCGTCCCCTTCTCCTTGTGCCCTCAGTCTTTTCCAACATCAGGGTCTTTTCCAGGGGGGCTTCTGTTCTCATGAGGTGGCCAAAGTATTGGAGCCTCAGCTTCAGGATCTGTCCTTCCAGTGAGCACTCATGACTGATTTCCTTCAGAATGGAGAGGTTTGATCTTCTTGAGGTCCATGGGACTCTCAAGAGTCTCCTCCAGCACCAGAATTCAAAAGCATCAATTCTTTGGTGATCAGCCTTCTTTATGGTCCTGCTCTCGCTTCCATACACCACTACTGGGAAAATCATGGCTTTAATTATATGGACCTTTGTTGGCCTTTGAGGGAGGAGTTTCTTTAAAAAGTGATCTACAATGGCAGAATTCTAGCACAAATATGCTCTTCCTTCCCATGGTTTCAGCAACCAGTAATCAGAATCATTGCTGCCTCCAGCTGTGGACGCAGAGCATAGTCATCCTGGCTAGTAGCCTTTGATCGCCCACCCCTCCATAAATTTGTCTAATCCTCTTTTAAAGCCACCCTGGTTGGGAGCCATAATTCTTCTGGGCATGCTCAGAACTGTTGTTTCCTGCCCAATCAAGGAGCTTGTAGTGGATTTCTTTCCATACCGTGGCTCGGCATCCATCACAACATAGACTCTTGCTGTCCATGATTGCACCGTAGTTCTCAAGAGAGAAAAAACATGGACACATAATACATGAGCATTTCATCAATTGCTTTGCAATTTACATATTCGTTGATGTATATTTGCTGCTGTCCTGATGAGGGCTTTGTTGCTTTTCCTTTTACCTGAAGGGTTGATTGTTGGCATTCTGTGCATACAGGTTATTTGTTTTTATAGGCACCCTTTAGGCCCTATAGTAACCCTGTCTATTCAGAATCCCTAACCAGGGATTCCCAGGGAAATAAGGTTAGGGTGGTAGGGACTGCATTGTTCATTATTGTTGTTTTCATGTGGAAAGAAATGATCTCTCCTGTTACCTTTTGACTTCATCTGTGCTCCTCAGTTACAGCCTGAGCCTATCAAGTTGTTTTTAAAAAAGGAAACATTGAAAGCATAAATTAGCCAGATCTTTCTGTTTTTACAGATGCATCACACACACACGACCATTTTCTGTACAAAATACATATTTATGAAATAAAATGTTGTATACAAAATTGACTTATATAAGTGGCATTAGAGTGCTTGTAAAAATGATTAATATGCCCACAGGAATTTGTACAATCTGGGAAACAAAGACTAAAATATCAACAGGGCACTGTTGATATCTGAGTGTGGGAAAGGAGACGGGATTAAGTTGGTACTGAGCTATAAAACCAAGGCTGCAATCCTGACCCCACTTATCTCGGAGTAAGCCCAATTAAATTCAGTGGTACTTCTGAGTAACACACAGTTTTGCTTACACCTAAGAAAAGCTTTTTGATGGACCACTAGCCATATCATTAACTGTGTCTTTAAGGTACCACGGGACTCTTTGTTGATTTTGGTACCAGGGAACATACAGAGAAGATGCAGTTATCTATTTGTAATATCTGTTGATAGCTATGGTATGCACATATATCATATGCTACAGTATATGTCTGCAAGTACATCTGTTTCTGCATTGGCAGATGACAAAAACAAAAGAAAGCTTTGTCCGAAATAAGCCAATGAATCAATTAAAACCAGATGAAAGTGCAGGTGAATGTCAGAATGGATTGAGACATGTTTGTACATGCCTAATATACAGCACAGGTGGGCAACCCATAGCCAAGGGGCTGTACGTGGACCTCCACCTCCTTCTGGGTGCCCCATCAAGGACAAAGAGAATGAATGGATTATAGTTGAAAGAAGGGAGATGAAAGAAGGGGAAATGTGTGTGTATGTTTCTGTGTGTACACATAGGCATGTGTACACATGTGTGTGTGAGAGAGAGAAGATGAATGAGAAAGGGAAGAGAGGAAGTAAGGGGAGAGACAAAGAGAATGCTTACTTTGACCCCACCTGCCACCACCAATAGGTGGCCCTGTCTGCTTCTTCCAAGCAGATGCAGTCCTCAGCTCTGGAAAGTTTGTCCATCCCTGATATATAGTGTAGATCAAAAACATTTATCCTAGAGAATTGGAGGAGGGAATGCTTAAATTATGTTGTGAGGGCGACATCTTTTCACATGAGAAACTCTTTCCTGGCACTGGGGTGGAATCTGCACACATATTTAAAAAAACACTGTGAAAATGCTTTTCAAAAAAAGTTTTGAAAAATACATTGAATTTGGCATAGCTCACTGTCGCCACCTAGTGTCACAATTGTATATTGCACTTGACAACACATTTAGAACGTTGTATTTGCGGCTGTATAGCTGAGTCCTGGAACTGGGATAACTGCAAAAGAAGAAGCCTCTCTTAACTATTTTTAGTAACAGCTAGCAACTCTAAAAAATAGAACCATAGAATTGTAGAGCGGGAAGGGGTCCCAAAGGTCATCTAGTCCAACCCCCTGCAATGCAGGACTATGCAGCTGTCCCATACAAGGATTGAGCCTGCAACCATGGTGATATCAGCACCACACTCTAACCCACTGAGAGCCAGCTCCTGAACTTGGAGGATGAATAGAACATGCTCTGAAAACCTATATGTGTCTATACCAGTGCTATTTTTCTGGGGGGACGCAGGGCTACGTATACCCCTAAACATTTTGTGAATCTTTGTACTTTGGTCCATTTATTGTATTTCTTTTCCCTGATTTGAACTATGAAATGGTGATTTTCTTGAGTCAAAAGGAGAGTACCCCTAAACATTTTTTTATAGAAAAAAGCACTAGATGTGCAAAGCTTAAAGACCAATACAGTGGTACCTGGGGTTACATACGCTTCAGGTTATATACGCTTCAGGTTACAGACTCTGCTAACCCAGAAATAGTGCTTCAGGTTAAGAACTTTGCTTCAGGATGAGAACAGAAATCGTGCTCTGGCGGTGCGGCGGCAGCAGGAGGCCCCATTAGCTAAAGTGGTGCTTCAGGTTACGAACAGTTTCAGGTTAAGAACAGACCTCTGGAACGAATTAAATACTTAACCCAAGTTACCAGTGTAGTTACTTCTGTCCCCACCCCAAACAATACCAATAGTAGACCTTTCCTTAAACAGATAATGGTGTCTCAGTCGTTAATGGTTAACAGTCAATGAGAGCTGCTTCTAGAAGAGATGAGTGTTTCAGTGCGATAGTTTCTCTGGTAACTCTCCTTTATATATGGAGAGCAATTTTAAGTGTGTCCAATGGCACTTCATTTTGTACTGTCCAGAAAACCCATCTGTGTCTGTAAATCACTCTGTGAATGACTGCTGGTTGATGAGTAGACACATAGCGCACAGCTCATCCTTTTGTTACGGCAATAATGGGAAATGAGACATGCCACAAATCGAACCAGTTCTTGAATACAATCTTGACGCACACCTTGCAGGAAGTGTCTTGTTCCATGCACTTCTTCAAAATGATGATGGCACGTGGACCTGGTTCCATACTTGACCTGTGTCTTAGCCGAACCACTTCATGTGATTGAATTACCCTTCATACAAACCACCACCACCACCCAGTTACGTCCATAAAGGGAAGTACCGTATTTTTTGCTCTATAAGACGCACCAGACCACAAGACGCACCTAGTTTTTGGAGGAGGAAAACAAGAAAAGAAATATTCTGAATCTCAGAAGCCAGAACAGCAAGAGGGATCGCTGTGCAGCAGTGAAAGCAGCAATCCCTCTTGCTGCTCTGGCTTCTGGGATAGCCACGCAGCCTGCATTGGCTCCATAAGACACACACACATTTCCCCTTACTTTTTAGGAGGGAAAAAGTGAGTCTTATAGAGCAAAAAATACGGCAGATATTGGAGCGAAGGCTAGGCTAGAATCCCTCTCCCTAAGCTATAAGAAAATTGGACATTTGTATGGAAGAGCATCCATCCATCCCTGGACCCTTAACTTTTCTTCTGAGGCCTTTCTCCAGGCCCCTCACTTGACGGAGTCTCAGAGCATGATGCCAAGGGAAAGAACCTCTTCAGTTGTGACACTCAATTTGTTGAATGCTCTCCCAAAGCCACTTCCGCCCTTCGGAGGAGGTGGAGTTGTGGGCTTCATGGCCCCACCATGCGTGCGGTGGCTGAAACCCAGCTCCCGCGCGATTGGGGGGATTCCCGGCTGTGTCACTTCCTGGAAAGCCAATCGGCTGGCTCTGGGGGCGTGGCCTGCCCCAATTAAAGCAGGACACGGCCAGGGATCTCCCTCTTTGCGCCTCAGGCACTCCCCCTATCGGTGACCCCAGGGGAGTTCCTAGTTGATGTGCATCAGCAGGACTCCTCCTACTGGTGGTTAAACCTTCCCAGACTTCAAGCGGACGGGCTGAAGTCGGATATAGTCGGTTAGGACCAATGCCTAAGCCATCACCTGTAACCAATAAAGTTGTGGCCTTATTTAGCCCATTAACCTTAATAATTGTGTCATATGTCATTATTTCCACTGGGGAGGAGGGCGGGAACTCACCACACAAGTGAGGTCTGCCCGACACCTTCACTGACAAAGACTTACTCCACCTCACAACCCGGCATTTAATGGACTGAACTGATTTTGTTGTGTTGTTAGTGTGCTGTCAAAGCTTTCTACGGCTGTCATTGCGTCGTGTGTGAGTGAGTGACAGAGAGACCAGAGGAGAAATTGTAGGCATTTGCATGATGATGTCAATGTTTTAATAGTACAGCATACAGTGGTACCTTGGTTCTCAAACTTAATCTGTTCCGGAAGTCCGTTCCAAAACCAAAGCGTTCCAAAAACCAAGGTGCACTTTCCCATAGGAAGTAATGCAAAATGGATTAATCCGTTCCAGACTTTTAAAAACAACCCTAAAACAGCAATTTAACATGAATTTTGCTATCTAACAAGACCATTGATCAAAAAAATGAAAGCAATAATCAATGTGCTGTACTATAAAATAAACAAGACAGTATTGTAGATGATAAAAATTTAAATTATTATTTTTTCTTACCTGCACTGATGATAGTCATTGTTTGGATGGGGGGCTTTTATCCATTTCCGTAGTCACACAATCAATCAGTCAATCAGTAGCTGAACTGGGTTCCACACGGTCACAAAAACAAATTAACTGAAAAAGCCTCAAAAACAAAAACGCAAAATAAATAGCAAAAAAAGAAGCGCCAAACTTAATCCATTCCGGAAGTATATTTGACTTCCAAAATGTTCGAAAATCAAGGTACAGTCCAGATACAGGTTTACTATCTTGGTGAGAATTAGGCCCTATATTCCTGCAGAAAACGACTGCAGAAATGAACTGTAATAATATATACATAGTTATCAGCATCTTTAACAAAAACACATTTGGGCCCGTTACATGTGAATCCAGAAAGAGAGTTTATTGACAGTATGTGCTTGCTGATACAGTTGCTATGTGGGATGTTAAAAAGAAAACCTTTGAAAACATGATGCAGAAGTAAAGCAATGTATTAACCCTGCCTTATTTCTTATTAGCAGATTGGAAATAATCCAGATTGTGAAAGGGGAGAAGTCCTCCTCATTATGAACTAATAAAAAGGTGTATTTCATGTTGAACAGTTAACAAAAAAAATTAATTAACCATACCATCTAGACTTACTCAGTCTGAAGCTGCAGTTCTTTGCACACTAATCTGAGGGTCAGCCTCCCTGAACGCAATGGCTGGTATCCAACAAAATAGTTCTGTTTGTGCAACCCAACTTCCCATCCTCCTCTCCCTGCATGCCCACTGCACTCCTCCTGAATCTGTTCTGGGGTTTTCCTGCAGAGTAGAGTTGGGAGGGTGCATGAGAGCATGGGGAGAGGAGAGGGAGGGGAAATTCCCATGCACAGACAGAAATCCTTGCACTTCCAAAAATACTTAAATGGGACTTAATTTCGAGCAAACATACATCGAACAGTGTTGCATAGAACATGAGTAAGCGAGACTCACACAATACAGTGAGACGTATGTTTGAGTCAATCTCTATAGAACCAGGCTGCAAAAGATTGGAAATCATTGAATTGTGTCGGGCAGGGATGTCCAACAGGTTGATCGCAATCCACCGGTCGATCGCGGGGCATTCCTGGTCGATCCTGGTCGATCTTGTGGTCGTGATAGATCTCCCAAGACTTTGGGTCTTCCTCCCCAAAAGTCTTCTCAACAACTTTGAGTCATTCTCCCCAAAAAAGGCTCAACAACTTTGGTGAAGGCTCCCCCCAAAAAGCTCAACAACTTTGGTCAATCCATTGGGTAGATCACTGCCAGTGGGAGTAGATCACAGTCTCTTGTGAGTTGGACATCCCTGGTGTAGGGCATAGAGCTAACTCAGTTAGAGGGATGGTCTGGGCAGGGGGTGTGGCCTGAGGAGACCCTCCCAAGGACTGAATGGGGGTGGGGACTGGGGACACATCTGGCCCCTGGGCCTTAAATTCACCATCCCTGTGCTAGACACCCTCCTCTATTAAGTTGAATTGAAGCATTAGTCATTCTTCTTCAGATCAGATGTATCTTCTGTTTAAGGCCTGTAGAGAGTTAAGCCTTCTGTGAAGCTCCCACCTATTCATTGTTTAGCTTAATCTCCACTCTCAAGGACATTTGTTTCCCGCAATTAATCTTGGAGGGTGTGACCGAGCAAGCGATGCTGTTTGCCTTCTTGATGAAATATCTTCTAGCCTCTTATCAGGCTCAGACTAGCAGGTCAGCTGCAACAATGGACTAGGCAGGTGCAGAAGGATTTACAAACAGAAGAAACCATGCAGGAGGCCTGCTAATGTTTTGGCTGTGATGACTATTACGATATCCAAACTAATAAAAATCTAGTCTTTAATGAATAAATGATAATTTTAATTTTACTATTTACACCCCACACATCTTACTGGCTTGCCCCAGCCATTCTGGGCAGCTTCCAACATATATAAAAGCATAATAAAACAGCAAACATTTCAAACCTTCCCTGTACAGTGGTACCTTGGGTTAAGAACTTAATTTGTTCTGGAGGTCCGTTCTTAACCTGAAACTGTTCTTAACCCGAGGTACCACTTCAGCTAATGGGGCCTCCTGGTGCTGCCGTGCCGCCGCCGTGCGATTTCTGTTCTCACCCTGAAGCAAAGTTCTTAACCTGAGGTACTATTTCTGGGTTAGCAGAGTCTGTAACCTGAAGCGTCTGTAACCTGAAGCGTCTGTAACCTGAGGTACAGTGGTACAGGATTGTTTTCCAATGGCTCTGGGGTTGGATAACTCCATACCCTCCAACATTTCTCCAATGAAAATAGGGACATCCTAGGGAAAAGCAGGACATTCTGGGATCAAATAGGAAGAGGGATGGCTTCTCTAAATAAGAGACGTCCCTGGAAAACAGGGACACTTGGAAGGTCTGGAGTTGCAAAATTGCCATCTTGAATGGGTGGTGGCTGCTAGCCTTTCTCTGAAAGCATGAGAGCACAGTGTCCCGAAGGCATGCATTTTGGGGTGCCATGCAAGATTGCAGCCCGAAAAAGAGCTTTTTCTGATGAAAAATCACGCCACCCAAAATGGCCACCATGCTATTGTGTGAAAAAACAAGATGTCCCCGTGCCCGGCACTTGTGTGGTATGCTGCTGAGAGGAAATTATTTAGGGTTTTTAAAACAAAAAGGGATTGTGGGGCACTCCAAATGGCTCTCTAGATTGAGTGAATGGGCATGAAAGTGCCCAAGATGGTTCAGGCTAAGCAAGTGTGAAATGAAACACTTTGGGCAATAAATGCCATGGGGATCCTTCATAGAAAACACTCACCGCACAACAGTTCCCATAGTTCTTTCATGGACACAAAGCAGCATCAAACTGATAGTTTGATAAAACAAATCTCCCAGTTCTATGTCCAAGTTTCTGTGTACTGGATAGCACCAGCTTTTAACAGGAAACCCTTTTAAAGTAAAAATGATGTTTCAAATAGTTAATCAATATTTCTTCTGCAGCATTAGCACTGCCCGTAGAGAACAATATAATTATGTTTGGCTAATATATTGAGCTGGTCTGTCTTAAAGCTCCAGAAATAATTAGTTATTTAAGTTTTAGAGCTGGTTTCTGATGAAGCTTTCAATTTTCCAATAACAAACATTACCTCCAACTTGAAAGAAAATGTCTCTTCATTTTCACTGAAGTGTGCTTACAATTCTTCTGTGTGGAAAGCTTTGAGTATGTACTTCATGCTCTGATCTCTCCAAATAACTTTTGCTGACATGGAGAAAGATCCTATGTATGTTTACTCTGATGTAAATCCCACTGTGTTCAATGGTGCTTCGTCCCTAGGATTGCAGCATTATTGCACTTGCAATTATTTAAGCAGACACCCATCCGTAAAAAAAAAATAAAAAAAAAAAATAGTTAAGTTATTTCTGGCTTTGTGACACTATTTTTTGTGCACTGAAAAAATATAATTTGCCAGATCGTTTTAAAATTGTGATTAACAGCAATGCTGTTGCCCATAATCTGAATCTGATTGACTGCTCTTATTTGTGTGTGCATGGGATTAGCACCAGTAAGCATGAAAACAAAGCATTTCCCCCCCTGAAAATATATAGACATTTCTGCATGTGTGTATTAATGTCACCTCTGAAAGTTCTCCACCACGTGAGGCAGGGTGTGACCAGAGAAAGAACCTTCAAGGTTGTGGCTCCCCAGTTATGGAGCTGAGTCCCCAAAGACATTCAAATGATGCCGTCATTCTTTTTGGCATCTGATGAATGTGTGTTTTTATTTTCATGGGATTTTAAATATGTCACACAGCTGGCCTCTTGTTGAAGCGAGGTGAAGCGAACTCCTTTGGTGGTAGATCAAGACCATATAACACCAGTCCTAAAAGATCTACATTGGCTCCCAGTTATGTTTCCGAACACAATTCAAAATGTTGGTGCTGACCTCTAAAGCCCTAAACGGCCTCAGCCCAGTATACCTGAAGGAGAGTCTCCACCTCCACCATTCAGCCCAGACACTGAGGTCCAGTTCTGAGGGCCTTCTGGAGGTCCCCTCACTGCAAGAAGTGAAGCTACCGGGAACCAGGCAGAGGGCCTTCTCGGTAGTGGTGCCCACCCTGTGGAACACCCTCCCATCAGATGTCAAGGAAATAAACAACTACCTGACTTTTAGAAAACATCTGAAGGCAGCCCTGGTTAGAGAAGTTGTTAATGTTTGATGTTTTATTGTGTTTTTAATATTCTGTTGAGAGCCACCCAGAGTGGCTGAGGAGGCCCGGCCAAATGGGCGAGGTATAAGTATTATTATTATTATTATTATTTAGACCAGGCTTCCTCAACCTCGGCCCTCCAGAGTTTTTTGGCCTACACCTCCCATGATCCCTAGCTAGCAGGACCAGTGGTCAGGGATGATGGGAATTGTAGTCTCAAAGCATCTGGAGGGCGGAGGTTGAAGAAGCCTGATCTAGACTTTCCTGGGAGAGTCTGTGGATCTGCCTGCTTCTTCCTCCTCTCCCACCCTTCCATGCAGGTCTCCTTTTTGAAAATCGTGTTGTTATGACTTTGGCGCGATTTTCAAAATGGAGACCAAAATAACTCTGCCAATCAGGTACCAGAGGACGCAATGCAAGCTGGAAAATGAACCTTCTTTACAGCTTGCACTACCAAACGATAGCCACAATTTTGTTCCCTAACCAGGGTTTGCCTGGCTTCAGTGCAAGACTTGAGCCACTTACACCCTAGTCTTTGTCCAGCTTGCTTTGTAGTCTGAAGCTCACCACTACCTGGGCTCTATAACTCTGGAGAGGACACTCAGGAACTATTGTGTCAAATGCCAGTTTCATTTCGCCACTCCATACCTAGGATCTCCAGCTTACTCCATTGGAAATTCCCCCAAAGCATTTTGCAAGTCGCTGGACTCCCCCCACCCTACCCCTCCACCTGCCAACGTCTTGTGTGCGATGGTGCTGGTTTGGCTGCATGAGGACTGGAACTCAGAGTATTAAAATTGCTATATATATCAGATATCATTGGAGGAAACATTGATGAAACATTCTTGAAAACCTATGGATGCTTCAGGTCTCTAATTGCTTGAAGAGCCTCATGATTATACTCTTCTAAATGAAATCTCTTAAGGCTAATAGCCACTGCATGAAATAAAATTTATCTGTATGTAATGGAATCATACTGTTATCACATCTACAAGGATTAATGGACAGCACCTAATGGACACTTTGGCTGTTTTCAAGCAGTTCTCATACCATTCTTTCACTGGTATCTGTTTCATTCTGAAAAGTGGGAGAGCTCTTCAGTATTTTTAATTTCTCCTTGAAGCAGCAAATCACTGTTTCCAAGCCAAAGAGAACGTATACAGTAGAAACGTAAGTTGATTTAATGCAGTGGTTGTAACTGGAGCAAGAATGTCCTACATTCCTGTTCCACTTAACAGCTGCTCTATTAAGTGAGCTAAATACTGTCATTGTAATTATGGCCTTGATCCACTTCTATCGGTTGTATCAAGGTGTGTGGTGAGCTCTTTGATGGAACAGAGGCTTCTGTGAGGAAAAATTGAAGGAAGGCCATTTTTGCTGATTCCTCCTTCCCTCTACACCAGGCATGTCCAACGTCTCTTTCGGGGGCCTAATCCGGCCCACAGTTTATTTCCTGGGGTAAAATCCTAAAAAAACCTCAACAACTTCAATCCTGAATAAAGGTCAACAACTTTGGTCGGCCCCCATGGCCCTTCACTTCATCAAATCTGGCCCTCTTTGAAAAAAGTTTGGACACCACTGCTCTACACCCTCAAAATCTGCTCAAGAGGTTTGGGCAACCAACATTAAGGTTCCAGGTGATGGTCTTGTTTCAGTCGAATGAATCTCAGAAGACTGACTTACGGTAAATGCAGAGGGGAGGGTCTTCTCCGCAGGCTAGATTGCTTAAGCAACAGCAGCAAAAGGGAAATGCGAGGAAGGGCAAATGGTGTCAAGTCCTCTTCCCATATCTATCTTATTTTAGATTTTCTGCCATTTTAACAAATGTTACTTCCCACGAGCCTTTCAGGACTGAATGGAAAACAAATTGCATAAATATCTGGGAGTACAACCCTTATAAGAAAACAGGAATCCCTGGCAGGGAAAAGCTCATGGTTTAAGCTTGAGGGCACACTGAATTTGGATTTTGCTGTGATGGCATTGCAAAGGGCTGTCCCTTTACATCTTGACCCCACTGACCTTGAGGAGGCCAATTAAGATAAAGAGTCTCCTTTGCCCGCTTGATTCTAATGACAGTTCTGCTGACGCTAGAATTCAGCCCTGGAGCAGGTGGGTGCAGTGTTACCTCTGCCACCGTAAATATATACAGTGGTACCTCGCGTTACATATGCTTCAAGTTACATGCGCTTCAGGTTACAGACTCCGCTAACCCAAACATAGTACCTTAGGTTAAGAAATTTGCTTCAGGATAAGAACAGAAATCGTGTTCCGGCGGCGCGGCGGCAGCAGGAGGCCCCATTAGCTAAAGTGGTGCTTCAGGTTAAGAACAGTTTCAGGTTAAGAACAGACCTCCACCTCCAGAACGAATTAAGTACTTAACCCAAGGTACCACAAAAATTTATATATATATATATATATATATATATATATATATATATATTACAACATCCTTGCAATCTCGTGTAACATTTGGAGCTTGACTACACTGATGTGAATGGCAATTATCTTTTTGATCTGTACTCTCAGGGATGTGACTTCAATTTAGACCTTCTGAGCGCCAAGATGCGCTCAAGGAGAAGGAACAAAAGCACAGAACGCTGTTGATGAGCGTGGCCCCTTTGCCTTTGTCCTGTGCTCTAGAAACGATGTTTTGCTTTGAATGGATATCACTGCCTAAGGTAATCTGATAGGCATCTGGGAAAGCACACCCTGTGAAATGGTATTTTGAACTTGCCTCTGTAATTGGTCACAAGCAACTGTGCAGGTGTGTATTCGTGTGTGTGTGTGTGTGTGTGTGTGTGTGTGTGTGTGTGTAGTAAGAAATGACAGAGCTGAGGCACAGACAAGCTGGCAAAGCAACCTTGATGCTAAAAAAAAAGGGAAGAGCCAGAAGGAGAAAAGGAAACACATGAATAATATATAGTAAAGTATAGCCTGATGGTTAAAAAAAAGATGAAGTAGTACAACATCTTACCAAAGTGTTCAGGCTATTCCATGATTAAAGAGACCTGGGGCATGAATGACTGTGTTCAGATTTAATGCTAAACCATTGTTTCATCTTATGAAGAATTTTGCGTTCATGCTCCCCCCCTTCCTTATTCAGCACTGCCACAAAGAGATCAAGGAATTCTGCTTCCATTCTAAATTACCTGCAGCTTAGTGTGTTGGCTGAACAATGAATCTTAGCTATAGTTCATTGAGACAAGCCAGCTTAATCGACTATGGTCAGAAGTTCAATAAACCATGGTTTATGAAGCCATCCTGTTTCAACAAACTGTAGTTAAGATTAGCCCCAGCCTGTCAAGGTTCAGATTTTACAACAGCTGTGATTAATCAGAAATAAGGAACAGAAGCTTTAGCACTCTTCCTTACAACCATTATCAGAAGAGGAAGATGGAGAGCATCTGAGCCCAAGCCTTGCCGTGGCTATTTCTGATAATACTAAACCAGCGATCTTCAATGCTCTGTTTACAGACACTGTTGGGCTGCAACTGCCCATTGGAGTTTGTCCAGCTTGGCCAAAGATTAGGAGTGATGGGAGTTGGGTCCCCAGATGTTGTTAGTCTACATGTTTGAAGGAGGCTGCACTAAACCATTGTTGAGCGTTGATATTTGAAATGTACTTTGTGCTGAAAAATTAATATATAGAGTTTCCTTTCATCAGGATCATTGTGGTTTCGTCCTCAGCTAGCATTCAGTGTTTAATATGTCACCCCTGTTGAGGATTTCTAGTGCTGAGAGTAGACAGTTAGTGCTCAGGATCTGACAAGTATCACTGAAGGATAATGGATTGACTACGGCTGCCATACGTCTGGACATTACCAGGATTTCAAAGGCAGAATTTATGTCCAGGACGAATTTCCAAAATAAGGCTCAACAGGTTTTTTGTTTTTTTTTGGGGGGGGGGAGCATTTTCCTAAAAGAAGCTCAACAATTTTGGTGGCTCTGAGGTGTTCTGGTTTTTACTTTTTGAAATATGGCAACCTAGGATTGACACCATCTATTTCCAAGGCTGGCATGAAAGGTCTTGTTCTGTTGTTCAGCCAAATGAGTTCTGGGCCTTCTCAGTGGTGGTGCCATCAATTCTAGTAGCAGGAAAAGCCAGTCACAGCAGTTAACAGACTGACCAGAACAACAGCTGTTGAATGGACAATAGATCACATTTTAAACTATTGTAGGTGTTAGGGTTAATTAATTAATACAAAAACAACTCAATCCACAAAACACTTAGGTGAACAAGAGAACCTTCATCCATCATCTGAAATACTTTATAGCAAAGTACGAACCGGTCAACTCTACCTTCAGAAGAAACTCCATGATCAGGGCACAGCTACTGAAAAGGGTCCGTAGTCACACCTCTCACCTCGAGAGCCAGTGTGGTGTAGTGGTTAAGAGCAGTAGACTCGTAATCTGGTGAACCGGGTTTGCGTCTCCGCTCCTCCGCATGCAGCTGCTGGGTGACCTTGGGCCAGTCACACTTCCCTGAAGTCTCTCAGCCCCACTCACCTCACAGAATGCTTGTTGTGGGGGAGGAAGGGAAAGGAGAATGTTAGCCGCTTTGAGACTCCTTCAGGTAGTAATAAAGTGGGATATCGAATCCAAACTCTTCTCCAAAGACAGGAGCATTCAGAGAAAGGTCTCTCTCAGGGATCTCACTAGCCAGGCTGATCTCTGTGTTTTAGGGCTTTCCCCCAAGCAGCAAATTATATGTTTCAATGATGTTCATCATGCTTTATTACATAAGGAATCACGTTCAAGCAACAACTCTTTTAATCTTTGCCACTCATGTAGAAGAAAATCTACCAGGGAAGATTCTGGAACAGATCATTAAGCAAACAGTCTGTGAGCACCTAGAAAGGAATGCTGTGATCATCAATAGTCAGCATGGATTTCTGAAAAATAAGTCATGTCAGACTAACCTGATCTCGTTTTTTGACAGAATTACAAGCCTGGTAGATGAAGGGAACGCAGTGGATGTAGCCTACCTTGATTTCAGCAAGGCATTTGACAAGGTGCCCCATGATATTCTTGTAAAGAAGCTGGTAAAATGTGGTCTTGACTATGCTACCACTCAGTGGATTTGTAACTGGCTGACTGACCGAACCCAAAGGGTGCTCATCAATGGTTCCTCTTCATCCTGGAGAAGAGTGACTAGTGGGGTGCCACAGGGTTCTGTCTTGGGCCCGGTCTTATTCAACATCTTTATCAACGACTTTGATGATGGACTCAAGGGCATCCTGATCAAATTTGCAGATGACACCAAACTGGGAGGGGTGGCTAACACCCCAGAGGACAGGATCACACTTCAAAACGACCTTGACAGATTAGAGAACTGGGCCAAAACAAACAAGATGAATTTTAACAGGGAGAAATGTAAAGTATTGCACTTGGGCAAAAAAAATGAGAGGCACAAATACAAGATGGGGGACACCTGGCTTGAGAGCAGTACATGTGAAAAGGATCTAGGAGTCTTGGTTGACCACAAACTTGACATGAGCCAACAGTGTGACGCGGCAGCTAAAAAAGCCAATGCAATTCTGGGCTGCATCAATAGGAGTATAGCATCTAGATCAAGGGAAGTAATAGTGCCACTGTATTCTGCTCTGGTCAGACCTCACCTGGAATACTGTGTCCAGTTCTGGGCACCACAGTTCAAGAAGGACACTGACAAACTGGAATGTGTCCAGAGGAGGGCAACCAAAATGGTCAAAGGCCTGGAAACGATGCCTTATGAGGAACGGCTAAGGGAGCTGGGCATGTTTAGCCTGGAGAAGAGGAGGTTAAGGGGTGATATGATAGCCATGTTCAAATATATAAAAGGATGTCACATAGAGGAGGGAGAAAGGTTGTTTTCTGCTGCTCCAGAGAAGCGGACATGGAGCAATGGATCCAAACTACAAGAAAGAAGATTCCACCTAAACATTAGGAAGAACTTCCTGACAGTAAGAGCTGTTCGACAATGGAATTTGCTGCCAAGGAGTGTGGTGGAGTCTCCTTCTTTGGAGGTCTTTAAGCAGAGGCTTGACAACCATATGTCAGGAGTGCTCTGATGGTGTTTCCTGCTTGGCAGGGGGTTGGACTCGATGGCCCTTGTGGTCTCTTCCAACTCTATGATTCTATGATTCTATGAAAATGGCACAAAATGGCCAAACCAGCTCCTTTTGTTAAGTAGGTAGCATGGCACAGATTTTCTTTTTCTAAGCTGTTGCGTAACTGAAGAGTTGGCTGAGGCTTGCCGATTTGTTGCCAACAGCAGATAATTGTCAGATGTTGGGTAGAAGCAATAACCATTTACTTATTTATGTTGCAAATAAGCGATCCTTTCTTTTATGGACTCCCCAAAAAACACACTCAGTAATTCGCCACAAAAACGGAAGAAGCCTTGGTGGGGGAGCTAGTCCTGGGGCAGGCAACACCCCAAATTCATGCGCAAATGTGAATTTGGAGAATTTCTCTGACATCCCCAGTTATAATGTCACCTTGTATACGTCAAGCAAATCTGCATATCTTTTTGCATGTTTCTTTTGCTTAACATTGCCACTGGCATGATAACCTGTTGTTATTACTCACAGGTACATTCATTAAAATGGAATATTTTAGTGGAGTAATAGGCTTTAATTTAGTTCTGATTTGTTAGTCTCTTAAAAGCCTCCAGGCCATCGTCCCCCTGCTTCTTTAGCATCGCTTCCAGCTAATTAGCTGTGCATCATAGAGTACAATATTAAATACTGAACATTTTGTGTAAACCTCCTATATCAACTCTGTGTGTAGTAAATGATTGCTAGTTATAAGTTGGCAAGCACACGGGGACTTCTTTTCAATAAGGGAAATATGTTGAAATTTGCAAGCTGCTTTCTCAGTTCATGTGCAGATTTTATGAGGTAGAAGAAATAGTTTGCTTTCTGTTGGTGTCACATAATACCAAAGCCTACCCAATAAACGAGTAGAGTAACACAACAAATCAACATCCATCATCTAGAGGTGTAAGGGACTGGGCAGAGGAGGCATGGTGGAGACTGCCTTCCCAGCCTGACCCTTCCAGAAAAGGAGACAGTTCGGAATTACAACAGGGGTATGAGGGAGGTTACAGCTCAAAGGCAGAGGAGGGGGAAAGCTGGGAAATAATGGGGGAAGAGGAGGAGGAGGAAGAAGAAGCACTAGGGGAGAGACAGCTGACGGACTCGGTGTCTTTAGAAAGCATTCCAGACTCCCCCTTTCCCAGAACCCGGCGAGCCTTGAAAGTAGGGAAGCAAAGAGCTCAAAGACAGAGGGCACCTCCCAGCACCCTTAGCAATGACATGAGGAAGTGGGAGAGACAGAGGGGGTGGGGTTTCACTCAGAGCAACACCATTACTCCAAGAGGCTGCATTTCTAAGCCTCTCTCTGTGAATATTGAATAAAAAGCATTGGCAAGAACTTTCCTTGTCTCATCCATTTCTGGCAACCTACTGGGGGAGGGGGGCAGATCCTCTGATTCCTGACCAGAGGACACCACCCTGACGGTCTCCAATGTCAATAAACATTAACACTGCTTTGTCTTCAAACAAAATATCTTTTCCACATTCCTTACAACATGTAAATAAAGGATGTGAATTTGAGTCAGAAGGAGCCATTAAAAGCATGACAACCTATAGTAGTAGACAGCGAGATGTTCTGTGCTGTGCTGTTATATATTTGTAGTTATATCATGTACTTGATTATCCAGCTGGTCTTTGAAGATAGAACTAAATTTTCTCTGAACATCATTCTCCTAAAGGTTAAATCTTGAACCTTGGCAAGTAAGCGCCTTCCAATTGATTCTTATATATACAGAGTATTGGTCTTACACTTCAGACTACATAACAATATTGTCAATATTAAAGGCCAAACGATTGCTATTGGAAAATGACCTTTAGGTTTTGCTAACCCAACATCTACCGTTCCTGTCAATCTTCTTTAAGCAGGGTCCTCCATATAGAGCTTGTTTTCTTAGTATACATCTCTGAAATACTCTTTCTTAAAATATAAATAAATAAAAATAACAATTCATTGGAGCAGAGAGGACAGGAATAGATTCAAACAACTACATTGTTTTCCATAGATAGGATATCGTGATTTTTAGATGGTATCTGAAATCGAACATTAGCACTGATAAGTGCTGTTCTAAGGCACATGTAAAGTGGGGGTGGGGAGAAATTTGATCAGTTACCGTAATATTTAATCTATGGAATTCACACATTCCAAAACAGTATGAAAACCAAACCACAGCCACCATTCACACTTATCTGAACTTTGTGGGGCAGTTCTCCAGACAATGTTGCCAAAAATGTATATATTCAATATGTTGTTGTTTAGTCATTTAGTCGTGTCCAACTCTTCATGACTCCATGGACCAGAGCACACCAGGCACTCCTGTCTTCCACTGCCTCCCGCAGTTTGGTCAAACTCAAGCTGGTAGCTTCGAGAACACTGTCCAACCATCTCGTCCTTTGTGGTCCCCTTCTCCTTGTGCCCTCCATCTTTCCCAACATCAGGGTCTTTTCCAGGGAGTCTTCTGTTCTCATGAGGTGGCCAAAGTATTGGAGCCTCAGCTTCAGGATATATTCAAGGTAAGTCTGCACAAAAAAATGGTATATTCATGAAAATAACATAGGAGCCAGCCCAGGAAACTGGCTTACATGCTTTCTTTAGGCAGAATGTATTTGCTAAGGGGAAGTGACGTCTGACCTATATTTACTTAAACAGATTTAATCACAAACATTCTTTTATATTATTTTGTATATCCTTCCCCGCCCTGCCCAGCATGAACTTTGAGATCATGCTTGGTTAAAGCTGAAGAAAGGTACCCAATGGTACACTGAAACTTAATGCTTTTATAATGCTTAACAATGAAATGTAGAATGAGTTGCATATAAGGTTTCCAGCAAAAGAGATTGATACTAACTGCCATAACATTTCCAATATCTACATGCATTTTAGATATTTTCATTGCATATAATTTTCTCTTTCTTCCATAGGAAGATGTGATGCTAGGACCTCTTTTAGCAGCTCCTTAGAATCAAAGCTGAAAATATATTGGCCATGGGTGATTAGGTTTCAAAGAGTATGTTTCCATCCGTTCATCCACCACCCACTTGCTTTGAGATAACTTAGGTTTCTTACTGCTTGCCAGCCGAGGAACTAAACTTAAGTGGAAATAAACTCGGATGCCATTCATACTGCTATAAATCTTGGTGCTCCACCTTGGGGATTATTTGAAATCATATAAATGGGATGGTAGAAAAGTTCCCCAGCAGCCATTCCCCAAGGAGCAAATGCAGAAAGCAATGCTATGGACAATCTAGTAAAGAAAATAGGGGAATGGTGCAGAAATGCATTTTGGTATTTTCCAAGGATGACAAATAGGACCACTGTCCTCTTACGATGGGTGCAAATAAGCACCAAAAATGCTTAATAGATGAAAATTGCTTGTGCTTGAGGGCGTGGGAGGAGAAATTCCTGCCTGCTCGACTTCCAAGAAATCACTGCAGCGTCAGGCAAGCTGATAGGTTCTGCCTCTCAGCTGGCCTTAAAGAGAGGCAGTGTTTTGAGGGACCCTCATAAGAATATTAAGAGGGACGCAGGTGGCGCTGTGGGTTAAACCACAGAGTCTAGGACTTGCCGATCAGAAGGTCGGCGGTTCGAATCCCCATGACGGAGTGAGCTCCCGTTGCTCAGTCCCTGCTCCTGCCAACCTAGCAGTTCAAAAGCACATCAAAGTGCAAGTAGATAAATAGGTACCACTCCAGCAGGAAGGTAAATGGCGTTTCCGTGCGCTGCTCTTGTTCGCCAGAAGCGGCTTAGTCATGCTGGCCACATGACCCGGAAGCTGTACGCTGGCTCCCTCAGCCAATAAAAGAGATGAGCACCGCAACCCCAGAGTCGGTCACAACTGGACCTAATGGTCAGTGGTCCCTTTACCTTTACCATAAGAATATTAGGGGGGCAGGCAAGGAAAGCATGGCTTTGTTTTTTGCAGTCTTTAGATGAGCACTAGACCATGTGAAAAATGAGCATAAGATTTTAGCCGCAGTTTGTTCATTTTCAGCTTTGCATTCTTGTCATTAAAAAAGCTTGCCTGGTTTAAGGTGCCATTTAGCGCCTAACTTCCATAATCTCAGTCTCTAACCCTGAGCAGAGTGTGTCAGAGCCTGCTGTTAGCAACCCCTCCTTGTATCTAGGGCCTGCAAGGAAGCAGTCAGCTAAAAATGACAAGAGCAGTAGTAATTTGAGTTCTCTGGGACAAAAGTGAGCCTGTCTTTGAGAAGGGAAAATTAGCTCTTGGATTCGTATGAAAACAATTTAAGAAAGGGAGAGTGGAGAGAAATGAGAGCAATCAAATGCTTGGCCACAAATGTACACTGGAGTAAAAAAGTCACGAAATGCCCCAGGAAGAAAATATCTTCCTAGTATTCCCCAAAAGAGTGGATGGCGTTTCACAAAGCAGCTGTGATCATCACTCTAAGACTTCTGGGGAGTCATCAATGCATCAATGAGCAGCTTCGCTCGTAGCAAATAAAGTTCAAAACAACATTTCTAACACTATGCAATATTTTGCTCTGTTTGACAGAGTGATATTTTGGATGAGTGCATGGGGGGGGGGTGATTTGTTATCCTACCATGAAGAAAAGCAACCCTGCTGCAGCCCGTGTTTTGTTAGCCCCAAAATTGAAAACAAGAGAGGTCCCAACTAAAGAAGAATGGCAACTTAAACTGATGGAATATGCACAGCTTGCGGACCTAACATATAGAATAAGAGAACAAGAAGAACATATGTTTAAAGAAGATTGGAAATTGTTTACTGAATATATGGGGGGGGGATTGTGTACACTTGAAAAAGTTGGCAGCATTAACATAAATTCAACATTGTAAATAAGTGTTAATGGATGAAATAAAGGAATACAGTGGTACCTCGGGTTGAGAACTTAATTCGTTCTGGAGGTCCGTTCTTGACCTGAAACTGTTCTTAACCTGAGGTATCACTTTAGCTAATGGGCCTCCCGCTGCTGCTGCACCGCCACCACACAATTTCTGTTCTCATCCTGAAGCAAAGTTCTTAACCCAAGGTACTATTTCTGAGTTAGTGGGGTCTGTAACCTGAAGCGTCTGTAACCCGAGGTACCACTGTACTGAATGGTTTAGTTTGTATAAAATAAGCTGGGATTTATGTTATGCAAAATGAACCATGGAAAGAGAAGGGAAGCCACTGATATTTTAAGGTTGTTAAATGAATATTCTAAATTGTAATACAGAAAATTCACACACAAACACACACCCTGAGATAGCAAACTCTGGACTTTGTATGAACGAGATTCTTGGGAAAACCACGTGCTTTGACATCTCTCTCTATCGTGGAGGGCTATTGTGTGGAGAAGATATAGGGATACACTCCACTGCCCTACACCAAATCCCAGCCCTTGCCTGGCTCTGCCACTCTGTCCTGTGTGGGTTCAGCAAAGCTCTTTGGAGAGAGCCAGTTTTCACTGTATATGCTTCTTCTCTTTTTAACTTTAGATTGTGGGTGTGGCCTGTTTAGTTTTTTAATTATTTGGACCTGATTATTATATATATATCAAGGCTGACTTGGCTATGTGGCATATGAACACAACCAACAATCTTGGGAACCAGAGGACATTTCCAGCTTTGATTTAGGAGGGAGTCACATGAACAAATTGGCCACATAAGCATGTGGGCTCACTTCTGCACGTGGCCAGTTTTGCTCCAAGATAATAATAATAATAATAATAATAATAATAATAATAATAATTTATACCCCGCCCTCCCCGGGCTCGGGGGGGTGGACCAATTTAAAATACAGGTTAAAATGCAATCTCATTTTAAAAGTAGCCCATAGAGCAAAACCGTAAGGGGAGGGAAAAACATAAGGGTCAGACTGAGTCCAAGCCAAAGGCCAGGCGGAACAGCTCTGTCTTGCAGGCCCCGCGGAAAGATGTCAAGTCCCGCAGGGCCCTAGTCTCTTGTGATAGAGCGTTCCACCAAGTCAGGGCCAGTACTGAAAAGGCCCTGGCCCTAGTTGAGACGACTTTGCTGTAAGTGCAACTCTCAGCCCATGCTTCCTGCATGAACAGAAACATGCTAAGTGAAGTCGTAAATAATGGGCCAAGTTGTAAGTTGGCTAAGCTTTGTGGTGAAGGAAAAGCTACCTTAACTGGCCTAACATAATCCGCACGGGATGGGGTGAGCTCCCGTTGCTCTGTCCCAGCTTCTGCCAACCTAGCAGTTCAAAAGCATGCCAGTGCAAGTAGATAAATAGGTACCGCTGTGGCGGGAAGGTAAACAGCGTTTCCATGCGCTCTGGTTTCCATCACAGTGTTCTGTTGTGGCAGAAGCGGTTTAGTCCTGGTGGCCACATGACCCGGAAATCTGTCTGTGGACAAATGCCGGCTCCTTTGGCCTGAAAGCAAGATGAGCACCGCAACCCCATAGTCGCCTTTGACTGGACTCAACTGTCCAGGGGTCATTTACCTTTACCTAGATATGGTGAGTTCACCTTGTGCCTTGTGAAACCCAGCCAGATGGGTGGGGTATAAATAATAAAATTATGATTGTGTTCACAAATTAGACCCCGTTCCAGTGCCAGGTGCCAAAAATGTAGAGCACCACTGAGCCAATTTTTTCAGTAGGAGTTTGTATCAAAAATTATGCAGAAAGTCTTGTTGCCCTCGATGTTAGGGTTGCCATAGATTTCGCCAGACATGTCCAGGATTCCAATGAATCTGGGGCGAATTTCGGGAAATCGGCAAAATGTCTGGGTTTTTGAAATGTTCCCCAAAAAAGCTCAACAACTTTAACTTTTTGTGTCCAGATTTTTACTTCTTGAAATATGGCAAGCCTGCAAACAGTCGGGTGGTGTAATGAGTATGGGTTGCTCGTGCGGAAGTTGCCGCCTCTCCTGGCTATGTTGTCTTGTTAAACCTTTCTGTCTGGACAGCCCTTCACTTCGTGGCTGCCTCAGTCGCTAGCAGAATCCGTCAGAGGGCGTTTCTTAAACCTTTTCCAACATAAAAGTTGTTTGACGCCAAGTCTCCTCCTACTCTCCCTGCGTGGAAGTCTTCTGCGCAGGGAGGGCGTGGGTAGCGGAGGACCCGTGCTCTCCCCGCTGGTGTTCGGTGAAGAGTCCTGGAGCCCTCTCGCTGATTCCCCCATCTGCCCCCCTTTATCCCTGGTGTTGCGCTGATTTGCTTCCCCATCTGCTGAGCTGCCTCTCTCCCTGCTGGGCCCTTCTCCAGCATCATTTGAGAGCCTTCCCTCCGCCTCTAGCTCCGATGTCAGTTCCCTGAGAGGTGGATTGACACATGACAGTTTCTTTCTTAGAGTGACTCTCCACTGAACATTCAAATGAAAACATTGGATTGGAGCCATATTTAGTTCATGCTTGGAGGAAGCCCCTTAAAATCACTGGGATTTAAGTTAGCCATTGACTTCAACGAGTCTGTTCCAAGCATGACTAGCTATGGATCTACCTAACTGAGATTATGTGAGGCATCTGTAGCCCTGAGCAACTGCTGATGATGGCTCTTTCACACATTCAAGGCACCCCAGGACCATGCAGTTATTGAGTGGCTGAACTTGCATGAACTTGGAGTATAATGTCACACAAGACAGTCAACAGTTACAAACAGACAAATGATGCCAGATTAACTCTAGCATGAGAACACCCTGAATAGCAGGTATGTGAAAAGGCTGTTTCTAAAAAAATTCTAAAATCTTGTAGAACCTTTCCCCAGCTGGAGGCTTGAATACACTGGATAAAACTCTCAAACTAACACCTCCCCTTACATTATTATTATTATTATTATTATTATTATTATTATTATTATATTTTATTTTATTTTTTCCTCAGCCACTCTGTGCGGCTCCCAACAAAATATTAAAAACACGATAAAACATCAAACATTAAAAATTTCCCTAAATAGGGCTGCCTTCAGATGTCTTCGAAAAGTCAGATAGTTGTTTATTTCCTTGACATCTGATGGGAGGGTGTTCCACAGGGTTGGCGCCACTACCAAGAAGGCCCTCTGCCTGGTTACAGAGAGAGAGAAAGGAAGGGAGGGAGGGGGAGAGAGAGAGAGAGAGAGAGAGAGAGAGAGAGAGAGCCCTCATTTAGCATCCTTGGGGTGGGAATCAGTAATACAGTGGGGGAAAGTGTGACTTTTAAAAAAGACATTATTATTATGGATACCTATTCCATCTATGTTGGGTTTCTTACAATGTGAATGAGCTTAAATTAATGGCTTCCAGCTATCGGCTACTTCAGAAGCTACAACTGTCTTTTAGAACAGGGTGGGAGTCTGCAGAGAAGGGAAGCAGTTGAAGAAAGGAAGCCACATACAGTTCACTTAGAAAAGGGAATTTGGACAAGTGGGATTTATTTTATAAAGTACTTGCCTGGAGGATTTTTCTGAGCTCTCCAAGTTCTAGCAAAAAGGCTTATGTCTGAGTTCACCTCAGATCATAAAGGTGACTCTCAAGTACTTTATCTCTTCACATTGCCATTTCCTAGCTTGAAGTCTGATGAATAGCACCTTTTTGGTTTTTTTATTTTTCCTCTCCCTTGGCCCCACTTCGCACTTTTCCATCTTGCCATGCGGAAAGATTGTGATTTATCTGCAAAACACTTTGGGATGCCAAACCAATATCTTCCAACGAAGGGACTGATACAGTTCAAAGAAACAGGCACATTTATTTCTCATTTTACAGAATTGGCTGGGTAGTGCGCTTGGCACATTGCTATAAATCACAAGTGGATTGGGCAAAACTGGGTTGTGTTGTATTTTTTTTGCAAAGTGGTGGCACACACATTCACTTGTCCTTCACACATGCTCATTTACAGCCCCCCTCCTACTATGGTAACATTTTGTTGAAACACCTGGTTTTACATAGAGAATCATGCTGCAAAAAAAAAAAAAAAAAAAAAAAAACCAGCTGAAAAGGCGTGAGACTCCTATAAGATGCAAATGTGTGGCTTTACAACCTCTAGACCCCCAGCAAGATAGTTGGCTTTGCCCCCCCCCCCCCAATCTGGATACCTGGAGGTTCCTGCCTAGCCTCGTCAATCAGTCAATCCTGGCTGGGGGGGTGCGTTGCCAAGGGAATTGGCCAGGTATAGTTAGCACCACCCACACTCACAATAGAGGGTGTAACTTACCTGTTGGTCCTCAGTCGACTCCTGAACTTCCCCCACCCTGCCCTCCCTCAATTTATGCCTTCTTTCGCAGTTTAACCTTCTTTACAGCTATGCAGGGGCTGCTGCGGTCCTAGATGTTCGCCGTTGAGGGACCGGGAAGGAATTTCCCTGCATTGGCAGGTTTCACCTTCCCCGTAGCAAAACGTCACAACTTTGCCGGTTTGTAGGCCTTAGGCAGAATCCTTTAGTCTATCTTCCCTCAATGGGGGGGGGGGGGTGAAGCGGTGACCCACACACCCCCTGTGGCAGCGATCCCATTGAGCCCATTGTGCCTCTGTTATTGAATGTTTTGGAAGTCAAACGGTCTTCCAGAACGGATTATGTTTGACAACCGAGGTTCCACTGTATAGGGAAGTTTGTTTACTTTTTAATGTTTTATTATGTTTTTATATATGTTGGATGCTGCCCAGAGTGGCTGGGGCAACCCAGTCAGATGTGTGGGGTATAAACAGTAAAATTATCAATATAGAATGGGACGTCCCTATTTTCATGTTTAGTCATTTAGTCGTGTCCAACTCTTCGTGACCCCATGGACCAGAGCATGCCAGGCACTCCTGTCTTCCACTGCCTCCCGCAGTTTGGTCAAACTCATGTTGCTAGCTTCGAGAACACTGTCCAACCATCTCGTCCTCTGCCGTCCCCTTCTCCTTGTGCCCTCCATTTTTCCCAGCATCAGGGTCTTTTTCTCTTCTCATGAGGTGGCCAAAGTATTGGAGCCTCAGCTTCAGGATCTGTCCTTCCAGTGAGCACTCAGGGCTGATTTCCTTAAGAATGGATATATTTGATCTTCTTGCAGTCCATGGGACTCTCAAGAGTCTCCTCCGGCACCATAATTCAAAAGCATCAATTCTTTGGTGATCAGCCTTCTTTATGGTCCAGCTCTCACTCCCATACATCACTGCTGGGGAAACCATAGCTTTAACTATACGGACCTTTGTCGGCAAGGTGATGTCTCTGCTTTTCAAGATGCTGTCAAGGTTTGTCATTACTTTTCTCCCAAGAAGCAGGCGTCTTTTAATTTCATGACTGCTGTCACCATCTGCAGTGATCCTAGATATACTTACATGCACACATATTAATGCTGCTTCTGTTGGCAGTGGTGCTTTGTTTGCATTTCATGTTGTGTCAGCCTGTTCGATTAATGCACTTCTTATATCAAGCTGGTCATTTTTTTGAAGGCTTAGTAGTTGTTGCTTTTTTTAAAAAAAGAAAAGCTAATCTGATTCTTTGAAGTTCAGCATTAAAAAAAAAGAAGATACATGAGCATCGTCTCATCTGAGGCAAGTGATGTGTGTGTTTCAAGGTCAGAGAAAAGCATTGAATCAAACTTCTGACTGAAACCTTTGCTTAATGTTAAATTATATTTAGTAGATGACTTCCTTTTTGTATCAAGTTTATTTCTGCTGCAGTTGCGTAGATCTTTTCCAAGTGGACAGTTTTCCTTCCAACAAATGGCTTTGGACATAAACGTTGGTTACATCAAGGTTTCAAGAATCTAATTGATTTTTTTTAGAGAAGAGATTGTATAACTTGTAGATTTATATATGTTGGAAGTTGCTCAGAGTGGCTGGGGCAACCCAGTCAGATGGGCGGGGTACAAATAAATTATTATTATTATTATTATTATTATTATTATTATTATTATTATTAAATGTTCTGCATTTCTATTGAACTGAAATTTTCAAATGCTGTGCCTTGGAAAAATCAAACCCCAGCTAGAACTTAAGGGTATGGATAAGGGAGAAATTCACTTTGGTTAGCATTTCAATGAGAACATCAAATTAGCACATCTCCAAACCATAGGCAAACCAAAATGCAGGTCTCCTTTGTAATACACCATTCTCCAAATTTTGCAGTGCCATTCTCTGATCAAATAAAATGGGGGGTGCGGGTGGGAATGAATACAGTAAAGTGACAGAATTAATATTTGCCCTGGAATATCACATCTATTTAGAGGGGCTCTGATTCCTGGAGCTGTGTGACTAAAACTGTGTGTGGTGGTCTCTGGGTATGGCACTGAAATATCCCTTGCGATCCCAGTTGACAGTTGTTTTATTCATTTAGCCAGCATCCTTTGATGCTAATTGCTCTTAGGAATTGCCCGTGAATGTAACAACTGACCATCATGTAGTTCTCTGGTAAAGACCTCCCACTTTTGCTGCAGGGCAGTTGAGCTGTGCAGCAGGAGGAGGAGATAGTCAATCCTTGCTAATGATCACCAGGTACAGCAGAATTGGGAAGACTGTCAGGAACTATGGACACAGTTGCTGACTGGCTAGAAGCCATCCTGGCCAGTCAGTGAACACAGACTTTCCCAGTACTTGAGATGTCCTCTGTCTCTAACAGGGATGCGGGTGGCGCTGTGGTCTAAACCACTGAGCCTCTTGGGCTTGCTGATCAGAAGGTTGGCTTTTCGAATCCCTGTGACGGAGTGAGCTCCTTTTGCTCTGTCTTAGCTCCTGCCAACCTAGCAGTTCGAAAGCACACCAGTGCAAGTAGATAAATAGGTACCACTGCGGTGGGAAGGTAAACAGCGTTTTCATGTGCTCTGGTTTCTGGCATGGTGTTCCGTTGCACCAGAAGTGGTTTAGTCCTGCTGGCCACATGACCTGGAAAGCTGTCTGTGGACAAATGCCAGCTCCCTCGGCCTGAAAGCGAGATGAGCACCGCAACCCCATAGTCGCCTTTGACTGGACTTAACCGTCCAGGGGTCCTTTACCTTTACCTCTGTCTCTCTACCGCCACCTCCTGATGTCTACCAAGAAGAATGTCTTTCTCCCCGCTCCTGCGATCTCCCCATCAGATCAGTGAGTGGTTGATCTTGCCAAATTCATGGGTGACTTAACTGTGGGACTTATTTCCAATGGCTCTCTTAACTCCCAAGATGCCTCGCAGAAGATTGTGAGCACTAGCGATTACTCATCAGGACTTCGCTCAGAGGGCAAGAGGTTCTCGCTGTACGAAAACATGGATTGCTGGGAGAAGGGCAAAGCCAGCATGCCAGCAGCCACCTGCTCTTTGATTATTTATTTGGGTTTCGTATCACCAGTCCAATGGCTCCAGAAGTTGCTGTTTTCTATTGACAATAAAACAATGCCTCGGGTCAAATTCTCAGCTGTAAAAATGCACTCTTTTTCATATGGCTGATAAATCTGTTGTGCCTTGCTTAAAATGCCAGCCAGGGTTATTGTCTTAGTGAAAATGGATGCTCTGTCAGAGGTACCTGGCGTGTGTGTGGCAGGGAGGAAGCTGTGTTTGAGGTCCGACGTTAGATATGAAATCTTACAGCTGCACTAATTGAAAGTGCTTACACAACCCTGCCTCTAAATCTTCCCTGCTGTCATTCTGATGCCTTTATGGACGTGTTGGGTGCACGATGCTCATTTCACCCTGAGTATTATTGGCACATCCATTTCAGAGCAGACTGTTCAAATAGCATTCCGCCGAACCCTCCCTCTCTGTCCTTAACAGGTGTGGATTGATATTTGCGGATGCAAATTTCCTTCTGGATGCAGCGCTGCCTTTCATATGTCTGATAAATCTGTCAAGCTTAGTTTAAAAATGTCATCCAGCAGCACGATTCCCCGTGAGATATAAAACTCCACTGGCTATCTTGTTGCTGTTATTGTCCTTTTGGTGTGTGGTATGTGAAGGCATCTTTAGCATGGTGGGAGTCTCTGAGAGAGCTGAGTTACACTTTTTTATAACCCTAGCACAAAGAAGCAAGCTGGTTTTAAATGGCAAAATGCTCACAACAGTGATGCCGTCAACTTTATAAGGAAGTGCAGACATCCCTAAATAAGTGATTTTATATATAAATACTTTTTATTGAGCTTTCAATTTTACATCTCAGAATAAACATTTTACATAATATTATGTAAAATGACTTCCCTCCTTCTCCTTCCAAGTTTTGTTTTGGTTATCTGTCATTCCTGCATATTTTACTATAGCCATTTTTATTAGAACATCCTATGCCCTTTTAAAATGTGGCTATGGGGGGAGTTGTTGGGTTGTTTTTATTTTGATAATATATATTTGTGGTTTTGTATTCTGATTTTGTTCTGTGAACCACCCTGAGACCTTTGGGTATAGGGCGTTATATTAAATAAATAAATAAGTTCTCCACTCTTACAACACTCAAATAAAAATCACACTGTTGATTTTATCTTAATGCTACCAACGTTTTCCATGTACTCCGCAAATACTTTCCACTCTTCTTTAAATACCTGTTCTTCTTGACCTCTGATTCTATATGTTAAACTGCTAGTTCTGCATATTCTAACATCTTAAGTTGCCGGTCTTCCTTGCCTGGAACCTCTCTCACTTTCCATTTTGGGGCTAACAAAACCCAAGCTGCCGTTGTCACATACATAAATAGGTTTTTCTGACACCTAGGGACTTCTGTCTGAACTATTCCTTATTTTAAACATGCTCTTCAACTCATTATAAATCATTTCCCAATATACTTTAACCTTTTTACATGTCCACCACATATGAAGAAAGGTTCCCTCCAGTTTTCCTTACATTTCCAACACGTATCTGATTCTGCTTTATACATCTTAGCCAACCTACTTGGAGTTCGATACTATCTATGAATCATTTCCATATGATTTTCTTTCAATCTATAACATGTGGTGAATTTCAAGTCTTTCTTCCAGAGTTTCTCCCAGAGGTTTAGATCTAGATTGTGTCCTATATCCATTGCTCAGTGTAAAGAAGTGATGTTTTGCAAAGAGGGGGATAAAGATTGCCCCATATCTAATTTGGACAAGAAAATTGGCTTCCAGGTGGAAAAATCAAAATTGGAAACAGAACTGTTAGAACCCAAAACTAAGAATTTGTCAAGAATGTATAACTTGCTGTTGAAATGGAATACTCAGGATGAAACAGTGAAATCTGCTATGATTAAATGGGCACAAGATGTTGGACATAACATAATGATGGCTGACTGGGAACAGTTGTGGACCACAGGTATGAAGTTTACGGCATGTAATGCCTTAAGAGAGAATATTATGAAAATGATATACAGGTGGTACATGACACCAGTCAAGCTTGCAAAAATCTATCATTTGCCCGATAATAAATGTTGGAAATGTAAAGAAACCGAAGGTACATTCTTTCACCTTTGGTGGACGTGCCCAAGGATTAAGGCTTTCTGGGAGATGATTTATAATGAAATGAAAATATACCTTTCTGAAGAAACCAGAGGCCTTTCTCCTGGGCATGGTCGGCCAAATGGTGTCAAAGAAGGACAGAACTTTCTTCATGTATGCCACAACAGCAGCAAGAATACTTATTGCAAAGTATTGGAAGACACAAGACCTACCCACTCTGGAAGAATGGCAGATGAAGGTGATGGACTACATGGAATTGGCGGAAATGACTGGCAGAATCCGAGACCAGGGAGAAGAGTCAGTGGAAGAAGATTGGAAGAAATTCAAAGACTATTTACAGAAAAATTGTAAAATTAATGAATGTTAGAATGATGTTAGAATGAAGCTAGGTGGTTTAAGCGGTAATGTTATAAAGGTGTAGGTAAAAAAGGACTGATAACAGATGAAAATTTAAAGTTATACTATATTAAGTTAAAGAATTATGAGAAAACAAAGAGGGAAAGAAATTGCTGACTTAACTAATTGAACTGGAATACAAAAAAGGGAGGTATGAGGAGGTCAGGGAAACAAGAATATGAATGTAAGTTATGGAAAGATTGATCCATTTTCCTTTTTCTTTTCTTTTCTTTTTTTCTTTTTAAGTGTCTTTTACTCTTTTTCTGTATTTTGTATTTCCTATTTTTTTGTATTTTTACTTTTTGTTTTTGTGTAATTCTTGTATTTTTTGAAATGTTAATAAATATCATTTTTTAAAAAAAGGATTGCCCCATATCTTCAGCCCCAGTCTCTATGCTTTCCTTTGCATAGGGCCCTCTACATGTGTGCAATTTATAACCTTTCAAGACCGAAGGCCTAGATCAAGGGTGACAGACCTATGGCCCTCCTGATATTTCTGAACTACAGTTCTCATCTTTTCCGAACACTGGTCCGGGTCTGGGACTGATGCAGTCCATCTGGAAGGCCACAGTATCCCTGCCATTGGTCCACATAGTATTTAGGTGCAGAACCCTGTACTGATAGGATCTTAACTGTGCAGAGACAGGGCCAGCGTGCCTGATCCCAATCCACCCTTTACAAGTTTCATTTCTAGATTTCTCGAACGTTTGTACAGGGCTTCTGAGTGGGACTAGGGCACTGAGGATCGACCCACCAAGGAGGCAAGGTGAAGTGACTGCCTCAGGCGGCATGAACCACAGGGGTAGCAGTTTCTGCTTGCAATGAATGCCTCACCCGCTACTGGCCTGGGAGTTGGAGTCTAGCAACAATTGGAGGCCCAAAGCTTCTGTTCCAAGTGCATTCATGTATGCAGTTTGCCTGAGGCAACAAATGAAGTGCAAATGACTAAGGTAGAATTCTTAGAACTTTGCTCCTCTTTCTCCGCTAGGCCGCATTTCATCAACCCGATCTTTTCCTTCTCTCCGCAGTTGCATTGTTGTGGAAATTCACTTAAGAATCCACGAACACCATGTTCCCCCCTGAGTGTTCGTTAATGGGCACATATCCTTTGTCTCCTGCCAAGGATTCCTGTTGCTCTGAGGATATCCTGAGTTACAAGAGCTTCCCGGAGCCAAACGTAATCCTGCGAGTGAGCAGCATATGCGCCTGTTCTTCATTTACAGCACTGTATTTAATGCTCCCCGCCTGCCAACAAAGTCCTTCCATTTTACTGTGCATAGCATATGCACTCCCTCCACCCCCACCCCCAACTGTAGAAGCTTCGTGACTCTATTGTTCTGGAATCAGATGCTTACTAACAAATCTTGGATGGCATGCCCTCAGCATTCATTTTGAATGGTGTTGCTTCTGCAGCTGGCATTAAAAGCAAAAATTCTCAACTTCCTGCTCATGTAATTCTGTACTTTTTCATCGAAATTCTGATGCCATTCTCCCAACTCGACTGAAGTGGGCATGTTCCAGCTCTGGATATGCTTTGATGGACAGGTCATGTTGCGTGGATGCCTGATGATCGTCTTCCAAAGCAACTACTCTATTCCGAACTTAAAAATGGAAAGTGTAATGCTGGTGGTCAACAAAAGAGGTTTAAATACTGTCTCAAGGCAAATCTTTAAAAATGTAGTATAAACACCGACAATTGGGAAACACTGGCCCATGAGTGCTCCGGTTGGAGAACAGCTTTTACCAAAGGTGTCATGGGCTTTGAAGACGCTCAAACTAAGGACGCAAGGGAGAAACGTGCTAAGAGGAAGGCACGCTTGGCAAATCCACACCGTGATCAACTCCCGCCCAGAAACCAATGTCCCCACTGTGGAAGGACGTGTGGATCCAGAATTGGCCTCCACAGTCACTTACGGACTCATTATTAAAACCGTGACAATCTTACTCGGCTACGAGTGATCGCCAAAGAAGAAGAAGGGCTGCCTTCCTGAGATTTCAAAGGCAGAATTGACACACGGAGGTGAATTTGTCCTGGATCTTAGGCAAGTCAATTGAAAAATCACGTTTTGAAAGACTTATTGAAGTATGCAGCGACAGCCGCACGAATACTATTAGCACCATATTGGAAAAAAGAAGGTGTCCCATCTAAAGAAGATTGGCAAGTGAAATTAATGGAATATGCTGAAATGGCAAAATTGACTGTGAAATTAAGAGGAAGAGATGACAATGAATTTAAAGAATATTGGAAGGACTTTATTGCATATATACAAAAGCAATGTACACAGGTTAATACATTAGCAGGATTTTAAAAATGCTTGTAAAGATATTATGACTGGACAATAAGTAATTTTAATGATTGTATAATTTAAAACGGACATGCAGTATGATGATAAACAATGGAACCAGGGAAGGGAATGGGGGAAGTCAACTTTATTTCTATTTTCTTATTTTTCATTTTCTTTTTTTCTATGTTTGAATATGTATTGTTGTTTTTATTTTTTGTCATCTTTGGAAAATTAATAAAATAATATGAAAAAGAAAAGAAAAGAAAAACCACGTTTTGGGGCATTTGGGGGGGGAAGCTCAACAACTTTCAGGGTGTCAACCCTAGAATATGGGCATGTTTTTTTCTTAGCCACTGAAGTAACTCTTCGGCTGCAAACCTCCTATGGGGGCATGTATGCAGCAATAACATCGGAATTAATGTGATTTGGCAGTCATTACGTGCATGTCCTACTGTGGACCAGCTTATTGGTGAGTAAAGATTTCTCATGAATCATATGTTACAATGCACCGAAAATGTCCTAAGGCTGGGGAGCACCTAAAACCCTTTCAGCAATTGCAAATTCCGATGAATATTCAGATTCGCCTAGGTTTTTCATTCACTTGTAATGACCTCTAAATGTGACAAATTCAGATAATTTGGGAGTTAGGGTTTCCTTCTCTTTCCACACCAGGTTAGGAAGGTAAAAGAATAAAGAGTAAGATGTACTCTGGATTTCAGTGAGCTCTCTACTTGTGCCTCTGGCAAAGTTACAGTCCACTTTTCTTTTTATACTTTCGGTTGAGTGGCCATTGACAGTTCTGCCGCTTATATTCTCCTCACAGTCACTTGACCATGTTTTAAATGTGAGGCGAGTGCCTTAGGCCTGCAGCCTGGTTTTGTAGTTTGACATCGCTGCAGGTGGGAACACTTGAGAAGTAAAGGGTGTGGAAGGCTAATGAACATTTTGGTTGATTTCGAATGCATCACGAAAACTCCTCTTCATTGAGGAGGTGAATATAAAATTCTACCTGTGCCCTTCACTGAGGTGAATATAAAATTCTACCTACGCAGCATTTATGCTCAGCTTTGAATCCGCACACCAGGCCACCAAGCCAGCGGTGGGTGGATAACATGGCGGGTGCTGCTGCTCATCTGACCTCCAGCTGGTCAGCTAGCTGCAGCTTGCCAGGAGGTGTGGAGCAGCAGAGGGGGTGGTGTTGGTGCAAATGGACCAACAGGAGCACCAGATGTCTACTCAGGAGTAAATTCTATTTATTTCTGTAAGGCTTTACTCCCAGGTAAATGAACATAGGATTGCAGCCTTGTTTTTGCTTCATAGAATCGTAGAGTTGTAGAGTTGGAAGGGAGCCCAAGGGCCATCTAGTCCAATGCCCTGCAATGCAGGAATCTCAACTAAAGCATCTATGGCAGATGGCCATCCAACCTCTGCTTAGAAGCCTTCAAGAAAGGAGAGACCGTCACCTCCCAAGGGAGACATTCCACTGTCAAACAGCTTTTATTGACAGGAAGTCCTTCCTAATGGGTTTTTGTTGTTGTTGTTGTTGGGTTTTTTTTTTAAATCTCCTTTTTGGTAACTTGAAGCTTCTAATATTAGAAATTTGCAAGATAGTAGTTGGGCTTAGAACTTTCAATCCAAGCCCAATATGACCAAAGAAATTATGAAGGAGTTATTACAATAATTAAAGGGTGGATGCTTCTCTGTATTTTAATACTTTGTTGGAAGCCGCCCAGAGAGGCTGGGGAAACCCAGCCAGATGGGTGGGGTATAAATAATAAATTATTATTATTATTATTATTATTATTATTATTATTATTATTATTCCCCCTCAGTACACTGTATTGCAGAAGGAGATGGCTAGTGGCTTTATCTGAGAGCAATCACTCATCAGGCTGACATTTGAACACACCTGGTGTCCTTTTAGATACTCAGCAGCTATGCAAATAAATGACGGGCACTCACCTTCCTCGAAATATAAAATTTAAAAGTCCCTCTCAAGTAGTCAGTTTTATTTCTGTACATCGTTTGCTGCCTTGGACTACTTAGGACTGCTTTGACTCACCACATGATTCTGTCTGCCAAATGACCCCAAATGACTGAGATAATTTATGATGCATGGAGCTGGTAGCTTCTGCAGGATTTATGGGCTGTTTTTATTATCTGCCTGAAGGCAGGTACACCTAAATGCAAAGCTGTTCATCCGTAGTAACTGGCCACACGTTGCAGCTAATAATCTCATGATTCCTGCACGCACTTGTATGAGAGCTCTGGAAGTTGTTGAACCATAACTTGCACAATTCCTGACCACCCGCTGGAGCTGCTGGGAGTTGGTTTCCAAAAACATCTAGAGGACCAGAGGTTCCCCAACCCTTAGCTAAACCTCAGCCAATCTACTAGGGATCCAGAACTTAGAGATACAGTGGTACCTATCTTCAGGTTTAATAAGCCTGCATTCTGAATAGTTTTTATCTCATGGCCAAAGCCCTGTTGCCTTTAATATTAATTTGTTCCTCCTGGTTGCCATCTGAGGGAAAGACTTTGGTTATCTGTGGCATCACTTTCATATGTATAGGCCTTCAGCCTTTCTTTCTGCTTTGATAACCTTCTCACATTTATATATTACAAAAAAAAAAAAAAAAACACCTCAGTTTTTTCAGTTTGCCTTCTCTGGGATCAATTCCCCTCAGTCTCCAGAGTATTCCTCCTCCTCTACCTCCTCCTCCTTTTACCTAACTGACTTATGGCATTCTTCCTTTACAGCAGAGGTTTTCAACCTTTTAGAGTCCACGGCTCCCTTGACCAACTACAGTGGTACCCCGGGTTAGAAACTCCTCAGGTTACAAACACTTCAGGTTACAGACTCCGCTAACCCAGAAATAGTACCTCGGGTTAAGAACTTTGCTTCAGGATGAGAACAGAAATCACATGGCGGCAGCACGGTGGCAGTGACAGTGGAAGGCCCCATTAGCTAAAGTGGTACCTCAGGTTAAGAACAGTTTCAGGTTAAGAATGGAGCTCCAGAACAAATTAAGTTCTTAACCCAAGGTACCACTGTAATGGTATAAATACTCTAGGTCTTCAGATGTAGTGCAGCAGAGTCCTTGCAGTAAGAATTCACCTCTGTACCACCTTGTTCGTTATCCAGGTGAGGATCAACCACCTTTTGAATAAACCACAGAACCAAGGAAACTATGTTTAAGTCCAACATCCAGATTTAAGGACCCAGCATTTATTATAGCTATTGCAATAGGACAGAGCCTCACTGAACATGCCAGTTGAGAAGGTCTGCCCTTATATCATCCTGGACAAAAGTAAGGGTGGGGAATCTATGGCTTTGCAGCTGTTGATATATGTAAGGATGGCACAATATTGCCCATGCAGATGACCCATCTAAATAGTTGTCATGATGTATGGCTTCTTCCCAGGATTCAGATACTGTGCTGAATAGGACTGCAACTTGATTATAGCTATTTTAAGCAATTAATCCTAGCCATTTGGGTTGAATAATAAATGAATTTGCCAGTCTTAAGTGGAGTCAAAACAATGGGTGAAATTCATTGTCATGCTAAGGTGATTGTTATCATAGAATCATAGAATCATAGAGTTGGAAGAGACCACAAGGGCCATCGAGTCCAACCCCCTGCCAAGCAGGAAACACCATCAGAGCACTCCTGGCATATGGTTGTCAAGCCTCTGCTTAAAGACCTCCAAAGAAGGAGACTCCACCACACTCCTTGGCAGCAAATTCCACTGTCAAACAGCTCTTACTGTCAGGAAGTTCTTCCTAATGTTTAGGTGGAATCTTCTTTCTTGTAGTTTGGATCCATTGCTCCGTGTCCGCTTCTCTGGAGCAGCAGAAAACAACCTTTCTCCCTCCTCTATGTGACATCCTTTTATATATTTGAACATGGCTATCATATCATCCCTTAACCTCCTCTTCTCCAGGCTAAACATGCCCAGCTCCCTTAGCCGTTCCTCATAAGGCATCGTTTCCAGGCCTTTGACCATTTTGGTTGCCCTCCTCTGGACACGTTCCAGTTTGTCAGTGTCCTTCTTGAACTGTGGTGCCCAGAACTGGACACAGTACTCCAGGTGAGGTCTGACCAGAGCAGAATACAGTGGCACTATTACTTCCCTTGATCTAGATGCTATACTCCTATTGATGCAGCCCAGAATTGCATTGGCTTTTTTAGCTGCCGCGTCACACTGTTGGCTCATGTCAAGTTTGTGGTCAACCAGGACTCCTAGATCCTTTTCACATGGACTGCTCTCAAGCCAGGTGTCACCCATCTTGTATTTGTGCCTCTCATTTTTTTTGCCCAAGTGCAATACTTTACATTTCTCCCTGTTAAAATTCATCTTGTTTGTTTTGGCCCAGTTCTCTAATCTGTCAAGGTCGTTTTGAAGTGTGATCCTGTCCTCTGGGGTGTTAGCCACCCCTCCCAGTTTGGTGTCATCTGCAAATTTGATCAGGATGCCCTTGAGTCCATCATCCAAGTCGTTGATAAAGATGTTGAATAAGACCGGGCCCAAGACAGAACCCTGTGGCACCCCACTAGTCACTCTTCTCCAGGATGAAGAGGAACCATAGATGAGCACCCTTTGGGTTCGGTCAGTCAGCCAGTTACAAATCCACTGAGTGGTAGCATAGTCAAGACGCATTTTACCAGCTTCTTTACAAGAATATCATGGGGCACCTTGTCAAATGCCTTGCTGAAATCAAGGTAGGCTACATCCACTGCGTTCCCTTCATCTACCAGGCTTGTAATTCTGTCAAAAAACGAGATCAGGTTAGTCTGACATGACTTATTTTTCAGAAATCCATGCTGTTGTTGAGTCAGTGCAAGTATTTCTGCTTGCCAAATGAAATGATAGTCCCTTTCTCCCTCCTGCAGACTGTCCTGGGGGTTCTCCTACCCCTCCTGAGCAGATTTGAAGAGGGTATGGGGGTGTTGCATGAGGGGGAAGTCCCATTGCACTAACAGGACTCACTGTGCTGGCTTCTGCTTGTGGATCTACTTAGTTTAATCCGAGCCAGTATTTCTGAACGAGAAGCATATGTTCTTTGTTTTCGTCTGATGCATGCATGTGTCATAACAAGCATCATGTTTGAAGACAAACTGCCGCCATCTCAAGATGGTGCTTTTCATCTGCAGTTTTTAGAAGCACGGGGCGGAAATTGCTGGTGTCTGCTTATTCATCCCATGTTCAGAACATAAATCAATCCAGAAAAGATAATTGGGGTTTGTTTCTGTTGTTGCTTTCAGGCCGCAAACAATACATGATTGATTACGTTTTTACCTATCTCTATTACATTTCCTTTGCACTGAAATTAATGGGGGGGAATAACACAATGACTTCAGCACAGCAGACAGCAAGGTAAATTACATAGCAGAAGATGGAACTGCAGCAGAATGGAAACAGTGCTGCCTGCGACAAATACAGAGTGGAATGGAAAATGATGGCTTCTTACACCCTCAGTCGACATCTACTGCCTCACTGGCCTTATCTTCCCATTATTACATCTATCTGGAAAGTCCCACCTGATGTGGCACAAATTTAATAATGGGTGTACGGCCTTCTCCAACAATTTTCAAATTGCTATGACTTACAGAGCAAATGTCCAAAGTTCCCTGTCTCAGTTTATGCCGAAGTATAATTATGTTTCAGTCCAATCGATTTCAGACACTAAGTAGTTCATCCTTCATTTTCCTTGTATTTGTGTGGCACAGGGGATCAATATAGCACTCATGCGGCTCTAATGGATGTATCTTTGGGAGGTTCCCTTCATCTGCTATTTGAGTACGCCGCTTTGTAGCATGGGGGGGAGGATCCCTAATTTTCAGCCTCATATGAGAGCATGAGATAGGGTGAGAAAGCAATAAGCTGAGCCAAAATAACAAATACAGGTAATCATAGCCACAGTTCATTGGCAGCAGATGGGGACGAGCTTCTGTGACACATAATGCTAGGCAAATAATCCTCTTTTGGACCACAGAATACCAAGCTATCAACCCATGAGAAACTGTCCTAGAAACTAATTGTGAAGTTCTCCTGAGAGCTGCATGGCCTGCTTTTTAAATAGAGTATGCTGCACTTAACTCCTTCATTGCTGAGGCCAGGGACTCAGCTGTACAGCCCCAAATAAAACATTGTAAATGTGTCATAAGTGCAATATATACAAATGTGACGCTAGATGGCTCCAGTGAGCTAAGCCAAATTCAATATATTTTTCTTTTAAAGCATTTTCACAGCGGTTTTTTTTATATGTGTGTAGATTCCACCCAGGTAAATTCACATCTGAAGTTAATAAAGCAGGATAGCTGTGGTACTAAAGACATGGAAAGTGGGGTGCAAAGGACCTCAGAAACAAGTGCTGCCAGCCCCTTCTAGATAGATGCTGTTGTTTGCTAGAGGGTATAAGAAATCTCTGCCCCCAGCTCAATTTCCTTCTAGCAACAACAGTGAAGGGCCATGAGGGTGAGTGAATGGTGGGACTTGTCTTGCCCAAAGCAAGACCAATGTCAATGTTTATTCCTTTCAGGGAGCTGCTGGGGTACCAGCACCCTACCAGATCCCACCAGCACTGTCTATGTCCTGACTCTCCATGCTAGTGAAATACGAGCCACCATTTTAAATTTCCCAGCATATCCCAGAGCAATGTCCCATTGAGCCCTGAAGCACATGGTTGGAAATTTTAAAATGGCAGTGCACACCACAGCCACCAAGGAAACCCGTCGTTTGGGGGACCTACCCAGTTTGCCAAGGAACCCCTCAAACCCGGAGCCAGCCCTTCAAAGAGAGAATCTGAGGCACAACTGCCTGCAGTTGCTTCAGGAATTATTTAGGTCAGTGGTTCCCAGTTGGTGGTCCACAGATCCCGGGGGGTGCATGTCACATAACAAAAACTACCATAGAGATAATCAAAATTTCCCAAAGTAAGACTCCATGTCTTGGCTTTGGAAAAACAGCACTTAGCTAATTGGGAACCGCTGAGTTAGAATATTTTCAACAATGCAGTGAAGCAATGATGACCTAACAGCTGACCACAAGTTTCTAGATATGTGTCAGGCTTCAAAGAATTGGCTTCTTCCCCCGTGGCAGTAAATAAGATCAAACAAAAGAAACGTTTTACCAGTTAGATTCTTTAATAATCAGAGTGAGAGAGAAAAGAACAAGTCTCCTAGAAATGGCGGTGCTCCCAATTCTCTTCCCCCGCCCCGGTCCCTATTAATCTACATCACTCCTTTGTCTTGTAATCTGAGCTTGTAACGTCTGCGCTTTCAGTTCTGACACTTTCTGAGCTCTCCGTGACTTTGGTGAAGGGGGACGGATGCTGTCCAGAGACTGTGAATTTGTTAACTCTCTCTCTCTTCTAGTGTTTCTTCTCCTAGTTGTTCCCCATCCAGTATTTCCCAGCTTCTGCCTTCTGAACGATGCCCCTCTGCAAACCACTGTTCCAAATCTATACTTTCCTCCTGCTCCTGGGAAGATTCAGGATCAGGATCAGGGGGAGGGGGTGGCCCCAACCATTCTTCCTCGGCATGGTCCCTGACAATATGTGACCACCATGTGATTGTCATCTAAATCCACCCTTAATAAAGTCACCCCTATATGTGTGTGTATGCACAGATGTGCGGGGAGTGGGATAGGAGTTGAGTACTGGATAGCTCAGTTGGTTAGATCATGGTGCTGATGACGCCAAGGTTGCAGGTTCAATCCCCGTCTAGGACAGCTGCATATTCCTGCATTGCAGGAGGTTGGACTTGATGGTCCTCAGGGTCCGTTCCAACTCTACAATTCTATGATTCTGTGTACAAGAATGCTTCTTCAGCAGTTCTTTTCATATGTATATTTGCCTCTTATAGCCATTTTGGATCAAACAATTGCACGGCGAAGGATGTACTGGGAATTGACTAAAAACACACATCTTTTTAAACTTCTTCTTTTTTAAAGTGCTATTCAGATAGTTCTACCTAACTGAAGCCCGCAAAGGGCTATACAAACGAAGCCAGGAGGTATATTATCTGCTTGATGAGCTGCCAACTCGCATGTTTATGCTTGGTTTGGGGTGTGAGGAACCTGAACTTTGCTAGATGCTGTACTGCCACTCTTGCGTATTTCAAGCTTTGTGACAGGCACCGTCACGATTTTGTGACAGAGTTATTTATCATTTCCATGGTACTATGTCAAACAGTTCTAAATTTATTCAACAAAGGAAAGCACGAAGAAGAAGAAGAAGAAGAAGAAGAAGAAGAAGAAGAAGAAGAAGAAGAAGAAGAAGAAGGGGATATATTTTAATGTGCAAAAGGATTCCAGGATTTGTTCTGAAATTATACAGGCTTGGGCTTGCTCACCACTGGCAGAGCTCCTAGTCCTTTTCTCTTTTTAAAAATTGGTGATAGAAGATTTGTCTCAGCCAGTTCCCTGTGGGTTTGCTCATTTTATTACAAATCCCTACTCCCTTTATAATAACTAAAATCTTGGGAGATTCTGACATTTTGCAAAGGTCCCAGAATTTTATTCAGGGTTCACAGATCTTGCTGGATTAACCCATCTGGAATCATAAAGACTCATCATTGCCCATTCTCCCCATGCAGCCCAACACATTTAAACACATGCAACATTGGCTGAGTTAACGATCCTTAAGAAGCTTAAAGCATCTCCCCCTTAAGTTCTCTGGTTCCTACTTCTCTTCCCCTGGTAAATGTGTTGCTGGTTTTGAGTGGTAAACAAAAAGAATGGAGAGTGAAATGCATAGCTGTCAACCGTCCCTTATTTGGCGGGAAAGTCCCTTATCCCAGCGCCGTGTCCCGCTGCTGTCCCTTATTGATGAAGTCCCTTAAATTTCCCGGGTTTCAAAGGAAGCAGCTCTCTGCCGGCCAGGGAGGAGGGAGGCTCCAACTGTGCTGCTTGGCTGCGTTACTCACCCAATAAGGAGTCTAAGAATGACTGGGGGGGTGGAGCTTGCATGCCTTGTGCTGATCAAATCGGCTGCGTTGCCTGGGGACTCGCCTTTGCTCAGCGCTTCCCAGCGCAGAGGTGATGGTGGTTTTCCTTGAGGCTTGGGGCTTCGTTTGGCTGCTGGCTGGGCTTTCTGCCATTGGCTCAGAGGGGCTCAGAAGTTGAACATACCTATGCCCGGAAAATCCCTTATTTTGGCTGCTGATCCCTTATTTTTGAGGCTGCTGGCCCCTTATTTTCAAATCTGTAAGTTGACAGCTATGGTTGGAAAGTGCACAGCAACCAGATATAATTAGATATAACTGCTGACTTTCTGCTCCTCTTTTTCTCACTATTGCAACCCCTGGCTGAACGTATTTTAAACAGCAGATAGAGAGGTGTGAGAGGCCCAGCATTTGGTATTTTATTTTTTGCAACGTTCTGATTCAATTCTCCTCAGTCTGCTGCTCATTTTGCCTCAATGTGACACATGGGGGTGGGGGGGGCAGTTTAAAAAATAAGGGGGAAAGGAAGCTGTGGGAGATTCAGAAATTACCAAATCCAGTGATGCAGAGAGAAATGGTCAGATTTATGCTGGCTTTTCCAATTGACAAGGGTTCAAACTGTGATGGGAGGGAAAACATAACCTTTTGCTTCTACGCTGCCGTGGCCTGTGGGCTGCCGAATATAACAGGGATAGACATCTGGTTCGAATCTGGTACCTTTTGCCTCTCCATGACTTTCCAGTTTACGGGAATTCATAGTTTATGGGACCAATGTGCAGTCATTTGCTAGAAATGTAATGCTTTTTTGGGGAAAAGACTGTTTTGACAGTGCTACGAGTTAACAGTTTGCACGTTGAGATCCCCAAGACACCCCAAATAAGAACACAATGACACTTGATTTTTGTTTAAGGTTTTTGGCATAATTTTGGCCACAACTTTAGAGTGGTTGCTTAGGCATTGGTAGCGACTAACTGACTAACTAACAGCTCTGACATTCGCACCCCCCACGAAGTCAGAAAGGGTAAGTCACCTGGGGAGAGAGACGAGACTGGGAACCATGCCTCACCTCTCCCCAGAATGCTCCCAGGGGCTCTTGCATGGCCCTAGGCCCTTGCCAGGGGGTTCGGACAAAAGCATGGCAAGCCCCTGGGTTCCTTTAATGAAAAACCCTTGCAGCAGCAGCATTTTGGAGGGGCAGGCACAGCCAAATCCATACCCCTCTACCAACCAATTCCCAAACCAATGCCTAACCGCAACCTTACAAGTTGTGACGATTTGCTACGCAGTAGGCAAAAACCAAATGGCACCAGCCAATCAGCCAAATGGACAAAAATCCTACCAGGCCCCTACTCCAAAGCAGACGACCCCATGACAGGCATAGCAAGGTCAGCGCAATAGCCCTAGATTAGGGAGGGTGGGCGGGTGATCCGAAACACGCAGCGAAAGAGGAAGCTCGTCACTGCGTGCAGTGTATTTAACAAACAGGGCTGTCAATCAATAAATGGCAACATATAAATCTCCCCAGTAACAGCCCGCCCCTGCTTAAAGATGGCCAAACTCTTTTGCCCAGCAACAGTGAGGTGTCTTGTCAGCCCCCACCGCAACACATGCTCTCCATGAGGGAGAACACACTTTATGACCAAAAGAGCCCTATCTTAATCTACTTTCACCTTGCCAGGGAAACAAAAAAATGTCAAATAGGAGGCTCTGACTGTTAATCACAGACGCTGCTCTGTAATTCCAGGTGATAGCTGAATCTTTTTTCAGTTCAGTTAGTACTGAGTTTACAATGGCATACTGAGTTCTCAGGTGCCATTTTGAAAATGAGAACTTATGCTCCTAAGTGGTCTGGCTGCAGGATCTAACCTCCACCCCAAAAAGTGCAGGCACAAACTAGGATAAATGATTTAAGTCTTATGAGTTTCTCATTTTCAGACAGCACTATCTGCCTGACAAATGGAGCACCCCCGTGCCATTGAATGGAATTCTTAAAAAACAAAATAACTGAATGCTAGCATTCATAACGATCAAAATCAGAGTCCATAGATGTTGAGTCGCTTTATATAAATGCAACATTTCCCTCTGATGGTCAGTACAGTTCAGCAGCGAAGGAACCAAGATTGCAGACTCTATTAACCAATCAAGTCGATGCTAATTATAGATATTTCTGCCTTACAGTGGAAATCCAGCTATTAAGCTATTCTATCTCTTTGTAAGTCTGCCTGTCCCAGACAATGTTATGTTCTTTTCTCAAAGGCCAATTAGCACGAACCGAGAAAGGATGCTTTCTATTGCCTTAAAGAGGAGATTTAACAGTGCAAGTTACTGGAATTGAAGCTAAAATTAGGAGTGAGTCATTTGCAAATTGACATCCAAACTAGTACCCATGAATTAAACTCACAATATTCTCAGGTGTAAATTCTACCTGATAAGAGGCAGTCCAGCGTAAAGGGCAACATGGAATATCTCTGTTCCAGGCCCATTCATTTTTATGTGCCGATCTGTTTATAACACACAAGGAACTGGATCCAGATTAAATTAATCCCAATGGATACCAATGGAACAAGGTAGTCATGACTTTGCTTGGTCTCCATTGACTTAAAAGGGGACTACGTTCAACTAATTTTATCCAGCTCCAACCTATCAGACACAATCCAGTCCAAGGTCATCCAATATTTTGAGAGATTAGGGCAGTGAACCTGGGGTCACACTGCTGAGACGCCATTTTCCAGGAAGCCTGCCAATATGTGCTTCTGAAGTTTTTAGCAGTTGTGAACATGCCTTCTAATAAAGAGGGTAAGGGTAAGGGAAATCGTTCTCCAGGGACAGGGTGGTCTATGCTGAGAGTTGTTAGACGTCCCCTCACAGTGCTACAATTCCTAGCACCCCTAACAAACTACAGGATTCTTTGCGGGGGAGAGCTATGATGACTGTTAAGATGGTATAAGATAGGGTTGCCATATTTCAAACAGTGAAAACTGGCAAAATTGCAAAATTCCACCCTCTCCTATGTATCCATGCAACAGAATACCAGAAATGGTAGTGATTTCTTGGTCGAGTATTATGTACTGATTTGAATAGGATCCTAAATGCAGCTGTCTGATTGGTCCTAGAACAATAGGATTCAGAATGCAGCAGTCCTAGAACAATAGGATCCAGAATGCAGCAGTCTGATTGGTCCACAGGAGCCACCCAATCCAGCTCCAGGTGGAAGTGAATCCGCAACCTGATTGGCCTACAGGAGAATCCCGGAAGTAGCCAATCACGTGGGGCCCATTGTGTAAATAATGTATATAAAGCAGACATTCTGGGGGAACTTCCATTCCTCCTCACCACTATGAGCTGAATAAAGAGCATGAAATCCACTCTTGACTCCGAGTATATTTCATCGAGGTTAACTTTGCTCACAGATTTGTTAGTTAGAAACTTCTTTAGCTGGTATAAGAAAAACTAAACAGGTTTTTGAGCACCTGATGAAGAGTCTCAGCTTGCAACATACTAGAAGTCAGTTAATTACCTAATAAATCATTGATAGCACTTCCACTTTGGGGCTTTGTAGATGTGCATTTACCCCCATGTTCTGTGGGACGAGTCCCTTCAGAGTGGGATGCCAGAAAAAACGAGAGCTAATTAAAATGAGCACTAAGCTTTATATAGATTCCAGAGAACATATATTTTTTTACTACGTTTGACTTTAAAAAAAAAAAAAGCCCTCAAGAAGATTCTAAAATTACCTGTGACAATTTTCCAAGAAGGTTAGAGAGATAAAAGTTCAGCTTAAAGCAACAGAACACGTGCGGTGGAAATGTACAGTCTCCCAATCTCATGCTACATGAGGGGCAATGATATTTGATTCAAATAGGAGGCCAAATGGCCGAAATATTGGGAAATTCTGGAACAAGAGGGAGACAGACTAAAATTGCAGAGCTTTGAAAAATTGAAAAATAAAGTGCGAGATTGGCTCCATTATTATCAAATAATGGAGGCATATAATTTGGACAAAAAAGTTGGTTTCCAGGTGGAAAAATCAAAATTGGAAACAGAACTGTTAGATTCCAAAATTAAGAATTTGTCAAAAATGTATAACTTGCTGTTGAAATGGAACACTCAGGATGAAACGGTGAAATCAGCTATGATTAAATGGGCACAAGATGTCGGACATAATATAATGATGGCTGACTGGGAACAGTTATGGACCACAGGTATGAAATTTACGGCATGTAATGCCCTAAGAGAAAACTTAATGAAAATGATTTATAGGTGGTACATGACACCAGTCAAGCTTGCAAAAATTTACCATTTGCCCGAAAATAAATGTTGGAAATGTAATGAGATTGAAGGCACATTCTTTCACCTTTGGTGGACATGCCCAAGGATTAAGACATTCTGGGAGATGATTTATAATGAAATGAAAAAGGTATTTAAATATACCTTTCTGAAGAAACCAGAGGCCTTTCTCCTGGGCATGGTCGGCCAATTGGTGCCAAAGAAGGATAGAACTTTTTTTATGTATGCTACAACAGCAGCAAGAATACTCATCACGAAGTATTGGACCACACAAGATTTACCCACCCGGGAAGAATGGCAGATGAAGTTGATGGACTACATGGAATTGGCGGAAATGACTGGCAGAATCTGAGACCAGGGAGAAGTGTTGGTGGAAGAAGACTGGAAAAAGTTTAAAGACTATTTACAGAAATATTGTAAAATTAATGAATGTTAGAAAAATGTTGGAATGAAGTTACCCGTATTTTTCACTCCATAACACGCACCAGACCGTAACACGCATGTAGTTTTTAGAGGAGGAAAACAAGAAAAAAAATATTCTAAACAAAATAGTGGATATATGATTTTTGTGGTTCATGCTGTGGCCACAGACATGTGACCTGACAGTGAGTTTGGAGTAGCCCAATGCAAAAATCCTGAGGATCCATGTGGATCCATGCTTTGTAACCACGGAGGAGGGAAGGAAGGGGAACCATGGATCCTCTGCTCACGACTGCAGCAGATCCCCCCCCCGCCACCCCCAGGCATTCGCTCCATAACACGCACAGACATTTCCCCTTACTTTCTAGGAGGAAAAAAGTGAGTGTTATGGTGCAAAAAATACGGTATACGGCTTCAGTAGAAATGTTATAAGGAATTAAGTATAAATAGATTAACAGAGAATTAAAGGGAAAATAAGGTTAAAACGTGTTAAGATAATTATAGGATGGAAAGCAGAGGAAGATGGAAAGGAATTGCTGAAACAACTAAATAGAAGTGGAATACAAAAAGGGAGGTGTGAGGAGGTCATGGAAATAAGTGAATGAAGGATTGAAATTATTTGATGTGTTTTAAATTGTTTCTGTCTTGTTTTCTTAGTTTAAATTGTTTGTGTTTTGTTTTCCTAGCTTAAATTGTGTTTGTTAGTTTAGTGTTAGGTTTTGTTTTTGTACTGTATTGTTTATTTTCTTTTTCTATGTATGTTCAATTTGTTGGAAAGTAATAAATATTATTTTTAAAAAAAGATATTTGATTCAAATAGGGACAGAGAAAGAAATGTTGGATAATGTCCTGTAGCTAACGTGTGGAGAGAGAGACGCATAAGAATCATCAGGGTGTACCGACTGAGATAACTTACATGGTTCCTTCCTCTAATCCAAATGGCTTGCACTTGTCAACAGTGGTACCTCAGGTTACAGATGCTTCAGGTTACGGACGCTTCAGGTCACAGACTCCGCTAACCCAGAAATAGTACCTCGGGTTAAGAACTTTACCTCAGGATGAGAACAGAAATCGTGCAGCAGCTGCAGGAGGCCCCATTAGCTAAAGTGGTACCTCAGGTTAAGAACAGTTTCAGGTTAAGAACGGACCTCCAGAATGAATTAAGTTCTTAACCTGAGGTACCACTGTACAGTGGAACCTCTACTTACCACTGTAATCCGTTCCGGAGGTCCGGTCATAACTAGAAACGTACATAAGTAGAGGCACACTTTTCCATAGAAAGTAATGGAAAAGTGAATTGATCCATTTTAGACGATGAAAAGCACCCCCTAAAACAGCAATTTAACATGGATTTTACTCTCTAATGAGTCAGGTTACAGACGCTTTGGGTTACAGACTCCACTAACCCAGAAATAGTACCTCGGGTTAAGAACTTTACCTCAGGATGGGAACAGAAATCGCGTGGCAGCAGCGGGAGGCCCCATTAACTAAAGTGGTACCTCAGGCTAAGAACAGTTTCAGGTTAAGAATGGACCTCCAGAACGAATTAAGTTCTTAACCTGAGGTATAAGGGTCAAGCTGACTCAGCAGCATAAATTCTGCATGGCCTCCTTCCCTGAAATTGCTTGCTGCTTAGGAGGAGAAAAAATATCTCGGTAGGCAAGAGATGCTGTTTTCTCCTCTCTCGGGTGCCAGATAATACTTTGTCTTCCTCTGCCACTGCCCTCCTTGTCTAGCTTTCACCTGCAAAAGAGGAGAGAAAATGAGAAGGGTGACTGTTTCCGAACTAGCTCATTAGGTACAATTAGGAGAAAATGATCCCTGCAGGGTTGATGTGAACTGACGCTGAACATTGTCCATAGTTTTGTTAAAAACCACACTCTTGGAGCTAACATTCCCTCAAAATCCTTGCCATGGAAGTGTGGGGAAATCTGGGGTCTCGCAGGATTTCTGTATTTTCCTTCCTTCCTTCCTCCCCTATCCATACTTCATTAACTTATAGGCACTGCTCAGCAGGGAGTTCTGAACATTTTAGCTGCAGGCGCCCCAATACAGTGGTACCTTGGTTCTCAAACTTAATCCGTTGCAGAAGTCCATTCCAAAATCAAAGCGTTCCAAAACCAAGGCCTGCTTTCCCATAGAAAGTAATGCAAAATGAATTAAGCCGTTCCAGACTTTTAAAAACAACCCCCTGAAACAGGAATTCAACAGGAATTTTACTATCTAACGAGACCATTGATCCATAAAACGAAAACAATAATCAATGTACTGTACTATAAAATAAATAAGTCAGTACTGTAGATGATAAAAATTAAAATTAAATGATAGTGATTGTTTGGATGGGGGGCTTTTATCCATTTCCACTGTCACACAATCAATCAGTAGCTGAACTGGGTTCCACACAGTCACAAAAACAGATCAATTGAAAAAGCCTCAAAAACAAAAACACAAAATAAATAGCAAAAACAAAAGCACCAAACTTAATTAGTTCCGGAAGTCCATTTGACTTCCGAAATGTTCAAAAACCAAGGCACAGCTTCTGATTGGTGAAGGCGCCCGGAAACAATAGCTGACAGCCACATTGGATGTTCAGCTTCTGCAAAAGGTCCAAAAACCAGAACACTTCTGGGTTTTCGGAGTTTGAGAACCAAGGCATTTGAGAACCAAGGTACCACTGGTGGCGCTCGCACCCCGGCGGGCGGGTTTTCACATTTGGCGCTATCATCATTGTGAAAATCCGCCTGCTGATCGTGCAAATACACCTGGCATGCAGTACTGGCTGCTGGGGATGCACCCCCCAGCAGGTGGCATTCAGCCCCCCAGTGGGCAGCACCCACATCCCCGGCGGCCAGCACTGCACGCTGGGCGCATTTGCGTGATCAGCGAACGGCGCTGTTTTTAGAGGAGGAAAACAAGAAACAAGAAAGCAACGCAAAGCCTCTTGAGCAAGATCCCTCTTGCTGTTCTGGCTTCAGCGATAGCTGCGCAGCCTGCATTCGCTCCATAAGACACACACACATTTCCCCTTACTTTTTAGGAGGGAAAAAGTATGTCTTATAGAGTGAAACATACGGTAGGTATGCAACAAAACCTCCACAGTTTTGTTTCCGTTACTCTGCTGCTTTTGAGGTGCTCACAATAGCAAATGTGAGTCCATGCACCAGGACCTATTCCAGGGGAATTCTGTGCTGCTGTTCCTGCATTCCTGTGATCGGAAGGTCAGAGGAGGTGCTCCTGACACCCAGCCCATGCAGGCGGTGAAGACGTGGGCTCTTTATGGGTGTACGGTCACCCACCTGCCTAGTTCAAGCTTAATTAGGCCTTGTGCATGCCTTGGTTTTGTAAGCATGCCAGCACAGTTGCATCTGCAAGGCAGCAAAATTGTTCCTTTTGCATTTCCTCGCTAGTAATTTGCCTGGCTGCTCTCTCCCTGGCACCTCATGTAGCAGTTTTAAAATCCCAGGCTGTTGTTCCACATGCGCCTCTTCAGCCTAAATAAATACAAAAATGCTCTGAGCTTATCCAATGCAACAATGGCTCTCTCGCGGCAATGTATCCTCAAGCAGTCCAGTCTATTCCATTCTAAACAAAGCTGTCACCTTTTCCTTAGAGGCAATTGGCCTCCCCTTTTTCACAGTTTAGCAGATTTCAACATTCCTGAAATTGAGCTCAAATGTTTCTTTTGTTCTCTTTTATGCCACTGCTCCTGGTAATGATCCCTCTGGGAGTAACACGCTGCCTCTCTTGGGGGTATATATTATGCTTCTGTCAATACCCATCCAAAGGAAATAGGCTACACTTCTGCTGAACTTTTCAAATCTATCCATACTTACTTTGCCATCCTAACGTTCGGTAATGAAGTAATGATTTCTTATTCTCACCGGGTCCCCCAATACATGCTTTTATGCACAAAATGATTAGGCCCCCATTTCCTACCTGAAAATTATGCTAACTCCTTTAGTAAGTGGCTTCATAGACTCATAGAATTGTAACATTGGGATGGACCGTGAGGGTTATCTTGTACACCTCCCTGCAATGCAGGAATATTTTGCCCAACGTGGGGCTCAAACTCACAACCCTGAGATTAAGAGTCTTGTGCTCTACCAGCTGAGCTAGTCTCACCTTCAATCACGTTGTGCCGCCTCTGGAAGCAGTAGACTACTCAGTTCTGGCCTTCAGTAAAAAGCCATCTATAAATGTAAGGCTGATTCCTTGCCAGTAAAGTCACATTTCAATAGGATTGCCATATTTTGTAGAGCAAAAAAAAGAGAACAGCCCAAGCAGCTGCCAGCCCGAGCTGGGGAAACAGGTTCATGGGCTGGCAGCGGCCATGGCATGCAGAGCAGCCCAAGCCTGAGCCCCCCCCCCCAAAACCCTGAGATTTCCTTTAAAATGTAAAAATCTGCCAAAATCGGCATGTTGACCTCCCCCAAAAGAGGACATGTCTGGGTTTTCACAGACATATGACAACCCTGCATTTGAAATGGTTTCCAACTGGGCTTATGAATCCCACTACAGGTGAACATTCAGGTAAAGGAGCAAGAAGCTGTGCTCTAACTTATCCCTTGCATCACAAAGACTCTTTAGAAATCCTGTACTTCCCTAGAGAATGCATAGCATTTAGATGTTAAGTTGAAGCTTAACATCTAATATATTCCCAAAAGTGAAAATCCGGTCAAAGTTGTTGTATTTTTTAAGTATTTTTTTAAAAAAACATCCTACCTGCCGTACGTTCGGGTTTTCCCAGATATTTGGTCGATTCAGCGAAAATCCACCCGGACGCCATTTTGCAGCCCAATTCCCAGATGTGTCTGGAAAAACCTGTAAATTGCCACTTGTAATTCTCAGCACCAATACTTTGGCCACCTCATGAGAAGAGAAGACTCCCTGGAAAAGACCCTGATGCTGAGAAAGATGGAGGGCACAAGGAGAAGGGGATGACAGAGGACGAGATGGTGGGACAGTGTTCTCGAAGCTACGAACATGAGTTTAACCAAACTGCGGGAGGCAGTGGAAGACAGGAGTGCCTGGCGTGCTTTGGTCCATGGGGTCACAAAGAGTCGGACATGACTAAATGACTAAACAACAAAATTCTCAGCACCAGAGACTCCCAAAGTAAAAATACCCCGAGACGAGAGTAGGCTCTGTATCTGGGTAGGAGACAACAATCACATAAAATGTTTGCAAGGAGCAACTGAGATCATTGACCCAAATAGAGAAGTCAGGAAGAGAGAGAGAGAGAGAGAGAGAGAGAGAGAGAGAGAGAGAGAGAGAGAGAGAGAAGTCTGGTTCACAGCAATAAACAAGAATTTCAGCAAGAGTAAGGCTTTAGCATTAAATAAAATGCATGCTTACAAAGCAGCTGGCTTCGGACATCTGGTTTTCTGTACCCTGATTGTGTATGCACAGAATAACATTTCATATTTTATATTCTGAGCTGGAGAAAATGGGAGACTTTCAGGGAAATGGCACTCCATTTAGAATACTTTGGCGCATTAAGAGATGACTGAAGCTGTATCCCAAACCAGGTAATTATGAACTTTTGCAGTGTGATTAATAGTTACATGACCCACAACCTCAATCCATTTCATGCACCTGTAGTAGGCTCCTGCCTAGGAAAAGCTCAGGCCACAATTAGGCAGTTAGATAGTTCTTGCATGGGCCATACATTGCACAAAGCAGCTAGGAGCCCAAGATGGAGATGTTTGTCCCCTTCTTCATCAAAAGGCAACTAAGATCAATGGATGAGCAACAGGATGCAATGAAATTGTATACCAAGACAGGCAGTTACATCAGCTGTGTGTTGATCCTGATTATTCCTAAGGGGAACCCTGATTTTTCCTAAGGTACTAAATCACTTTTGATTACTGTATTTTAATATTTTGTTGGAAGCTGCCCAGAGTGGCTGGGTAAGCCCAGCCAGATGGGCAGGGTATAAATAATATATTATTATTATTATTATTATTATTATTATTATTATCCCCTCCATACTGTAGAATTATTATTAAAAGATTAATCCATGGTGCAAAATGTTTGGCTATTTAAATTTAAAAATGGAGTCACATGACACCCTCAAAATTAAGTTGCTCTTTCAAATATCCTCCGTGGTTTCTCATTTTGCATTAAAAAGTAATTTCTATGCAAAGGGGTGGAAGGATAACATAATACTATTTTTATCCTGGTGCAAGAGTGATTTTCTTTTCTTTTTATTTTGACTTCCTTCCATGCCAAAGGGCTTTGTACTTCCAGCTGGAAATACACCTGAGACTCAGCTACACAGCTGCAAATAAAACGTGTGACACTAGATGGCGACAGTGAGCTATGCAAAATTCAATATATTTTTCCCAATTTTATTTTTTTTTTATTTTTTTTTTTAAAAAAGCATTTTCACAGTGTTTTTTATATGCGTGTAGATTTCACCCTGGTCTCTTTGCAACACACACTGGCACCTTCAGTAGAGGCTGTTAAACTGTGACATTTATCAACCTTTGGGGTTGATAAGGGAGACACGCAGATGAGATCTGTAAGTCAAATTTTTTTGCATGTTGCATTAGAATGGGTAGCCATTGTGGTCTCTTTCAGATATTATCGGACTACAGCTTCCATCATCTCTGATCAGTGGTGATGCTGGCTAGGGATTATAGGACTTCATCATCGGGACGGCATCAGCTTCCCTTCATTAGAACCTTGGATGTCATAAATTCCTGCTGCTTCTTTGTTCCCTGGCTGAATCATCATTTATTATTGTTTGGGTTTGGAATAAAATGGATATAAAAATTCTGTGAACTGTACTAAATGAGTTTCAGCTGTGGTATTCTTACAAGAACAATGAGCAATCAAAATCAAATAATTAGGAAACCTATCTAAGCTCACCAATTTAACTGAGATACTCCGATGCTTCTTATTGTTCAGATCTTTATTGGCCAATAATTCTCCTTTCTGTAGGGGTGGAGCATTGCCAGCAAATAACACAACGTTGGGGTTTTAGAATGAATGAAAAAATGAACTAAATGGACTCAAAGGTTTGCATGGAAGTATAAACTGATCATTTTCAATGTGACAGACTTAACTGTTTCAGGTAGCAGCAGAGATAGAAATTGAATTCAATGGCCACCAAGGGGGGCACCATTTCTTGTGGCGGCCGCCATTTTGTTCACCATAAAGTCCCATAACAATGCAGAATCTGAATCAGGATTGGTCACCTGAATCAGCTCTGCTGTTGCTGCTCCCAGTGGCAATTTAATGAGGGGGGGGGGAGAAAACAACAAAGATTAATGAAGATTTATTAATTGCATTAATAAGTGTAATTAATGAACTATGGATATTTATTAATTATAATAATAAATAATGCTTATTAATTACATTAATAAATACAATAAATTAATGTAATTCTAACGGAGGAATAATGAAAATTCTAACAGAGGAATAATGAAAATATGAGGGTGTTCACTTGAAATACACACAGAAGCCTTTTTCATACCTTCCCACTCGATTCAGGAATATTGAGGTGGAGTGGGAAGAGATTGAGATATTGTGGGTGGGGCTGGCAACTCCCCCACCAAGACATTTTACGTGTATACATATTATTTCAAGTGAGCCAAACCCTCTCAATTTTTTCAATAAAAGTGAGGGGGAGGATTTCACCATTCCCCCATCAGCCAGCCACAAGAATATTTGACAAAATGTTATCTGGGTTTGCTGCTCACAATTAGCATAGAGAAATTTGGAAGCCCAGACTTCACTCAGCTTTAAGATACAGCCTGGCATGCATCATGAAGCATGTTTGGAAAGCTGCTGTTTTTGCCAACACTCTTTGCTTCTCCTTGTGATTATGGACGGGAGAAAATGAACAGGAAAGGTTGCATTAAAATCAAAAGATGAATTTCTCAGAACCTACCAGAGAAACTGTGTAAAATGGCAAACAAGACGGGGTGATATATCAGGAAAACTGTAGGATATTAGTCACAGCATAGCATACAGATGGAAAGCTATACAGAATATAATATTGTGAGGAAAGAGAAAGACAAGGGGAACTGGAGTATTTATATCAGGGTTGCCATATTTCAAAAAGTAAAAACCAGGATACCCTGAAAGTTGTTGGCCTTTTTTCTTTTAAGACAACCCCCAAAGTTGTTGAGCAAAGGTTGAAACGATGACCAGGAGACAGTTAATCTTACAGCTCAAAAAGCGAATCTATCACTATACTCTTTAAAAAGTATATTTTTAGGAAATATAAATTGTGACAAGAGCCCATGAAAATAACTGCTCACGGAAATTATTATTTTTTATTTCTCTTGCTGGAGGAAATTCCAAGTCTGACATTTTATAATCCATAGAGCTGAATCGTCCCTCAGAGTGTCTTTTGAACTTTGAACATAACACTCTGACAGTATTACTGTCAAAAAGATATCCAGCGAATTAAGAACAAGTGTCCGCTTTGGTACACCAAATTAAATTTGAGTAGAAAGAAGGGTGGCCACCACTTTGTGGATAATAAAAAGATTTAAGTCACTTCGTGGGGAGGGGAGGAGAGAACAGGCTACATTTTAAAGAACCTCATGCCCCCCTCAAAAAGATAGATCTGAGTACATGGTGTGATTCAACATCGTAGAGGCATAAAATATAAAGTAAGAAAAATTACCTTGCTCGTCTCTGCATTTATTGGACTAATTGTAAGAGATGTTACTGAGGTTACATTTCCTGTTTCAGAAACATGAACCACACATGATGAGACATGTGCCTCTCCCCATGTTTATTAACATCTACGTTAAGCCACTGGGAGAGATCATCAGAGGGTTTGGGCTGGGTGTTCATCAATATGCAGATGATACCCAGCTCTACCTCTCTTTCCAATCGTAACCAGTGAGGCGGTGAAGGTCCTGGGTGAGTGTCTGGAGGTGGTTGGAGGATGGATGGCGGCTAACAGATTATGGTTGAATCCTGATAAGACAGAAGTACTGTTTTGGGGGGACAAGAGGTGGCCGGGTGTGGAGGACTCCCTGGTCCTGAATGGGGCAACTGTGCCCCTGAAGGACCAGGTGAGCAACCTGAGAGTCATTTTGAAGCGCAGGTCAATTCTGTGTCCACGGCAGCTGTCTACCAGCTCTATCTGGCACGCAAGCCGAGACCCTACCTGCCCGCAGACTGTCTTGCCAGCGTAATGCATGCTCTGGTTATCTCCTGCTTGGACTACTGCAATGTGCTCTACGTGGGGCTACCTTTGAAGGTGACCTGGAAACTTCAACTAATCCAGAATGCGGCAGCTAGACTGGTGACTGGGAGTGGCCACGGAGACCATATAACACTGGTCCTGAAAGACCTACATTGGCTCCCAGCATGTTTCCAAGCACAATTCAAAGTGTTGGTGCTGAACGGTAAAGCCCTAAATGGCCTTGGTCCAGTATATCTGAAGGAGCACAGTGATTTAAAACCTAGCATGGCCAGACTCAGCCCAGTATACCTGAAGGAGTGTCTCCACCCCCATTATTCATCCTGGACACTGAGATCCAGCTCCGAGGGCCTTCTGGCAGTTCCCTCCCTGTGAGAAGTGAGGTTACAGGGAACCAAATAGAGGGCCTTCTCAGTAGTGGCACCCGCCCTGTGGAATGCCCTCCCGTCAGATGTCAAGGAAATTAGCAACTATCTGACTTTTAGAAGACATCTGAAGGCAGTCCTGTTTAGGGAAGCTTTTAATGTTTCATCTTTTATCATGTTTTTAAATATTTTGTTGGGAGCCTCCCAGAGTAGCTGGGGAAACCCAGCCAGATGGGTGAGGTATAAATAAATTATTATTATTATTATTATTATTATTATTATTAGTTTTGTGGGTCATGTTGGGAGTGATCATAAACTGCTTCCGTAGGTTACAAATACTCGCTGGGACCAAAAGGCTATCTCCTAACCATTTTAAAGCAGAACAGGGACACTGATAAACGGCCAGAAGTCGTATAATTTCTCTCCGTAATTACTATGCCGTTGAAATAATTATATACTTCTTCCAGTGGAAAGCTTTCCCTCTTGTCAAGACAAGATGAAAGGGGACCCACAAAGAAAAGAACAATAGCAACTGGAATAGCTGAGGAGGGAAATGGAATAGTTACCCAGGGTGAATTTGTGCAATATTCAGAATGTTTGCTCTTCACGCCTCTTGTGAGACATCATTCCTATTTTGTGTTGTTATTCACAATGCCTTACAGCAGTTGGATCCCTGGAAATCAAAGGCACAAGCTTGAACAAATTTGCTGGTATCCAACCCCCCTGATGGTGGTATGAGGCAAATCCCTTTGATACAGCCTGAAGACACTTTGATGGAGTGTTATTGCTAATTAAATGGGCCTCAGTGTCTATAGTAAAGTTTATTGCTTTCATAAAAGCAGAAAGGGTACAAGCAAGGTGGAAACAACCCCGTTAATGAAGAATCAAACTGAAGAAGATGAAAAGAAGGGAAATGTACAAATCCTTGTTTCTTGTGCATCATGGATTCCCCCTCCCCCCATACCTCAAAAGTAACTTTGAAAGGGAAGTCATACCAATTGTAACACATATAAACCTTTGAATCAGCTTCATTGAAGATGCATAAGAAAGTATTGATCACTTTTTTGCTGGCAGAATCAACAGAGAAAATGCAGAACCCAGCTCTTCTCCCAACAACAAACGCACAAAGGATTTTATCTACTTGGGGCTTTGCATAAATGTTCCGTGTTCACGAAGGATAGAGGACCAATTTGCACAAAGTTTCTGCCTCATTAAATGAGAGACTGTAGTCCTATTCTGGCATTCAATTTCTGTGTTAAATCAACACAGGAGTGTAAGGGATGTTAGCACCCTCCCTGCCTTCTGCTCTGCTGCTCTTCATGAATTGGAACTCTGGAAAATCAGGATTCTAAAATTTATGGGCAAGTAGAAAAGGTTCCTCACTTTAGGAATTATCTCTCCAATTCATTGAGGTCCCCCACCCACCCCTTTGCTTTCCTGATCTAACACAGAAGCAGAAACCATTTGCATTACCTTCAGTAAGGTTTCACACTATAAATTTTATTTCACCAAATTGGAATGGATGTGTCTCAGTTTGGATAGGTGTACGAAGGAAAAACAACAACAAACAAGTGATTCCATGTACAGTGGTGCCTTGGTTTACGAACTTAATCCGTTCTTAAACCAAAGCATTCTTAAACCAAGGTGTGCTTTCCCATAGCAGTGGGGGACTCAATTTACACTCAACAGTAAGCGGAACATGTTCTTCTTCCAAGGCAATGTTCACAAACCAAAACACATACTTCCAAGCTTGCAGCATTCTTCATCCAAGTTGTCCATAAACTAAGCCATTCTTAAACCAAGGTAAAGGTAAAGGGACCCCTGACTGTTAGGTCCAGTAGCGGACGACTCTGGGGTTCCAGCGCTCATGTCACTTTACTGGCCAAGGGAGCCGGCGTAGAGCTTCTGGGCCATGTGGCCAGCATGACTAAGCCGCTTCTGGTGAACCAGAGCAGCACACAGAAACGCTGTTTACCTTCCCGCCAGAGCGGTACCTATTTATCTACTTGCACTTTGACATGTTTTCGGACTGCTAGGTTGGCAGGAGCAGGGACTGAGCAACGGGAGCTCACCCCATCGTGGGGATTCAAATCGCTGACCTAGGCTCTGTGGTTTAACCCACAGTGCCACCCACGTCCCTTAAACCAAGGTACCACGGTATAATTAAATCCTTAGGAAGAAGGATCATGCAGAAATTGAAATATATTTTCTGGAAATAACTGTGACAATTTATGAGGGAGGGAGATTATTTAAGTCAACTGGCAGATTTGAAAATGTGTTAGCTCGGGGAAAATGCCTACTCTGTAGATTTCTTTTCGTTTGATATTTGATACCCCCAAAGTCTAAACTGTATTTGCAGGTTGATGTAAGGCAATAAATGCTGGTAGGCATCATATATTTGGGCTTTGCCCCCAAAATAAGAACATTTGGACGCTCATAAAAAGAGAAATGGGAATCACATCAGGATAGGAATTACCAGCAGTTCCATTAGCCGGGTTATGTAAAAGATTTAGTTTCATTGGAGGGCAAGGAAATGGTGACACATCTTTTAACAGCTGCTCACATAATGATTCATGCAACTTTAAAAAAATGCAAGGACTCTGACATTAGAAAATTAGATCCTACAGGTCTGGGAAGTAAAATGAACGCACATAATTAGATCAAGAGAAGGTAGACAACCTAATACTCTTTTTATTGAAAATTGAGTGTTTTTCATTATGTATTGGTGTAATAAAATACCAAAAAAAATGCTGAGACATTTCAATTGTTGGGGAAAATGTAATTGTAACGTCATTACATATTGATGTAACTTGGAACAAATATTGTTATGAAGAGATATATATCTATAATGAAAAAGAAGTAGAAAGGGCTTGTGCAAATCAAATTTACGCACACCTGAACCTATGTATGGTGTTCCGGACTCACACAATGTCTTATACCGTATGGGGCCGAATATAAGCTGCACCCGCAAATAAGCCGCACCTTTAAAATTTGGGGGCAAGGGGGAGACAATACCCAAATATAAGCCACTCACTTAAAATTGTGTCTTATGCTGGTGCTGGTGGTCCTAGGAGCTACATGCTGCCATGGCGCCCGCCATCTTGCCTCACGAGAAGTCCCGAAAAAGCCATTTTTTATAATGTCGCGAGTTTAAGCCACATTTTAACTTTTCACGGTTGGAATTTGGAAAATAAAATGCAGCTTATATTCAGGCCGATACGGTATATATGGGAGAAAGGAGATTTCACATCCTTGCCATGCACCAGCTAAGCTGGATGAATGTGTGAATTGCCCCTTTAATTATCATTCATTATTTTTGTACCTCGAGGGGCAAGCCGGGTCTCCCTGTTATATACCTGCTGGGATTGACAAGGCATATGACCCTCACCTAAATCTCATAGCTCTCCTGACGAGTGATTTGGTCTGCAGCCACAGTGTGGAAATAAAGGAGGAGATTGCCCACCAGATACCAGGCACTATACTATTTAAATTAGGCTCCAGTGTTTTTGTTACAATCCCCTTCTCAATTAAGTAATCAATTTTAATCTAGAATTTAAATTCTCAATACTTTCTTATTTGTTAATTCAATCAAGTAAACTACTGCTCTCACTTCATTACAAACAGTATTTCTACCTGCAACACACTTGAGCAAACCTTCTCCTCTTGCTTTCACAGATATTTTGTTGCCATTTACAACTGTAGCTGCCTCTGATTAGTTATCATTTAACTCTTGGGGGGGGGGATTGGCATCAGACGTCATGTGCATGGAAGTTGCCAAATCAATTAAGCAACTAGAAGGGTTACTGTTAATAGAACCAGTTTTCCTATAACTTGATATTGCTGGATAGTTCTGATGAACTGCAAAAGCATTTTTAGTTTGCTTTCTGTTGCCACCCTGGAACTTTACTGTATTAGTGCGGCTTCATTTTGTACGATTCCTTGCAAATGAAGGAAAACAACTTTTCTGCTTTTATATGTTGATAATATAATTTTGGTTACTGAGAAAAACAAGATTGTACAAAAACAAGACTGGGTGCAGGCCTGTCCAGGACATAGGCGTCCTGTGACAAAGGTGACCTTTGTGCTTGCTTGCTTGCTTGCTTGCTTGCTTGCGTAATAGCTGTTGGGAACTTCAAGGTCCCTGCTCTCCCTTCTTATGGTCTTTATATTAGACCTGGAGACTCCAATAGAGAGCATTCCATGTCAAGAAGGAGGGCAAGTGGGCACCCTATCAAATGACAGCACAGGAGCTACACGGAGCAGGGCCTTTTCACAGGTGGTGCCCATTGTATGGCTCACTCTTTCCAGACCTGCTCTCTTTTGGCCTGTATTTTGGAGCTTTATAATTTAGGAATACTTTGGAAGAACTGGTTGACAAGTCTTATCAGTCGCTGATGTATGAGAGGATTTTATTTGCTGCTCTTCTGTGCTTCTGGTGCACCAGGGTTTACACCAGCATAATAGAGTTGGCCAGGATGCCAGAAGGGATACAATTTACGAGCTTTCTCCATTATCTGCACAGCAGGGGGTGTTCGGTCAACAGTGCAAAGGCTGATCTGAAGCGTTTTCTGCTGGTTACCTGCTTTCAGCAATAGAGGTCGCTGTTTGGTAGTACCTGATTGGTTAGCTGTCAGATTCTAGAGCTCCCTATTGGTGGCTCTTAGGTAATTCACAAAATACAGAGTCCATTAATAAAACACAGTATTCATTCATATAGCAGTAACATAAATTTCCATTGCTACATATTGGGTGTGTATTTCAGCAGTTGAACGTACAGGTTTATGGCCATGCTGTAGTGTAGTGCTTATGCAACTGTGAATAAAAGGTGGCTGGACTCATTGTCTCGGAGTCTGGGGCAGGGAGAGGTGACAAAACTGATTTCCAATAAGTGCCCCCCCTTTATTTCTGTAACAATTCCTTGAGTCTGTACTCTGAATAGTGACACCAGGGACCTAGAAGGTGCAGGGCATGTCAGTCCAATCCCTGCACAGGGCTGACCTTAAGGCAACTGAAGCAATTTGGCCAAATTGGGCCCCGCGATGTTGGAATGAATTCACGACAGACAAGTGGCAGGTGTCATATGAGGCGTCTGCCGGGGCAAGCCCCGGGAACTCTCTTTTATTGAATATTACAAACATTGCCACAGGTGTGCTTGTGGCTGATTGGTTGATACAAACACAAAGCAACTTGTTGCTGATTGGTTAACATAAGTACAAGGCGGGAATTACATATTACATTAATCACCGATAGATTAAAGGCTGGGAAACGGAGCTGGAACTAGACAGGCATGAAACCTCCTAATTAAATTATAACTAAAGACTGATATAGCATGACTAAAACATGTGCAGAAAGAGAACTTCCCTTTACTGCAGGCCGCTCCAAAAGGGGCCCCCCGCACCAGGGTAATCTAGATGGATTTTATTTATATCTATATGAAAGAAAGAAAGAAAGAAAGAAAGAAAGAAAGAAAGAAAGAAAGAAAGAAAGAAAGAATTATTTTGGTCACAGACCAGTTCCAGCTCACATACAGTATCAAGGAAATCATAAAACACGATAGGAATACATTTGAGTGCGCAATTTGGTATAACATGGACAATACAGATATAACAGCAGTTAAAAAGATAAAAGTTAAGTCTTAATCACTAAAATGTAACCAAAATTTGTCATTTAAAACCCTAAACATTATGGTAGCATGGCTTGTTCTCTAGGTTTTATGGCAATCTATAAGATTTTGCATACTTTGGCTGTGAACTGGGGCCTTACATTAAAAAAACCCAAAATTGGGCCCCACTGGCTAGCCCTGAGTCTCATAGTTGCTGGGCCTGCGTTGCCCTGCCCTTGCCTGAAGTCTTGGGTTTGCAGTTTTGGGAGAGGGGAGACTGTGGCACTGGGGAGAATGCAGGCTGGCGAGGCCCCCTAGATTTAGAGGCCCAAGTTGCCCTGCCCTTGCATGAAGTCTTGGGTTTGCAATTTTGGGAGAGGGGAGGTTGCCTGCTGGGAAGTGGGCCGACTGGCGAGGTCCCCTTGATTTAGAGGCTCTAGGCTTCAGCCTACTTAAAGGTAAAGGTAAAGGGACCCCTGACCATTAGGTCCAGTTGTGGCTGACTCTGGGGTTGTGGCGCTCATCTTGCTTTACTGGCTGAGGGAGCCGGCGTACAGCTTCTGGGTCATGTGGACAGCATGACTAAGCTGCTTCTTGCAAACCAGATCAGTGCACTGAAACACCGTTTACCTTCCAGTCAGAGCGGTACCTATTTATCTACTTACACTTTGATGTGCTTTCGAACTGCTAGGTTGGCAGGAGCTGGGACCGAGCAACGGGAGCTCACCCCGTCGCGGGGATTCAAACCACCGACCTTCTGATCAGCAAGTCCTAGGCTCTGTGGTTTAACCCACAGCGCCACCCGTGTCCCTTCAGCCTACTTAGCGTATACATAAATCTGGCACTGGGTACCGCTGTGACAGGAAAGTAAACAGCATTTCTTTGTGCTCTGGTTTCCATCACGGTGTTCTGTTGCACCAATAGCAGTTTAGTCATGCTGGCCACATGACCCAGAAAGCTGTCTGTGGACAAACACCAGCTCCCTTGGCCTGAAAGCGAGATGAGCACCGCAACCCCATAGTTGCAGATAGATTGATAAATAGACAGACAGACAGACAGATGATAGATGATAGATAGATAGATGATAGATAGATAGATAGATGATAGATAGATAGATGATAGATAGATAGATGATAGATAGATAGATAGATAGATAGATAGATGATAGATAGATAGATGATAGATAGATAGATGATAGATGATAGATGATAGATGATAGATAGATAGATAGATAGATGATAGATAGATAGATAGATAGATAGAGATAGATGATAGATCGATAGAGAGATAGAGAGATAGAGAGATAGATAGATAGATGATAGATGATAGATAGATAGATAGATAGATAGATAGATAGATAGATGATAGATAGATGATAGATGATAGATAGATAGATAGATAGATAGATAGATAGATAGATAGATAGATATAGATAGATAGATAGATGATAGATAGATAGATGATAGATGATAGATGATAGATGATAGATGATAGATATAGATAGATGATAGATAGATAGATAGATAGATGATAGATAGATAGATAGATAGATAGATATAGATAGATGATAGATAGATGATAGATAGATGATAGATGATAGAGAGAGAGAGAGAGAGAGAGAGAGAGATGATAGATAGATAGATAGATAGATAGATAGATAGATAGATAGATGATAGATATAGATAGATAGATGATAGATGATAGATAGATAGATGATAGATATATGAGCTGTTTCTTTAGAGATGCTTTGCAGCTGTTAAAAAGGGGGGGGGAGCTGGAGATAATGCACCAGTTTTTCAGCAAGCCATCTGATAATTTCACTCATATGGTCCACAGCTTTGCTGCTGGCTGCAAAACACATCTTGGAAGCCTCACTTTCAGGCAGCAGTTGGCCAGCGTGGTGCTGGAGTGAGGAGGAAAAAACCCTCTCTTTTTTGCCACTAGTTAATTGAGCTACTCTGCTCTGGCTACCCTTTCTACTTCTCTCCCTGGCAAAATTATTGACGCTTCAGGGTCCTTGCAGTGTTTCCAGGAGGAAGAGAAGGGTATGGAAGGCAGAGAGTGTGCACTAAGAGCTGGAAATATATAAGTGAGCAAACGGGAGCTCTCAGAGCTGGCTCTGTGCACTCCACCTGGACAAATGTCACCTCTCCCTCCCTTTATTTTCATATTGTGGGTGTAATATTTAAGACCGGAGCTGCTGACAGGGTGTGACAGATTTGCCGCTGCAACCCTGTCCGCGGCTGAGGCCTTCTGAATTTATGGAGGCAATACGACTGAAAAATGCACTTGTAGCTTGATGTGGATTACTGTCTTATGAGGAGTGGGGCCATATATTTTGCCTATGACTCTGGAATATGATTGTAAACAAATTCTAGTTATAGATGGGTTTCCCTTGTCAGGGGATTTGTATTGCTTCTAGTACAGAGGCTGGTATCGATCAAGCTCTCTCTTGTCAGAAGTGGAAGGTCTGAGGGGTACAGGAAAACAGAGGAAGATAAATGGGGAACATGTCACAAGTCCTGAATTACAGCAACCAAAGTTTGATTGAACTTGCTTTCCTAAATGCTGAAGGCACCACTGTCAGAAGTCATTAGTCTTAGACCCCTGGCAATTCAGACCTATTTTGTAGAATATCAGAAACAGTAGCTTCCACGGACTTCAATATGTGGAGGGGAAATTCATACGTCTCTCCATGGAAAGGATGTGTGATTTCCCCTCTTTAACCCACTACCACATAAAGAGAGGGAAAGAGGAAGCAGGAAGGATCATTTGTGTTTCGACTTTCATTGCTCCTCATCAATTTACGTATGATTCTGAAGGCTGTTAAGCTATGGATTTCACATTGCTCTAGAAATGGACCCATCTGTCAATTCTCTCAGTTTATCAATTTTCCAATCTTAGGTGGAATCTACACACATATTAAAAAACGCTGTGAAAATCCTTTTTTTAAAAAAAGACGTTTTGAAAAATACAATTAAATTTCCATAGCTCACCATCGCCATCTAGTGTCACATTTGTATATTGCGCTTTGCAACATACTTAAAACGTTTTATTTGCATCTGTATAGCTGAGTCCTTAGTTTCAGATCACTGCATTTCCAGGTCTGTTGGTGTTTGTTTGTTTGTTTGCTTGCTTGCTTGCTTGCTTGCTTGCTTGCTTGCTTGTGAAAAAAGAAGGCTACATGAAAATCCAACTGCATTTTACTGTGCATTTGGATTGTGGGTTTGCATGTATGGGTGGATGTGTTAGAGGTGCGGGGGTAGAATAGGATGGATGATGCTGGCTGAGAAGTAAGTATTGTAACTGTAGATGTAAGAAAAATTGGGTGTGATATATATGTTTTAGTGGATTGGGCAATGAATATTGTGAGTCAGGCTATGCCTCATCAGCAGGGTAGCTGAAGAGAGAAGGGATACAGGACTCTTAAGATGTTTTCAAAATGTGCTTTCAGGGGGTGCTATTGCTTTATATGGCATTGCATTTTATTTTTGCTACTGTTTGTTATAGAGACATATTTTATTTGTTCTTTTGTACACTGCTTAGTACAAAGGAGTCTCTGAATATATGAAATAAACACATTTTTGTACGCAATTTACCCATCCTTGCAAGCTGTTTCCCCTAGCACAATGCGTTTCTGTATGTTAGGGTTATCATATTTCAAAAAGTATTTCAAAAGAATATTTCAAAAGCTGCTTTTTTTTTTTTTTTTTTGCAAAGTTGTTGAGCTGGGGGGGGGGCAAAGGGGTTGCAAAATCCCCCCAAAAAATGAACTTCTTGAGCTATTTTAGGAAATTCACAAAAATAAAATAAAATCAACTCTTCTTACATATTCTCCAATACGCCCGGGATTTCCCAGGCATTTTTACCAATTTCTGGAAATTCCGCACAGAATTTCCTATGGACGAATCCCAGATATGTCCAGGAAGCATATGGCAGCCCTACTGTATGTTATTTACACTTTCTCCTCGTAAAGTGGTACCTCGGGTTACAGGTACCAGTGAGACCCAGCGTGGTGTAGTGGTTAAGAGCGGTGGACTCGTAATCTGGTGAACCGGGTTCGCTTCCCCGCTCCCCCACAAGCAGCTGCTGGGTGACCTTGGGCTAGTCACACTTCTCTGAAGTCTCTCAGCCTCACTCACCTCACAGAGTGTTTGTTGTGGGAGAGGAAGGGAAAGGAGATTGTTAGCCGCTTTGAGATTCCCTCGGGTAGTGATAAAGTGGGATATCAAATCCAAACTCCTACTCCTACTCCTCCTCCTCCTCCTCCTCCTCCTCTTCTTCTTCTTCTTCTTCAGGTTACAGACGCTTCAGGTTACAGACTCCGCTAACCCAGAAATAGTACCTTGGGTTAAGAACTTTGCTTCAGGATGAGAACAGAAATTGCATGGCAGCAGCAGCCTGGCAGCGGGAGGCCCCATCAGCTAAAGTGGTACCTCAGGTTAAGAACAGTTTCAGGTTAAGAACGGACCTCCAAAACGAATTAATTTCTTAACCTGAGGTACCACTGTATATACAGTGGTACCTTGTGTTACATACGCTTCAGGTTACATACGCTTCAGGTTACAGACTCTCCTAACCCAGAAATAGTGCTTCAGGTTAAGAACATGCTTCAGGTTGAGAACAGAAATCGTGCTCCGGCAGCACGGCGGCAGTGGGAGGCCCCATTAGCTAAAGTGGTGCTTCAGGTTAAGAACAGTTTCAGGTTAAGTACAGATCTCCGGAACGAATTAAGTACTTAACCCGAGATACCACTGTACATGTTTCTAGCTTTTTTTGGCTGGACAACTGCATTGAAAAAATTGGAGAAGCTCCAATTTTGAAGTATAGTTGTGAATAGGTCATGTATTGTTTCAGGATGTGCAAACTGGGTCCATACTTGCACCAAGCCTGGCCCATCCAAGCTCAGGCTGTGAGCTGGTGCTTCTCCTGAAGACCCCTTGAGAACATCCCTCCTTCTATTTAGATTCTACCCAATGCCATTTTTGCCCTAGTTGTGAAGATGCCCAACAATCACCTGACAACCCTGATCTACCACCAGTATCAGAGACAGTGTATCTCCTATGCTTAGGAACAACAGTGAGGATTGGCTGTTGCCCCCCCCAGCATTTCATAGACCAACCAAGGTGAAAACTGGATCCTGGGTTAGATAGGGCATTGGTCTGAGGCAGCAGAGCTCGTCTTCTGCTCCTAAGGGACAGAAAAGTTCGAAGTTGAAACTTCATTCCATTTTGGTACTTCTCCAAGTTGCCATATTCTAAGAAAGTAAGAAATGTAGTATCACACTTTCTGCCGAAGGGACTCTCCTAGGATAAAGTTCAGAGTAAATGTGTTACAGCAACAGATGAATTATAGAAAGCGAAGAATACTTGCAAAATTTATACATTTGTGCCCAAAATAAATGCCTGCTTTCCATCTATATTGGTTTGTAGGGAATGTAAGAGAGAATTTTAATTCTCATCATTCAGCCTGCTTGGATCATAATTTAATAAGAGTATCAGCAGTCATGTTCTGTAAAAGACAGTTTCTGGAATCTCAGCACTGGGGGGGATATGGAATTGCTGAGTTCACTGTGTTTTCCGATAAAGGCTAAAACTCATTGACAAACAACAGGATTTGCGTAATTGTAGTACTGGCAGTGCTTTGTTATCATCAGCCTAAGCTCTTTTTAATTATTTGCATAATGTTTTTAATTGCCACTGTTGCCTTTGTGCATATTGGCTTTCATTATTGATGTCACACAACTGCATTTTGGGGTTTTTGCTGGGTGTTTTTGGTGCAGGATAGCATTTTAATTTGGTCAAGAAGCTAGAAAAGAAAAGTTACTATTTTGCTATTTGAGGCGGGGCTCCGCAAAATTAATACAACCATCTTTACAGGGCTGTTCACACATTACATTCAGTAGGTGTACGGTCTGCATACCCGTGTACACAATACTTGAACTCTTGTCCAGTTAGTCACATGCAACATGCGACAAGTGTATGGTCTGCCTCTGAGCTGTCAACCTTCCCTTTTCTTGCAAGAAATTCCCTTATTCCAGCACCGTTTCCCGCTGCTTCCCGCTGCTATCCCGGATTGTCAGATATCCTGTAGACTGTCCTCTGGACAGGTGAGGCTGCTGATCCCTTATTTTCAAGGCTGCTGATCCCTTATTTTCAAATCTGAAAGTTGACAGCTATGGTCTGCCTACCTGTTAACATAATAGTTAAATTGTACAAATCAACAAGCGTACACTTGTATATTAGTAGAGGCAGTCTTTACTTGCATGCCAAGGCCCTGTGACCCACAATTCCTTAGTGGATAAATAAACACACAGAAAATATTTTGGTTTATGGGTTTGAATATAAAGGTAAAGGTAAAGGGACCCCTGACCATTAGGTCCAGTTGTGACCTACTCTGGCGTTGCGGCGCTCATCTCGCTTTATTGGCCGAGGGAGCTGGCGTACAGCTTCCAGGTCATGTGGCCAACATGACTAAGCCGCTTCTGGCGAACCAGAGCAGCGCACGGAAACGCCATTTACCTTCCCGCCGGAGCGGAACCTATTTATCTACTTGCACTTTGAACTGCTAGGTTGGCAGGAGCAGGGACCAAGCAATGGGAGCTCACCCCATCACGGGGATTCGAACCACCGACCTTCTGATCAGCAAGTCCTAGGCTCTGTGGTTTAACCCACAGCACCACCCACATCCATGGGTTCGAATAGGCCACAACTTTATTGGTTACAGACGTGAGACATTTGGCTTAGGCATTGGGTAAAGCCAGACTATATCTCGACTCCTGCCCGTCTGCAGGGAGTCCAACTAAGGGTAAATGACCAATGGGGGAGCCCTATGACTTACACCAAATAGGGGCACCCCGAGGGGTCCCCATTGGGGTCATGGCATGGCCCTAGCCCACGTCTGGGCATTGGATAGAATGCGCACCCCTGGGTCCCTTTAACAGGAAACCCTTAATGAGGAGGAGCAGGCGGAGGCTGCAAACTCCCCTCTATCCAAACTATGGCTAACCCAATGCCTAACTTCACAAAGTTGTGATGATTGCTACAAGGCAGGGGGAAACCAAATGGCTGGTGCCAATTTGCCAAGTGGAAAAATCCCTGCCCTGCCCCAAAATATGGCAGCCGACATTTGTCCATGGCAAGGTTGTGTCGTAGCAAAGCATAAACAGAGGGCAGGTGGGTGGGAGATCATACGATGCGCGCGAGAGGACGGTCTCATGGCCGTGCCACAGTTTAAATTTCCCATGGTTGTGCCACCCGCTGGCACTGGTTGGACAGCAGGGCCCGCCCCATGGCAAAGCCCTCTCCGGTGCCGGCAACACAACCTAACAGTGACAAGGAGGGCATCAATTTCCGCCCCCAGCCAGATGACTGTGGGACCTGGGGCCTGGCTGCAATGTCACCCACCAAAAATGGTAAGCGGACTTGTGTGTAATGTAATGTGTGAGCAAGCCTTACAAGGGGGTATTGCCTGTGAGTAGTGTTTGTTTATTGAAAGCATTGGCACATCACTTTTTAAACAATTGTTCACAAAGTAGTTTATAGGATGAAACACAAGCAGCAATGCATCACAAGCAGCAATGCATCGGCATCAAAATACCACGCTTGTTTTCTGAGATTTTTCAGTTTGCTGTGGGCATATTAGCCTGCTTAAGAAGCAATGCACATAGGTTTCATATAACTTCAGATTTCTTAATTGGTTTGAATCAGTCATATGATCAACCCCAAAAGCTTTGCAAACACTCTAAACAAGATCCACTCCTTGGCTGGATCTACACTGACCTATTTAATATTATTTCCCACATTAGAACGATATTAGATATGTCGTTCTAAAATTTCACAGGGCATACTTGTAAATTAAAACTTTTTTACCTGGGTTTTTTTCGACAAATGGAAGTTATACCCGGCCACACTATTTTCCCAAGTGCTGTTTCTCTCCTTGCTGCTGGTCACTCGTTGCTCTTCTCCGCCCTCTGGTGTCACATTTAAAATTTCCCTCCCTCCGTGTCCTTTGTTATCTGCCCCTCAAATACCATTGGAGGGGGGTCGGAGTTTGAATGCAGTAAAAAGAAGAAGGTAAAACACTACATAGGGATATGAGCAGTGTTTCACCAATGTTGTTGTTGTTTAGTCGTTTAGTCGTGTCTGACTCTTCGTGACCCCATGGACCAGAGCACGCCAGGCACTCCTGTCTTCCACTGCCTCCCGCAGTTTGGTCAAACTCATGCTGGTAGCTTCGAGAAGACTATCCAACCATCTCGTCCTCTGTCGTCCCCTTCTCCTTGTGCCCTCCATCTTTCCCAACATCAAGGTCTTTCCCAGGGAGTCTTCTCTTCTCATGAGGTGGCCAAAGTATTGGAGCCTAAGCTTCAGGATCTGTCCTTCCAGTGAGCACTCAGGGCTGATTTCCTTCAGAATGGAGAGGTTTGATCTTCTTGCAGTCCATGGGACTCTCAAGAGTCTCCTCCAGCACCAGAATTCAAAAGCATCAATTCTTCGGCGATCAGCCTTCTTTATGGTCCAGCTCTCACTTCCATACATCACTACTGGGAAAACCATAGCTTTAACTATACGGACCTTTGTTGGCAAGGTGATGTTTCTGCTTTTTAGGATGCTGTCTAGGTTTCTCATTGCTTTTCTCCCAAGAAGCAGGCGTCTTTTAATTTCGTGACTGCTGTCACCATATAGCACCGATTTCACCGATATAGCAGCATAAAACAAAAATGAAGTGATAAAAAAAACAAGGTGATAACGCATTATGAGTGTAAAAAGTAGGATGTCATAAGTCCATCTGCATTATCAAATCCATTCCTTAACCCTTCCTTTACATTAAAAACCATGAGTGTAGATCCGTCCCTTTGCCCAGCCTTGTTTTCTATAAACAGTGGCTTTCAAATACTGCTTCTTTTCTGAGAAATTGCAAGGAGCGAAACTGGCTTTTCAGTTTTCAGTGGACCATAAAAATTGGGGCACATGCTCTGTGCAGCCACAGCATCACTTTTGGAAACTTACACATGTAACATAATCTTCCCCTTAAGCATCGCTGTGAAAAGTTATCGCTTATGCTGTTTCTTTTATGCTCTGCAAATAATTACTTAATGCTAGATGTTGCTGTGTGAGACTTGCTGGAGGAGAACGTGATAGAGATCATTTATCACTCCCGCCAATAGCCCAAATATTTTCCCAGCAGACGATAAAACAGAAGTATATGGCTTGTAATGCAGGTAGTGGTTTATGCGAATAATTTAAAGAATGGCAGTGCCTTTCAAACCGCTGAGATCAATCACCTGGAACGGGAGGCATTTTTTATGATTTTAATAATCCTCATTTGGAAGCAGCCTATAAAAAAAACCCAGAGGCGGACAAACACAGAATTTCATTGTCAATTTTTCTGCTGAATTTTAACACTGCCTGGCTCTGAGCTCATTTATTTTTAAGGCACTTCCTACAACCCAGTACATACGTATATGCTCTCCCAAGCATAGAGATGTCCACTTGCACCAAGCTAGGACAATCTTCTGCACAGGGAGTGAAGATGTCCTGAGAAAGCATCACTAGGTAGAAGATCGGTGCTATCAGTTCTGGCTCCAGCGATCGCCTCTTAGATGCAATAAACCAGAGGTGTGTGTCAAGACCCCGAGGCGTCCCCCTTATGTTGAATAATAACACCTGGACACAGTATTTTCGGTTAATGGGCAAATAAAGGCCACAACTTTATTGGTTACAGAATGTGAGTGGTATTGGCTTAGGCACTGGAATTGAACCGACGATATCTGACTCCTGTCTGCCATGCAGGTAGTCCAGTAATGGTCAACCACCAATAGGGAGGAGCCCTGTTGATGTACATCAACAAAGAGCTACCCCAGGGTCTCTGTTGGGATCATGGCATGGCCCTAGCCCCTACCCAGGCTTCAGACAAGATCCACACCCCCAGATCCCTTTAATGGAATACCCTTAAAGTGGAGGGGCAGGAGATGGCCACAACCTCCCCTCCCCAGAACCAGGTTTTACCAATGCCTAACCGCCAAACCTTACCAAAGTTGTGACGATTGCTACGAGGTAGGCAAAAACCAAATGGCCGGTGTCAATTTGCCAAGTGGAAAAATTCCAACCAGGCCCCTTCAACAGGCGACCAACCGAGGTCCATAGCAAGGTCAAGATGTCGAATGCATGAAAAGAGGGCGGGAGGGCGGGAGATCCAATGAAGTGGGAACCAGAAGGGAGATCCCCCCCCGCCCCTGCCGCACAGCTCCTTAAATGTGCCAAGCCGTCACAACTGCAGCTAGAATTTTGTTAGCTAAGAATTGGAAAACACAAGAAGTCCCAACAGTGGAGGAATGGCAGATGAAGATGATGGACTTTTCAGAGCTAGCTGACCTGACTGGAAGAGTCCGCGACCAGAAGGAGGAGGAGTACCAGGATGATTGGATGAAATTCAAAGACTATTTAGTTAAATATGCTAAGATAACTTAATTGGAAAACTTGCAAATACCAGATAGTCTTAGGATTGAAATATGTGATGTTAGAAAATAATATGTTTAAAGTTAAAATGAAAAGGAAGAAAGATGTTAAGTGACTAAGTTAATTTTATGAGAAAATTGGTTTTGGAAAACTGTTACAATGATATACAATGAAACTCAGCCAGGGGGATTTGAGGAAGTCATTTAACAATGTCACTTAGATTGGATTAAGTACAGTTAAGATCTATGGTTGTTTGTTTGTTTAAAATTCTGGAAAATCAATAAAAAAATTGGGGGGAATTAAATGTGCTAAGCCATGCTCCACGGTCAGCCAAATTGGCTGGCTGGGGGCCATGATGCGGCTGGGGACTCCCCCATGATGCGGGGGCTTAGCCCCACCCCCGCTGTGAGTGGGAGACCACATGGCCTGCCTGCAACACCGTCCCACAAGGAAGTGGAGCGACTTTAGCCACAAGGTGCTCTCCAGGAATCAACATGGCCAGTGGACATAAATGGAGAAAGTTGGGAGTCCAACAACATCTAGAAGGCCTCGCATTCTCCCCCAGACATCAATTGCACCTTTGAAATCCTGGTAATGTCCAGGAAAATCCAGACGTATGGCAGCACTAACAAAACCAGGCCGCACGCTTTCTCAGGTGGATGCCACAGTCTGCCTAATGGTAGAGCCAGCACTGCTATGAACTCAGTGAAAACTCCTCTCCTTGACATTTGGAGCTGGAGAAAGAAGATCCATCGACCAGGTTGCAGAATGTTATTTGGAATCAAGAGGTCTGGATGCTTGGGTTGCTTGGGGTGTGGCTAAATGTGGCACCCACATTTAGAAGCACCAAGAGTATCGGTGAAAATCTGCTGCAATTGTGCTTTATGTACTTTCATTTGCTCCAGGGGTGGCGTGGGGGGGGGGGGGGAGAAATAGCATTAATAAAACCAAAACTAATAGAAAATTAATTTCATGTCCCAAACTGCTTTCATTCGATCGCTACTGAATGAAATGTCATGTTGTGTAATGATGAGGGACAGTAAAGGTCACACGGCTCCTTTCGACGCTTCCCTTGGCAGTAGCTCACAGCTGAGGGATTGCTCAAATTGTACAATCTATTTGCTATGTATCTGCAAGCAATATTCAGCCCCCCCCCCCCAAATGTAGAAACCATTTCTCCTGCCTCAGAAATGATTGAAAGAAACCGTGTCTATGTTAAACAGATTTGCGCGCAAATGTTACGGGGAAAATGAAGAAGTTGCGTTTCGGATGCTGGAGGAGGTGATGGTTTGACAGACAGGTCTGGGGTCTGCCTCCTGGTGACTCAGCAACCAGTGGAAGCTAGGAAGTAGAGGGAGAAGAAAGAGGAAGGGAGGGAGAGGGAGGGAGGGAGGGAGAGAGGAATTTAAGTTAGATGTTGACCATTGGCAGTCAGAAAGGACTGAGGACTGAGAGCGCAAATTTTTTAGGTTACGAAAGTACTTGTCTCGTTTTTCAGGTCATAGAGTCTTTTCTGTAGATCAGTTACATTCTGTGTGAGACATTAGTGTTATATGTAGTATAAGGTTGTGGGGGGAGAGGGGGTGCAGTGGTAAAACTTGCATCCATATACTTCGTGTATATGTGGGGTTTTTGTGTCAGTGTCACTTGGGTAGATTCTTTCCACTAATTTATTATTTTTCCTTGGCGATGAGGGAGGTCATTGCATAGGGTTGCCGTATTTCAAACAGTGGAGATCCGGACAGAAAAGGTGATAGAATCAGAAGAATCTTTGTTTGTGTCAGCAAAATCAGCACAGCCAACACGGGCTACCATACGTCCAGATTTCCCCCGACATTTAGTTGATTTCCGCCCAGACGCTGCTGACGAATGCGGTATTCTGGAAATGTCTGGGAAATTCTGGACATATGGCAACCCCATTGTTTGGGTGGGGGCATTGCATGGCTGGTTGTCTTTAATTGACTGCAGTGATAGTTGTTTGCATGGGGTCAAGTGTTGGGTCAAGTTAGCCATATTGATGCGTGTGCTTTCGGTGGGTTCATGTTGTTCTGTGGGTTAGGTAGGGACCTGAGTTTAAAGTTAAGTATTTTCTGTCTGGGTGAGCAGAAGGGGTCTCTGGCTATCTAAGCCTGGTAGGTGCACCCCATTTGATCTGTGTCATGGGAGGAACCATTTAATGCAGGATCAATGCCTAGGCTCGCAAAAGTATTGTGCCCTGTAACCAAATAAAATTTCATTTCAAAAGTGCCTCAACCTTACTGAGATCCTCTGGATGAGCGCGGAGTTGTAGCAGGCTCCCCTTCACCTCTTGCTGCTGGTAAACATAAATGCTACCACAAACAGTTAATACAAGACCTCTGTTGGGATAATGGGACAGAATTAACAAATAACACACCCTAAATAGCGGCCATATTACTCAGCATCCTTCGTAAGTGAGGGTGTCAAAGGTGGAAACAGGAAGCATGAGGCAGTTGGGCTTCCTGTCTCCACCTCCCCGTCTCCAAATATCTGAAGCCACCACCAGGAAGGTCATTTTATTCAATCTGCCTCATTTGCTTTCAGACTTATGCCATCCATCTCTTTCCTTGCTTTGACACTTGTGATTTAATACATAACAAAGATATTCCTACAGTCTTTTTAATGAACCAAGCTCTTTGAAACGGTATTGGGAAGGTTCGTAGCAATTATTCCATCTTGGTATGAACATGACCAACAGTCACACTGACTAAATCATTCTTTAGCGCTCTCAAAAACTATTAAATTTTATATGTACTGCCTGTTTGTATTAAGAATATCATGGAGTTGGAAACAAGGAGGAAGCAAAGGTTAAGTTTCATAATGTTTTCTTTCTGAAGTGGCAGAGCTTTCACACAGCATGCAGCTTTCCTCGTGATAAAATGTTAATCGGAAAAGTTGCCCAACATCTTCTAAATATCTGAACTGAGAAAATATTGGGCACATTCTCGTGCAGGGCTTTCACTGGCAATATTCATTAGGTGAATCCCACCCAAGGACTCGCCATTAGGGATGAGTGAATCTGTCAATTACCTTTTATCTCAGTTTCTCAGTTTCCCAATCTTAAATTCATTGTCTTCATTTCCACATTTGTTTGTGTGTTTGTTTCTTTGTTTTATCTTCACTTTCCCCTCTCATTCAATTTAGGCTGTTAGTATCCTCCTCTTGCCTTCAACACAGTTGGGAACATCATTTGCCCCAAATGAGTTTAGTTTCATGTTCTGATTACGGTAGTGCAATACAGATGGACTTGCCTTTGAGCTCAAGACTTGAGATATTTTGTGTCATCTTATAGGGATGGGCAAATAGATCACTTTTGGTTCTCTCAGTTTTGTTTTGTTTTTAATAAAAAAAATCTTAAATTCAGTTCTCCACATTTCCACAATTGTTTGCAGGTTTTTTTCTAGTACCCATGATTTTTCATGAGTGTTTTAATGCTAATTTCTCCCGAAAGACATAAGCCTTTTCGTATGCAGTTTTGTATGCAATTGCAGTTTTGTATGCAATCTTGCCTAATATAGTCAAACCTCAGTTTTCGAACGTCTCAGGTGCTAAACGTTTCATAAGCTGAATGCCAAAACCCCGGAAGTGAATGCTTCCATTTTTGAATGTGCCTTGGAAGTCGAATGGCTTCCGAGGCCCGTTCCTCAATTTTCCCCATTGAACTTGCTGACAACCCTTTGATCCTCAGTTTTCAAACATTTCAGAAGTTGAATGGACTTCTGGAATGGATTACGTTCAAAAACCGAGGTTCCACTGTATCCTTTTTTTTTTTTTTTTTACAAAGCAGTTTCTCCAAATCTAACGCATTTTTGCGGGTTATTTTCACTAAAATGTGCTTTTCTAGACACACTTTACCCTAGTGTGTGCATTTTTGTATGCAATACTTGGCACCAGCATTTTCCACTTCCTGCCGTATGTATTACTGTCTCCCTGTTGGGCAGAAGTCATGGGTGGTGTCTAAGGTACAAGTCTTACTATTGGTCCTTTTAGCTCTCAGCTGTTAACCCTGACCGTCAATGGCTCTCCAAGGTTTCAGGAGATGCCTGGGATTGTACCTGGCTCCTTTTTCCTGAAAAGCATGCATGCCTACTACTGAGCCACAGCCCTTCCCCAGTTCTTCTTTTATAACATAGTTGTGTGATCAGATCCCATTTTCTCCCTGGCTGTTCTCTTTCTCGCAGCCCTTATCTTTCCTTCAGAAGCTTTGTTGACGAGGGAATTGGCCTGACGTTCTTTACCTCTGGGTTATATTCCGAGGAAGCAGGGTCATTCCATTACTGCAATTCATCTTTCTATCTTTACTCACTATGGCCTGTGATAGCAGTAAGAATGGGGAGCTTTGACAGAAGAGTCAGTTGTAATAAAAGCCACAAAGGTAGGATGCTTTCTGTACGCCAGGCAGAGAGACCCCCACAACAAGGTGCTGTTGATTCACACTCCCCTCGGGAAATAGGTGACTTGTAAACAGTTCTCCTCTCTCTTTTCAAGAGAGATAAATCAGGAGAGCGAGCAAAACGAGGAGCGCCGAACAAGGAAGAGCGGGATGTGATCAGAACTTCATTTCCGCTCAAATCGCTTTTCACTTAATGCGGCGACCTTGCCACATTTCGTTAGCTGTCCTGAGACCAGAACCAACCTTCTAGAAATGTACTTTGCTGGCAAAAGTTCTCAAGAGCCTTTCTGAAGAAGAAAGTTTTCTCTGAGTGAATTTTTTCTCTCTCTTGAAATATCGTTGCAGTCCAACAATATGTTGCAGGGGGGAATCGTGCTATACCGTATTTTTCGTTCTATAAGACGCACCAGACCATAAGACGCACCTAGTTTTTGGAGGAGGAAAACAAGAAAAAAAATGTTCTGAATCCCAGAAGTCAGAACAGCAAGAGGGATCTGGCTTTTGGGATAGCCTCTTGCTGTCCTGGCTAATGGGATAGCCTCCCACAGCCTCTCCCAGGCAGGGGGATGAAGGCTCCCCCTGCCCGGAAGAGGCTGTGCACGGCTAAGGCAGAAGCTAGGACAGCAAGCATGATTGCTGCCCAGCGATCCCACTTGCTGTCCTGTCTTGTGGGATAGCCACACGCAGCCTCTCCCGGGCAGTGGGAGGAAGGCTCCCCCAAGAGCCGCGCTCCCTTTAAAGAGCATGCGGAGCGTGTGTGTGGCTCTTGGGGGCTTTTCCCCGAGGAGGGAGAAGGCCCCCAAGAGCCGCACACATGCTCCACATGGCTCTTTAAAGGGAGCGCTGAGCAGAGCCTCCCGCCTGCATTCGCTCCATAAGACGCACACACATTTCCCCTTACTTTTTAGGAGGGGAAAAGTGTGTCTTATAGAGCGAAAAATACAGTACTTTCATAGCAGGGTGGGGGAACTTTTTCAGCCTGAGATGCCACAGGACATCTGAGGGTCACTTGCCAGAGGTAAAATTGGACAGTGGAACAAATGTGAAATTTACCTTTGAACAGTAGGCTACCTTATATCTCCCATGCAAGCAAGAGTTCAAAGATGTAGTCCAGCCGGGGGGGGGGGGACCTCCTGGAGGGTGCAAAGCAAGGGAGTGAGGGATGCAGGCCTGGGACAGGGTGTGTGGCCTAGGAAGAATCTTGAGGGGTGGATATAAAATTGAAGGGCTGGTTTAGAACTTGTGTGCCTTGCTTATCCAGAAACATAATCCTGAATAGTACCTCTACAATTATTTCAGCCACCTCCATTGTTTCTGCCCTCCCATTGCACTTAGGCAAAATTCGCTACAGTTAAACCACTTTGCTAAATTATTTGTAGACTAGTGGAAACTGGTAAAACCTGCCAATCTTGATTCAAGAAGAGTCTTGGACCCTCTGAGAATTGTCGGAGGAAAACGTTGCAAAATATCGATAACGGCTAGTCATGCAGTTTCCCGGCAATGTCAGCATGAAACCCACAGCCATCTAGCTCTGGGTTTCCCAAACCCGGGTCTCATCTGTTTTTGAACTATGATTCCCATCCTCCCTGACCACTGGCCCTGCTAGCTACAATGGGAGTTGTAGTCCCAAAGCCGCTAGAGACCCAAGTTTGGGGAACCCTGGTCTAGATGATCAAGGCTGTAATCTTATGCACTTTTTATCCTGCTGAAGTCAGTGGGGGTTTCCGATATGGAGAGTGGTTTTACTGTTGGAAGTAAAGGTACAGTGGTACCTCGGGTTAAGAACTTAATTCATTCTGGAGGTCTGTTCTTAACCTGAATCTGTTCTTAACCTAAAGCACCACTTTAGCTAATGGGGCCTCCTGCTGCCGCCGCGCCGCCGCTGCACGATTTCTGTTCTCATCCTGAAGCAAAGTTCTTAACCCGAGGTAATATTTCTGGGTTAGCGGAGTCTGTAACCTGAAGCGCATGTAACCTGAAGTGTATGTAACCCGAGGTACCACTGTAGTCAACAAAAGAGGCATAGGCCATATCTGTCTGCTGTTTAGTGTGATGCCTGCAAGGACTAGACATTCTAGGGCAGTGGTTTTCAACCAGTGTGCCTTGGCACCCTGGGGTGCCTTGAATGATGCTCAGGGGTGCCATGGGCAACCCTGGCCTCTGTCCCTCTTTCCTTCCCTCCTTCCTCTGATGCCCTCTTGCACAACTGCCTCCCAAAAGCTTTCACAGCTGTTTATTGCAGCAGGCCTGGCTATAAGCTCCATAGGTGAATGGTGTCTCTGGGGTTGACCAGGAGGTGCTTCCCAGGCCCCCGTGGGGCAGTGTGTGGCACCTCTCTTTGGGGCAGGGGGGGCAACTCAGAGACCAGGGGTGGCAGCTGCAGCTGCCCAGAGGACTCCCAAGGAGAGGGGAGAGGAAAGGAGGCTGAGGGAACCCTCCACAAAGGAGAGTGTTCCAAAAAGGGTGAGAGATTGCCAGCTCTGCAGGCAAGGCGTGACGTAACTGGGCTCCTGAGCCCCACAGGGGTCCTGCAGAAAGAATGCAGTTGGTCAAGGGAGCCATGGACTCAAAAAGGTTGAAAACCTCTGTTCTAGGGGAGAAAGTGGGAGAAGCCTTAGTGGGTCAAACTGCAGCTTGAGGTGGGGCCAATGTCGCCCTGTTTTGTTTTAAATACAAGGCTATGACTGGATCAATCTGGTTTTGCACTGAAGTGGTTTATAAAAATGATCCACAGGACTACTCTAAGACTGCACAAGGATTTGGGCATGCTCAGCGAATCTTTGGTCTTTTGCTGTGTGAATAGCACAACATCTTCTCTCTTTTAATGGTGGCTTCCCATGGGATATTAGTAAGGGGCTGCTGTTTGAGAATCGCATTCTCATAGTCCCCCGCAAGAATGCAGAACTAGTTCCATAGATCTTTGGATTTCAGTTATAGTACTTACTAGAAAAGATAGTGGTGCACATGGTTTTATTGTAAAAACTGATCAGCTGCAAACTTGTACTTGAGCTCCACCTTTAGGACATTTGAGAGAGAGAGCCAGTCAACCATTTGCCTAATGTTTGATTAAAACAAGGGCATTTTAATGGAACTTTGAGCCTCTGGTTACAATTCTCAATTACCTGTTTGGACAACCTGGCTGTTTACCATAGAAATAATCCAATCTTCCTCTACATAGACTTGCCATAAGGCAGACCAGGCTACACACCAGTTGTGATAGGAACCCATTGAAATGCAGCTTCTAAATTGCTTTAAAGGTTGGCTAATGTATTTCTAAAATCTTAATGGTTTGGTTGTATAATAACACTGGCATACCGAAATAATTCTGCAGATATGCCCCTGCTGTTCCTTAATGAATATGAAATTCTAAATCAATTCTCTCTCTCTCTCTCTCTCTCTCTCTCTCTCTCTCACACACACACACACACAGAGAGAGAGAGACAGACAGACAGACAGACAGACAGACAGACATATATGCACATTTCATTTAGAGTTTCAGGTGAAGATTGGAGTGGTCTATGTATTGAGAATCCACAAAAGCAATTACTGCTGTCTCATTTTTTTCCAGCAAAAAATATGAGATTTCCAACTGCTACAGTCTCGACTTCTAGCTGCTACAGTCTTTGAGAGATAATGAGTTCACTGCCTAAAGAACACTTTCTGTGGAAGTGAGGGGAAAAATAATTTGCAGGAATGTTTTTTTTGCTGAGAGTGATTGAAAAGTGCTTCCAAACTCCATTGTTGACTCGAACCACCGTTTCCAAAGAGCCATGTAAAATATTGAAACTTGAAATTATATTGGTTCAGATAAGAGGCAACACCTGGAGAAGTGAAAATCTGCCCCCGCCAAAGAAATGATCAAGTCATTTGCCTGAGGAAGAATACCTGTATATGCATAGAATTTCACTTTGCTGCCATTCCTCCACAACTTTAAAAAATTTTGCTAGGTTTTCTCAAAACTCTTTTAGCGTTCCCTCAGAATTCTTCAGATGAAAGCAGAAACTGCATCTGGCATCAACTTCAGATAATTTTGTTTCTGTTGCTTAGTCGTTTAGTCGTGTCCGACTCTTCGTGACCCCATGGACCAGAGCACGCCAGGCACTCCTGTCTTCCACTGCCTCCCGCAGTTTGGTCAAACTCATACTGGTAGCTTCAAGAACACTGTCCAACCATCTCGTCCTCTGTCGTCCCCTTCTCCTTGTGCCCTCCATCTTTCCCAACATCAGGGTCTTTTCCAGGGAGTCTTCTCTTCTCATGAGGTGGCCAAAGTATTGGAGCCTCAGCTTCAGGATCTGTCCTTCCAGTGAGCACTCAGGGCTGATTTCCTTCAGAGTGGATAGGTTTGATCTTCTTGCAGTCCATGGGACTCTCAAGAGTCTCCTCCAGCACCATAATTCAAAAGCATCAATTCTTCAGCCCTATATGGATGTAAACACTCATACATCAAATCTGCATGTGAGTGGAGTGTGACCATTTTGTCTGTATAGGGCATTCAACATGGGATTTTTCTAAGACCAATGGTTCTCATCACTGGCCAGCATGTGTCAAGCTGGAGATGGTCTCTTCATTATGCTTTAGATTTCAGCCAATGCAGCAGCATTCCAAGTATGAAAGCCCCATAGGAATCTAGTTTCCCCAGCATCTAGAGCAGTCATACGTCCGGATTTTCCCAGACATTACCGGGATTTCAAAGGCGGAATTGACGGGGTGGGGGGCAATTTCCAAAATGTGGCGCATTGTCCTGGATCTGATGCAAGTCAACCAAAAAAATCACATTTTTGAGAAGAAGAAGAGGAGGAGGAGGAGGAGGAGGAGGAGGAGGAGGAGGAGGAGTTTGGACTTGATATCCCGCTTTATCACTACCCAAAGGAGTCTCAAAGTGGCTAACAATCTCCTTTCCCTTCCTCCCCCACAACAAACACTCTGTGAGGTGAGTGAGGCTGAGAGACTTCAGAGAAGTGTGACTAGCCCAAAGTCACCCAGCAGCCGCAAGCAGAGGATCCCAGAACCGTCCGTACGGCGCCGGAGCAGCGCCGCCGGCAACCCGCTATGTACAGCGTATGTGCGGCGTCGCTATGTACGGCACATGTGTCGTACATAATGACACCACACATGCGCCCTACATAGTGACGCCCCGCCCCGGGTGTCACAATGCCTTCGTTCACCCCTGGATGGGTGGGTATTGTATCGTATCATATTGTATTGTATTGTATCGTATTGAATAAGCCGTTCCTATTTTCATCAAAGAAATGTTGGAGGGTATGCTATCCAAATCATAATGAGTCTTTGGCTAGGAGTTAAGGAAGGCATTGTTTTCTGCTCTGCCCTGTATCCCCTGCAAGGAACACACTGATAAGTCAGCACCCAGCAGGACTGAACCCATAGGGAAGACATTGCCAGAGCAGCACCCTGCAGGATTTAATCCACCAGCTGATGAGTGGAGAGTTCAGTCCTGCAGGCTAACAAGCTCTGCTTCATCCCAGACAGGGAACGCACAAATGAAGCCGACCCCAGCAGAATTGGATCCCGCCCATCACTTGACATGGGCAAGGTTTGGGGGAAATGGCCTAGTAAACTTACTCGTACTCCTTAGTGAGCTAAGGTTGGCCAGCAGACCATTATTGGCCTGTAGGCTGGAGGTCTCCCCTGTTTTGTTTTGTTTTGTTTTGTTTTTTAATAATTTTTTAATTAGATTTTCCACAATGATAACACAAACCACAAAGCAAAATGATACATGAAAACAGAAAAAGAAAAAAGAGCAATCAACAGATAAACAATAACAATAAACTTAATTCTTCACAAATCCCACCTATTAAACATCTTGGTTGACTTCCTCAAATCCCTCCCTTCTGAGTTTCCTTGTAATTAAAAGTAACAGCTTTCCAATATCATTATTAAACTAAAACAATTTCCAATTATAGTCCATCTTATTCACTTTTCTTAACATTCTAAATCCCATTTATTTAATTATAACTTAGTTTAATCCTAGGCCTATTTGTTTCTTTCAAGTAATTTCTAATTTTTTATATTACAATATTTATTCAAATAGTCCTTAAATTTCCTCCAATCCTCTTACAACTCCTCTTCTTTCTGGTCGCGGATTCTTCCAGTCAGGTCAGCTAGCTCCAAAAAGTCCATCATCTTCATCTGCCAATCTTCCACTGTTGGTAGTTCTTGTGTTTTCCAATTTTTAGCAAGTAATATTTGGGCGGTCTCCCCTGTTTTTGAGTATGCATCTCATTTGAAAGCAATGCAATGAGCATGGGTATGCCTGCTGTCACATATCCAGATGTCAAGGTGTTCTGACCCAACTCGTCAACTGCATACAACTGGATTTCGCTAGCCCTGAAAATGGAAAGTGAGGGAGGTCCCTAGCGAGGAGGATCGGCAACTTGAGATGTTAGAATATGCAGAATTAGTGGGTCTCACAAGTAGAATAAGGGAGCAAAAAGAACAGGTATTTAAGGAGGAGTGGGATTTTTGTGGTTGAGCTTATCGAAAACAATTGTGTGCAGTTGAAAACTCTAGCAGTATTAAAGTGAATTCAACAGTATAATAAATACCAAAGTGATGTGAGATAGGAGAAGAGAATTAGGTGCATATATCAAAATATGCAGGAATGGTTGGAAAAGTCCAATGAACCTTGGAAGGGGAGGTGTAAGGTATAATGCAAGAGGTTTCACCTGTAACGCAAAATATGAAAATTTAATAAAAATTATAAATAAATGAATAAACAACTGGGTCGGATAGGGAATTTAAGTCCAGTTGCTTCAGAAGTGGGTATACATTCCTTTTCCTTTCCAACACTGCCCCCTGCCACATCCCCACTGCAAATTCCATCACAAGGGATGCAAAAAATAATAATAACCAAAAGGGTTTCTTTTGCTAGAGGTGAAAACATGCTGTGAAATTCTTCCATCTCATTTTGTCTTGGCAGCTTGAAGAAGCTGAACACATCTCATATAAACAGATATGACTGTACACTTAGCATGCCTTTTTTCCTTCCTTCTGTCAGATTTTTACTGTTTCATATATTGATCCCTGAAAACATCCACAATGCCTGTCTAGAGCAATTTGCGTCATACGCTTAATACAATTATAGTGACTTGAGAGAGCTTCCAAGTTCTCTTTAAGCAGGGCAGCAGAGGCCTCTGCTAGATGTTCCAAGCCAAGCCAAGCCTACCTGGCAGGTGGCTAAAATATTCGGATACAGCAAACCTTCAGGTATACTGGGCCGAGGCCGTTTAGGGCTTTAAAGGTCAGAACCAACACTTTGAATTGTGCTCGGAAATGTACGAGTAACCAGTGAAGATCCTTTAGGAGCTGTGTTATATGGTCCCAGCGGCCATTTAAGGGTGTCATGGGGAGAAATGGTCAAAGTCGTGCATGTTTTGTACTTTCATAAAAATCTCACAAAGCTACAAGCACATGGTTCCTTCATCCCACATGTGCAGCCATTTCAGTGCCCTCTCCACCCAACCAGATCTTCAAAATCAGCACAGCACAGTTCCCATAAGTGTAAGAGTCACAACATTTAATTAGCAGGCACTGATGGAAGTAGCAATAACAGCTTTTGTAACCTGTGCTTCCTTCTGCGTTACAAATGAAATCTATTTTTACCCATTCAGCAAGTGTTACAAGTTCCTAATGTCATTTGAGGACTCATGAAACGAAGTTCAGCTAGGTCACTTCTTCATCACATCAGACTGTAATTGACTTCTGATTAACATTTTGCCTGCCCTTTCAAGCTCCTGAGAATAAGATCAGGGTGGTGAAGTTTAATTGAGAGGTCTTTGTTGTTCAAAGTTTTGGACAATGAGAAGGTTGGCACACATTTTGCAAAACATGCCCCAGCACAGATTTAGGATGGTGTTATCACTTGGTTCCATCATCCGCAGTTCTTTCAAGGTGATTTGGTGAAGTCAGTGGACTTTATATGAATGAAAAAAGGGAGCTGTGCTGGCACATAAGAAAAAATCCCAAATCCATATTAGGGTGATATCTCTATCAACTTTATGGGGAGGAAACAAGGCAAAAAGTTGGGCACTCTCTGATGCACCTCAGCGTATCTTATTATTAAGGTAAAAAAAAAAGATAAAGGACCACTGGACAGTTAAGTCCAGTCAAAGGTGACTATAAGGTTGCGTTGCTCATCTTGCTTTCAGCCCAAGGGAGCCAGCATTTGTCCAGAGACAGCTTTCTGGGTCATGTGGCCAGCATGACTAAACCACTTCTGGTGCAATGGAACACCGTGACAGAAGCCAAAGCACACAGAAATGCCGTTTACCTTCCCACCGCAGCCATACCTATTTATCTACTTGCACTGGCGTGCTTCTGAACTGCTAGGTTGGCAGGAGCTGGGACAGAGCAACGGGAGTTCACTCCATCACGGGGATTCGAACCGCCGACCTTCTGATCAGCAAGCCCAAGAGGCTCACTAGTTTAGACCACAGCGCCACCCGCGTCTCTCCCATCTTGTTATTAGCATAGGCTGACTCAGTAATGTGAAATACTACACCAAATCGCCCCAATTTATTCAGTGTATTGAGTTGTTGCATACCCTTAGCAAATAGGACAATGTTACTTTCTTCTGCTTCCATCTAGCTGGGTGACCTAAAGGCACTGCCCTAATACAAACGTTGGAATCTTTGCTTATATTATTAACCAAGCCTTCATTAAAAGGAAGAAAGATTTTGGCCAAAATGAGGGAGAGAAGGGGATTGTAAAGCCTTCCTGCCAGCCAATAACATGCTTTTACATTGACTGCAGGCTCCGTGTCATCTCTTTGCAGAAGGATACAGTCCCGATAAAACAGGCAGGTACAGCCGATGCAACGAGGCACATGGAAGAAATTCTTCTATCTAAGGTGAAATTAAAATGATATGACTGCTTAGCCAAGAGAGGCGATGAATAAGAGATAATCTGACAGAGGTACAGTATATGAAATAACTAATAGCAGAAAATGAAGGTCACCTGGGGGTATTTATCCTCTTGTGAAGCACCAAATGAAAGGAAGTGAAAACTGGCATGAAGTATGGTGTTAAAACAAGACTGTGGGATCTGATGCCAACCACGGTCCTCCTCTTCCCCCCAAGTCAAATGCAAAGGACTTCCGCACTGAACCACCAGGTGACTTTCCATCTCAGGGTTTGTATATTAGGAGTTGGCAAACCTTGGTGGGGAAGAGTGAGTTAGGTGGGGGCATTCACCACCCCCAAAAGGCTCGTACCCTCCAGAACTTACTTCTGTACATCTCACTCCTTCGCTCCTATTGATAGGGAACTCTCAGTCTTTTTCCCCAACATGCAAGATGGCTGCCATAGCTTAGCCAGCATTCATAACCATCAGAGGCTATTCCACGTTTTAGGGGACCCTGGGCAAAGGTTCCTCTGCCCCCAAATTCCACATCAATTTTTATCCCCCTGCTCAATAGTAAAGAAGAGGAAGGGGAAATTCAAGAGCACTTGTTTACTGGTGTTGGTGAACATGGAACTACTTATGTGCTACTGAGTTATAATTATATGTGGCTTAGGGTTGCCTTATTTCAATTAGTAAAAACCAGGGCACCCCGAAAGTTGTTGAGCTTTTCTTGAGAAGACACCAAAATTTTTGAATTAGGAAACGGCTGTTTTGCATAGAAAGTGTCTTTTTGTAATAGGCCTGCTATTCTAAAAGGGGAAACAAGTGACTTTCTCTTAGGGTTGCCGTATAAAAACCAGAACACCTTGAGAAAAAAATTGGAGACCACCCAAACTGTTGAGCTTTGTTTAGACAAACCCCAAGGTTGTTGAGCGCCTTTTTTTTAACAAAAATGCCAAAGAAACACAGTTTTTTGGTTGACTTCTCTATGATCCACCTTTCATGACCATGTCACTTCTGCCTTTGAAATCCTGGTGATGGACGAATGGCAGCCCTACGTCACTGAAAGAAAGACACAAGGTCCATTCATAGAGGCACTCTACAGTGGACACAGATGGAGAAAGTTGGAGTTCAACATCTAGAAGGCCTCACATTGTCTACAATTTTCTGAACATCTGAAGTGTGATAGGAATTTTATGGTCTTAGATATATGGCAATGTTCATAACCGCACATACATAGATCAACACAGGAAGGCCAACCTGGAACCATTTTGATTCCTAAACTGACCAAATGTTTTCTCTGCAAGGTCAAACTGGAAAAGTCTCCCCATTGTCTCTTTCCTCACAAATCCTGTCTTAAGGACACATTTAAGATATGAATAAGGTGTGAGCCTGTGACCTGGCCCAGGAAATAAGTATTTTACCACTACAAAAGAATGGCCAGGCTCCCCAGGAAATCCAATCAAGCAACCTGCCAGACAGGAGATAAACAAGGACAAGAGAAAAACAACATTTAAATTTCTGTGATGTAGGTGGGATGTATCTGAGGGGTGGTCTTAGGTTACACCCCTTCTGTGATGTATGCATAATGTTTCTGGGGGTGGTCTTGATCTACAGGATGGGAATTTCAAAAGTCTTTATAAGCCCTTGCACAGCATTTTTGTGGGTCCTCTTCCTCTCCTGCGTGTGAGGGGAGCACCTGTTGCAACAGATTAAGAAAGATCAAGCTTACTAGCTGCTTTGCTTCTCAATATTCTCTGGTTGGCCTCTGTTATTTTCTCCTACCAATAGGGAACCTATGTAAGGACTCTATATGGGCTCTTGGATACCCCATAAGGGAAAAGGGCATATTTTTATTTACAACAGAAGGCAATTCGGCATAAAAGAATCCCTTTGGCAGTTTCTGCATTCTTGAAACTACTTGCCCCCCCCCCACCAAGGATGTTGTTCAAGTTTTTTTTTTAGTGTTTTGGTTTTTTTTAGCTAGTGGAACAGGTGAGGAAATGGCTGAAAGCAAAGAAGAGGTGGGGTGAGATTCTTGCAGGGCAGATCAATACTTGCTTCCCACCTAAGGAGGCAGGAAAAGAGATCAAAATTGGTTTTGTACGGTGGGTAGAATTTAATTTTGAAGAGAGGCATAAACTCATGGGGGGGACTTGTTTGTGAGGAGAACAGCTGCCAGAAACCAAGAAAACAGAGTAAGCAGAAGGCTTCCCAATAATAGCACTGCCTAATTATTTTTAATCACACATTTAGGATGAAATGCTGTATCCACCCACCTTGGACAAAACGTTTCACCTCATTTTTCAAACTCCTGAACTGCGGGCCATGTTTTTGCTCAGTTTGTTGGCCCTCATCCAGCCCATATCGTATCTGTGCTCAGTTGTTCATTTAGGGATTGAGTAGATGCCTCTGGATTTGATGGAAATAAAAAAACAGAGCTGGTTGCTGTCAGTACATTGATTTGGGCTATAAATTGCTCCTTATAGGATTTTTTAAAAATGGAACATTTATCTTAACCAAATCACCTACTCTCCATCCCTTATTCTTCACCAGCGAGAAACGCAAGTTGTTTTTGTATGCAACCGAAAGAGCAACAAATCCATTCTCATTTGTTTTGTCTGTTACAATGACATCTCAGGTTTACTTCATCCAGACCTTTTGTTAATGGATGGGGGGGACACAGATAAGATGCCACGGCACATTCCCTGACCTGTTTGGTTAACTCCAGATGAGCTATTTTAATTATCTAATGGGCTTTGCAAAATCTGCTTGAAGTTCTGGTTGCATTGCAACACTTTAACTGTTGAACACACTGCTATTTACACTCAGCAAGGAGTGTCTTTCCTGATGTCTTTGCTGCAACTCAGAATATCAGCTCAGCCAGGAAGCCCATATGCAACACCTCATCTCCCTATTTTTCAAAAAGAGAGCTGAATCAATGAAGAAGATGGGAGGGAGGGGAGAGAAAGAGCATACTAAATTAGCCTTTGGCTTAGGGAGTCCTACTTCTGAGGGCAGTTTGTGAGTCTGCATTTTTTGGGGGTAATCCACTTTGGAGAGATTTGTATCCTCAAAAGTGGGGTGTAAACAAGTGTAATAAATACATTGTACATCTTATAACTGCAGCACGTCTTGCTGATGCTAGACACTGGAGGACATTAAACGTGAAGTTTGGTATGCTTATGTCTGGGAATTACTTTTGATGGAAAAGTTAACAGAAAGGGTACGTAAAAGAAAACAACGTGAGAAACTACATAACTTTTACATAATGTGGTCCTCCTTTATTACATATGCATCAAAGAAAGAACATGCATTTAAACCCCTAAGACACATGGGAGCATGTGGAATGATATTTTTTAAACCAGCACCTGTAGAAATAATTTTTTATTTGATTATATTACTTATGTAATTACCTGGACATAGTTGGGGCTGGTTTTTTGGGGGGGGGCAGGGAAAAACTGTATTTGATTGCTTGTTTTTGATTGTATGTTATTCTTATATTCAAATAATAAAATATCTAATAAATAAATAAATAAATACATTTTAGGAACCTGGGAAGCTGCCATATACAGTTGTACCTCGGCTCTCAAACACCTTGGGAGTCGAACATTCTGGCTCCCGGACGATCAAAAACTGGAAGTGAGTGTTCCGGTTTTTGAACATTCTTTTGGAAGCCGAACATCTGACGCGGTCCAAGGTATGACTTTACTGAGTCAGACCATTGCTCCATCTAGCTCAGTATTGTCTACACTAACTGACAGCAGCTCACCAGGGTTTCAGTAAGTGTCTCTCCAAGCCCTGGCTGGAGATGGCACAGGTTGAAAACTAGGACCTCGTGCATGAAAAGCAGATGTTCTGTCAGTGAGCTGCAGCCCTTTCCCTGAATATATCAGGTATAAAGAGCCTGAGGGTCAGATGTCCTGAGGGGGACCACTTCCATGATTAAGGGTGATCATGTGTCCTAGTTTACATTCTACAATCCTCTATTTTCCCTGTTCAGGTCTGGTAGTATCTCTGGTGGGGGACGTGCCCTTAGGGTTGCCATATACCCAAAACTGCAAATGCAGTCAAAGCTGTTGAGCTCTTTAGGGGAACATCTCCCCTCCCCCCAAAATAAGTTTGCGGACTTTAGGGGATTTTTTTATTTGTTTCTTTAAAAAAAAATACCCCCTTGCCATATGTCTGGGTTTTCCCGGACATTTTGCCAATTTGGCAAAAATCCTGCCCGGACGCCAAAATGCTGTCCGATCCTAGACGTATGGCAACCCTATGTGTCATGCTCCTTCTGAGGTAGTTTGTCCACTTTTTGTTCCCAACCTGCACTCACCTTTCGCCTGTGGCCTCTAGAAGCTGTCAGCATGAGACAGCGGCCACCCCCTTGGCAACGGCATAGATTGGCCAGCTAAACCAGGTGAGGGTAGCCGATGGGTCTCAAACCCTCGGTGAGTTAAGGACTTCCCCTGCGTGCAAAGACAGGCTCTGGCAGATGGAGTGGATGAGACCAATAGTGGGCCCAATGGTCAAGTAGGCAGTTTCTTCTCATACCGTAGAGGGAAGTGAGGGGCATATGGGGCTTGTCAACCTGGGAAGGTAGCTCATCTGGGAGAAGAAAAACACGGATCCTGTTAGGAGCATCCTACTCTCATGTAGGACCCTGGCAGAGACACATCCCCTACTGCCATGTTCTTTCCCTCCTGGCCTCTTGTTCGGGAGCTTCAAAACCTTTCTTCAGTCCTAACATTACAGCGACTGATACCAAGAAGCATCAGCACGCTTAGGGATCCTGCAGAGTATTCACGGTTTGTGTAACAGAACTCAGTAGCACAGCATTTTGGCTAATCTACTTTTATTTACATATAATACACTCAGAGCATTCTGTCTTAGCTCCTTCCTCTTTCTCATCAGACAGCAAAGAGAGAAAGGACAAAGGACAATAGTCCTATATTCCAGAACACAGTAACACAAAACATCTTGTCTCCGTCACTTCCCACACTGTGGAATGAAAACATACACCGTCATGAGATAGACAACAATCTCATGACTGCAAACACGGAGCAAGAATCCTAACAGATCCTAACCTTGCGCTGCCTTGTGGGATATCTTCATGAGAAGAAAAGGCTATGGAGTACACAAGTCCCCTAAGACGGTTAGATGGTGCCTTTGTACGTCTCCTTCTGGCAACTCCTGCAGCCAAGCGGGTGCCAAACATATTGCTCTGCTTTCTTTGGGCCACATCAACGAGGCTGAGAGCTGGGGGGGGGGTCATCTGGGCCTCCAGATGACCTCCATACATGCTACCCAGGCTTGCACCTCGGGGAGGTCACGTTGATGTTGCTAACACAGCCGTTTGACTTCACCCCTGGAGGTGCACTCCATTGTCTCTCAAGACAGACAGATGCCAACAAAGTTATAAACTGCCCTGTGCTCTTTCGACGAAATGCTGTATATAAATTTAATGAATGAATAAATGAAATAAACCCAGTACAGCATTGGATTAGAGAAAAAAATATTCAGCTCTCTTCCCAATTTGACTCTTATCAATATAGTGTATTATTAACAGCTTAAAAAACATATTCCTACAAATCAAATTTGCTTGGCCACTGATTGTTTATATGCATGCTTCTTATGGACTTTCATCCAACATTTTACCATATGTTTCACCAGTTTCAATTTATAACTTACTACAGGACAATTAAAAAGTTTGAGAAATTAGCATTAACTGCTACAATTCTTTAATCTGAAATATGTTTACACTTAATTCTTCCAGCACCGTATCGCCATCCAACCAATTCAGGATCTGCTTTGATGTGATAAACATCTCGACTATAGATTAAGCAGTGAGCATTTTTGAGTCTGCAATGTAATTACTGCTACGTTCCTATAATTTCCTGTCTGACTGAACTATCTATAAGCATCAGTCAATAGCTAGGCTGCAGATGTCCTCCAATTTCATCCAGATATCCTATCTTCAGGTTTAATAAGCCTGTATTCTGAACAGTTTTTATCTCGTGGCCAAAGCCCTGTTGCCTTTAATATTAATATGTTCCTCCTGGTTGCCATCTCCTGGAGAGATTTTGGTTATCTGTGGCATCACTTTCATATGTGTAGGCCTCCAGCTTTTCTTTCTGCTTTGATAACCTTCTCACATTTATATATTACCAAAAAAAGAATCCTCAATTTTTTTCAGTTGGCCTTCTCTGGGATCAATTCCCCTCAGACTCCAAAGTATTCCTCCTCCGCCGCCGCCTTTTACCCAACTGATTTACGACATTCTTCCTTTACAGCAGAGGTTTTTAACCTTTTAGAGACCATGGCTCCCTTGACCAACTACAGTGATACCTCAGGTTACAAACACTTCGGGTTACAGACCCCACTAACCCGGAAGTAGTAGAGAGCCAGTGTGGTGTAGTGGTTAAGAGCGGTAGACTCGTAATCTGGTGAACCAGGTTCGCGTCTCCGCTCTTCCACATGCAGCTGCTGCGTGACCTTGGGCTAGTCACATTTCTCTGAAGTCTCTCAGCCCCACTTGTTGTGGGGGAGGAAGGGAAAGGAGAATGTTAGCGGCTTTGAGACTCATTCGGGTAGTGATAAAGTGGGGTATCAAATCCAAACTCTTCTTCTTCTTCTTCTTCTACTACCTCAGGTTAAGAACTTTACCTCAGGATAAGAACAGAAATCGCACGGCGGCAGTACAGCGGCAGCAGGGGGCCCCATTAGCTAAAGTGGTGCTTCAGGTTAAGAACAGTTTCAGGTTAAGAGCAGGCCTCTGGAACAAATTAAGTTTGTAACCAGAGGTACCACTGTATATTCTTTCTGCGACACCCCTGTGGAGCCCAGTTCTGTCACCCTTTGATAAGCTTCGCCTATTGAACTGGCAGCCTCACCCTTTTTCAAACACCGTCCCTTGTGGGATGTTCCCTCAGTCGCTTCTCCTCCCCCCTCTCCTTGGGAGTCCTCTGGGCAGCTGCTGCTGTGCCCCTGGTCTCTGAGCTGCCCCACCCCTGCCCCAAAGAGAGGTGCCAAAGAGACACTGCCCCATAGGGGCCTGGAAGGAAGCTGCCCCCAGCCTTAGCAGCCCAGTGGAAACTGGCCAAAGGTGAACATGAGACAAACATATGTTGGAAATGTAAAGAAAAAGAAGGGACTTTTTACCATATGTGGTGGGAATGTAGAGATTTTTTTTTAAAGGAAATGATATATAATGAATTGAAAAGAATGTTTAAAATGACATTTGTAAAAAAACAACAACCAGAAGCATTTTTGTTACAGATTGTAGGACAAGACCTGCCAAGAAAAATAAAGAATTTATATTCATGTATGCTACAACAACAACATACATCCTTGCTAGCACAAGGATGGAAGAATGAGGAAATCCCAACAAAAGAACAGTGGCAAGAAAAATTGATGAGTTATGCAGAGTTGGCTAAATTGACATATAAACTGCAGGACAAGGACAACTGTGACTTTAAGGAAGAATGGGAACTTTTTACAAATTATTTATATAGACAACAAAATGAACTAGACTCCTTGGCAGGTTTTGAATAAACATACACAAATTTATTTGTTGATTATTTGATAGATAAGGTAAGGATATGTAAAATTTTATAACTTGCAGAGAACAATATGTGCAGAGAAATCAGAGAGAGGAGCTGAGGGAAGTCCTTGGTGCGGGGGAGGGAGGGATGAAGAGGGGAGAATGTATGTGATTATATGGTTTGATAATTTGCCGTGCCTGCATGGGGGAAAGGCTCCCCTTCACCACCAGGCACTCAGCTCCCAGATGGGCCTTGCACACAGCATGCACAAGAAAGGCCAGGACAGTGCCTGCCTGCCAGTCTGCCTGGTCATAGAATCATAGAATCATAGAATCATAGAGCTGGAAGAGACCACAAGGGCCATCGAGTCCAACCCCCTGCCAAGCAGGAAACACCATCAGAGCACTCCTGACATATGGTTGTCAAGCCTCTGCTTAAAGACCTCCAAAGAAGGAGACTCCACCACACTCCTTGGCAGCAAATTCCACTGTCGAACAGCTCTTACTGTCAGGAAGTTCTTCCTAATGTTTAGGTGGAATCTTCTTTCTTGTAGTTTGGATCCATTGCTCCGTGTCCGCTTCTCTGGAGCAGCAGAAAACAACCTTTCTCCCTCCTCAATGTGACATCCTTTTATATATTTGAACATGGCTATCATATCACCCCTTAACCTCCTCTTCTCCAGGCTAAACATGCCCAGCTCCCTTAGCCGTTCCTCATAAGGCATCGTTTCCAGGCCTTTGACCATTTTGGTTGCCCTCCTCTGGACACGTTCCAGTTTGTCAGTGTCCTTCTTGAACTGTGGTGCCCAGAACTGGACACAGTACTCCAGGTGAGGTCTGACCAGAGCAGAATACAGTGGCACTATTACTTCCCTTGATCTAGATGCTATACTCCTATTGATGCAGCCCAGAATTGCATTGGCTTTTTTAGCTGCCGCGTCACACTGTTGGCTCATGTCAAGTTTGTGGTCAACCAAGACTCCTAGATCATTTTCACATGTACTGCTCTCAAGCCAGGTGTCCCCCATCTTGTATTTGTGCCTCTCATTTTTTTTGCCCAAGTGCAATACTTTACATTTCTCCCTGTTAAAATTCATCTTGTTTGTTTTGGCCCAGTTCTCTAATCTGTCAAGGTCGTTTTGAAGTGTGATCCTGTCCTCTGGGGTGTTAGCCACCCCTCCCAGTTTGGTGTCATCTGCAAATTTGATCAGGATGCCCTTGAGTCCATCATCCAAGTCGTTGATAAAGATGTTGAATAAGACCGGGCCCAAGACAGAACCCTGTGGCACCCCACTAGTCACTCTTCTCCAGGATGAAGAGGAACCATTGATGAGCACCCTTTGGGTTCGGTCAGTCAGCCAGTTACAAATCCACTGAGTGGTAGCATAGTCAAGACCGCATTTTACCAGCTTCTTTACAAGAATATCATGGGGCACCTTGTCAAATGCCTTGCTGAAATCAAGGTAGGCTACATCCACTGCGTTCCCTTCATCTACCAGGCTTGTAATTCTGTCAAAAAACGAGATCAGGTTAGTCTGACATGACTTATTTTTCAGAAATCCATGCTGACTATTGGTGATCACAGCATTCCTTTCTAGGTGCTCACAGACTGTTTGCTTAATGATCTGCTCCAGAATCTTCCCTGGTATTGATGTCAGACTGACTGGGCGGTAATTATTTGGGTCCTCTCTTTTCCCCTTTTTGAAAATAGGGACAACATTTGCCCTCCTCCAGTCTGCCGGGACTTCGCCTGTTCTCCAGGAATTCTCAAAGATGACTGCCAGTGGTTCTGAGATCACATCTGCCAGTTCTTTTAATACTCTTGGGTGCAGTTCATCTGGCCCTGGAGACTTGAATACATCTAAACTAGCCAAGTATTCTTGTACTATCTCCTTAGTTATTCTGGGCTGTGTTTCCTCTGCTGAATCATTTGCTCCAAATTCTTCAGGTCGGGCATTGTTTTCTTTATCGGCGAAGACTGAGGCAAAGAAGGCATTAAGGAGTTCAGCCCTTTCTGTGTCCCCTGTTTGCATTTCACCATCTTCTCCTCTGAGTGACCCCACTGTTTCTTTGTTCTTCCTTTTGCTACGAACATACCCATAAAAGCCTTTTTTGTTGCTTTTAACCTCTCTAGCAAGCCTGAGTTCATTCTGCTTTAGCTTTTCTGACTTTGTGTCTACACGTGCTGGCTATTTGTTTGAATTCCTCTTTGGTGGTTTCCCCCCTTTTCCATTTTTTGTACACATCCTTTTTTAATCTTAACTCAGTTAAAAGTTCTTTAGATAGCCACCCTGGCTTCTTTAGGCACCTTCCATGTTTCCATCTCATTGGTATTGCCTGACGTTGTGCTTTTAGTATCTCCCTCTTAACAAACTCCCAGCCATCATGAACTCCCTTTCCTTTTAGTATTACTGTCCATGGGATCTCACCCAGCACTTCCCTAAGTTTTATGAAGTCGGCTTTCTTAAAGTCAAGAAATTGAGTCCTAGTATGCTTGGCTGCTCCTTTCCGCTGTATAGTAAACTTCAGAAGAGCATGATCACTCGTGCCTAATGATCCTTCCACTTCTACCCCACTAACCAGGTCATCCACATTGGTTAGGACCAGATCTAAAATGGCTGTTCCTCTTGTTGCTTCTCCCACTTTCTGGACAATGAAGTTGTCTGCAATGCCAGTGAGGAATCTGTTTGACCTTATGCTCTTGGCTGAGTTTGACATCCAACAAATGTCCGGGTAATTGAAGTCCCCCATTACTACTATCTCCCTTCTTTTTGCATGCTTGGCCATCTGTTCCAGGAAGGCATCATCTATGTCCTCCGTTTGGCTTGGGGATCTATAGTAAACTCCCACAATGAGGTCACTGTTATTCTTCTCTCCCTTAATTTTGACCCAAATGCTCTCACTTTGGCTTTGAGGTTCTAAATCTTGGATCTCTTCACAGGTATACAAATCCCTGACATATAACGCCACTCCTCCTCCTTTCTTGTCTGGTCTGTTTCTCTGAAATAGATTGTATCCCTCCATTATTACATTCCAATCGTGGGACTTATCCCACCAGGTTTCAGTGATGCCTATTATGTCATATTTAGTTTGCTGTACCAAGAGCTCAAGCTCATCTTGTTTATTTCCCATGCTTTGCACATTAGTGAAGTCCATTAATCATTCCCCCGTGTCTCTTATTTAAGGATTTTTTCCTCCTACCACTAGGTCTGCGTGCTGTTTGCTCCATTTGGTCTATGACATTTGGATGATCATCTTCATCAATTGATAGACTCCTACCTTCAGGAGCACTGTCTCCCTCCCCCACATTAGTCAGTTTAAAGCCCTCCTGATGAGGTTTCTGAGATTTTTGGCAAAAACATTTCTCCCAACCGTTGTGAGGTGCAGCCCATCGCTTGCCAGAAGTCCATCTTCAAGAAACTGCAGTCCGTGATCTAAGAATCCAAACCGTTCCTGTTTACACCATTTGCGAAGCCAGCTGTTCACTTCCACTATTTTTCCCTCTCTCCCTGGGCCACGTCGTTCAACTGGGAGGACAGATGAGATGACAATTTGTGCATTTAATTGCTTCAATTTCCTGCCCAGAGCCTCGTAGTCTCTTTTGATCTTCTGGAGGCTATTGCTTGCAGTGTCATTGGTTCCCACATGAACCAAGAGGAAGGGGTATTTGTCAGTGGGTTTTATAATTCCTTGCAGTCGTTCAGTTACATCTTGGATCTTAGCCCCAGGGAGACAGCACACTTCCCGAGACATCTTGTCAGGCCCACAGATCACTGCTTCTGTTCCCCTCAGTAGGGAATCCCCTATCACCACTACACGCCTCCTCTTAGGTTTGTTCGGGGTTCTTCCGTGAGCTGTCCGTTCCAAGGTCGCCTGCACATTCCCTGAGGACTGACTTTGCTGCTCGTCTTCATATACCTGATCGACTGTAATGAGGGAGAGATCCTCAAATGGAGTCTGCTCTTCGTCTTCCATGCTAGGGGAGAGGACCTCAAAGCGATTGTGTATTTCTAAACAATCAGAGCGAACCCTGGGCCTCCTACTTCTTTGAGTCACGTTTCTCCATATATCTGGCTCCTGTGTTGGTGAACTAGCCTCCTTCTCAGGGGAGTCCCCTGTCACCTCCTTGGTGGAGACGGTGTGCTCTGTTGCTTCCAAGAAGAGCTCCAGCTCTCTAATTCTTTGGAGTGTAGCTACACGTTCCTCCAGTTGCTGGACTTTGTCTTTTAAGAGGGCAATCAACATGCAATTGCTGCAGGTAAAGCTGCCTGCAACCTTTGGCAAGATGGCAAACATTGCGCAGGAACCGCAGGCGACTGCAGCTGTTCCCTCCCCCTCCATCTTGAGAACGTGTCGTTCGGGGTGGCTACAGCGGTCCTCCATCATAAAAAGCGTGAAGACAGGACAAATAACTTCCCCCCCCAAAAAAAACCTAGGTCTCCCCCAACAAACGTTTGAGACTAGCTCCCCTAAATCTAAAAGATGGTCTCCTGTTTGTCTGTCCATTCCCAACAGCAAGGGCTGCGGACTGGCTGGCTGGGCTCCCACAGCCACTTGCTTGCTTCCTCCAAGGCCACTGCAGCCCCTAGAAACCAGCATCCCCGGCCAGAGGCACCAAACAAAAAACAAGCCTCTGAGAGGCAGAGATGCGAGGAAGCATCAGAGGAGGGAGGGAAGGAAAGATGGAGAGAGACCGGTGTTGTCGGTGTTTGATCGCCTACCGTAAAACATGGGTGCATTTTGCGGGTGTTTGGCACGATTTTCGAGTGAACCAGATGATGTCAGAATTTGGGCAAAAACCATGACCCAAGGCTCCAAGGGCTCATTTTTTTGCCTACCTGGAAACAGCACATATGCAGGGCAAGACGTCACACTGCGCAATTTGCAGGTGTTTGACGCCGTTTTCGAGTGACTTTGATAATGTCCGAATTTTGGTGAAACAAAGCAGGGGGCAATTTGCAGGTGTTTGGCACTGTTTTCAAGAGAATCAGAATTTTGGCGGAAAATGTGACCTAGCGGGTAAGGACACCATGGGCTCATTTTTTGGCCTACAAGAAACACGGTGTATACAGTGCAAAACATTGCAAGAGGCAATTTGCAAATGCCTGGCGCCATTTTCGAGTGAATCGGACGATGTCAGAATTTTGACGAAAACTGTGACCCCGTGGGGTCTAACAGCTGTTAGTTCTGGAATCCTGAGCTCAGGGGTGGTATGTCCCCTTTTGCCACTTGAGGCAAAACAGGAAGTGCCGCCCTATTCTGCACACCACTATACCACCACCACCCGTGGAACCAGAGCCGTCTTTCCCATGGGGCTTAGTGGTGCGTTGCGCCAGGGTGCTGGCCTCTCAGGGGCACCCCAGCCAGTTGGGGAGCAGCGCAGCTTTGCTGACAGCCTCCCCTTTCCCTGTACGCCAGCTGTGCCCCATCAACCATATGGCTGGCGGGCGTGCAGCTTCCTTCCCAAGCTTCTGCGGGAGGAGAACGATACCCGCAGAGGCTTGGGAAAAGATCAACAACTCTGGGAAACGGGGGGCGGGGGGTGGAGGGATCTTTGCACCATGGTGTGGGATATGCTTAAGATGGCCCTGCGTGGAACACTCACCACCACTGTGGCACCTGCCTGTGGCACTGCAGCAGTGCTGGCATTGGTCCCTGAAAGAGCTTGCAAGATCTCTCCCAAATGTAAATAGACATTTTGCTCTCCTAGACATCTTGCAAGACTTTGATGATATCTCGCAAGTTCTTGCAGGAAATCACCTATCTTTTTACCTGTAAGCACACACGTTTAATTTTTGTTATTTAATGCACATTTCTCAATCTACCCCAGTATGTATGTAAGTGAGAGCTGGACCATAAAGAAGGCTGATCGCCGAAGAATTGATGCTTTTGAATTATGGTGCTGGAGGAGACTCTTGAGAGTCCCACGGACTGCAAGAAGTTCTGAAGAAAATCAGCCCTGAGTGCTCACTGGAAGGACAGATCGTGAAGCTGAGGCTCCAATACTTTGGCCACCTCATCAGAAGAGAAGACTCCCTGGAAAAGACCTTGATGCTGGGAAAGATTGAGGGCACAAGGAGAAGGGGATGACAGAGGACAAAATGGTTGGACAGTGTTCTCGAAGCTACCAGCATGAGTCTGACCAAACTGCAGGAGGCAGTGGAAGACAGGAGTGCCTGGCGTGCTCTGGTCCATGGGGTCACAAAGAGTCGGACATGACTAAACGACTAAACAACAACAATCTGCCAGAATTGCACATAGGATTCTGTATCATACGAAATAACGCATCTTGTTTTGTTCTGTCGTTACATTACTTGTGGCATTCTAACACTTTGGGTGAAGCCTCCTCTCCCTTTTCCTTTGAAAAATGAAGTTCTGTGCTTTACACTCAGCATGAAGGGCCATTTAAAATGAAACAGGTAGTTGTTTTGCTACTGCTTTTTTGTGTTCTCAGGTGTCAAAGTTAGCCTCCTAGCTCTGCGCCACAGCAACATTCCCCTCCATGAATCCCTGCTTGGGCTTTCATTGACCATAAGCAATATCCCATGGAGCTAGGTGGTGACACTCCCTGGAGAGAAATTGCATTCAAGGGCTATAGCCTCTGTGCATGTACAGAGTTCATGATTCAGCAAATCTATTAGACCATTTAAAGAGTTGCATCCCCTGATTAAATTACCAAAGGGGAAAAAAGGCATGATTAGCTTTTCTCACAAGGGACACAAGCTAGAGATTTAAGAAATTATTCTATTGCCTTGGAGGCTCTTCAAAGAGCTAAGGCAGGATGGAAAAGTCTCAGAAATAAATAAAGCCTTATTCTCAATTAAAAAAACAAAAAACTCTTTTATTTGCAGCTTTGTAGCTGAGTCCTTATAAGGTGACTCTCTGTGCCCTGACAGGCATAGAATCACCAGTATCACTCAGCAGCAGAAAAGGGGAGAATCTTAAATATCTTTAAATGAACTTTTTTTTTAAAAGCCCCTGTAATTTTGAAAGCTGGCAGCAGAGGGCCATATAAGATAACTAATGTCATTGCCTATTAAGCCACAGAACCATGCTGGAAGTTAGAAGCAAACTATTCTGTATAGCACAATTATATGTAACAAAACCTTAACGGCACAAGAGGGAAGGGGGTAATTGACCCCTGCAAGGAATGGGCAAGCTTGTCCGTTCTGGTTTCTCTCAGTCTCTTATTTTTACAATCTTAAATTCAGCACCCCACATTTCTGCAGCAGTTTGTGGTTTTGAGGTGTTTGCTTGTGAAAATAAATCAGCATTTTCGTGCAAGTTTCTCTCGAGGTTGGTATTTTTGCATGTAGCTAAGTAACCATCATACCCATTTTATTAGGATCAGTCTGTGATAGTGAGCTGGCAAAGGTAAAAGGTAAAGGGACCCCTGACCATTAGGTCCAGTCATGGCCGACTCTGGGGTTGCGGCGCTCATCTTGCTTTACTGGCCGAGGGAGCCAGCGTACAGCTTCCGGGTCATGTGGCCAGCATGACTAAGGCGCTTCTGGTGAACCAGAGCAGCGCACGAAAACACCGTTTACCTTCCTACCGGAGCGGTACCTGAGATGCTTTCAAACTGCTAGGTTGGCAGGAGCAGGGACCGAGCAACGGGAGCTCACCCCATCACGGGGATTCGAACCGCTGACCTTCTGATCAGCAAGTCCTAGGCTCTGTGGTTTAACCCACAGCGCCACCCACGTCCCTGTAAAAGGTTATCTATATGCTGGCCTTTGGCTGAGGAGACCTTTTCTCAGAAGGTCAAGCCAGCTCACTCAGTGGTCAGGGATGATGGCAGCAACCTATTTAACAGAAGAGGGAACACACTATTAGCTTTTGATTTTGGTAGATTGGATTGCCACACATCTGGATTTCCCCAGACATTACTGGGATTTCAAAGGTGGAAGTCCAGGGGGAATTTTAGAAAGGTGACATTTTGTCCTGGATCTTAGGCAAGTCAATCGAAAAAATCAGAATTATTGGGAGAGGGGTTTTTGGGTTTTGGGATTTTTTAGGTGAACAACTTTGGGGTTTGTTTTTAAAAGTGCATCAATTTTGGGGGTTTCCTAAAAGAAGCTCAACCATTTTCAGGGGTTCCTAAATGAAACTCGACAACTTTATTTTGGGGTGTCCTGGTTTTCACTTTTTGAAATATGGCAACCCTAAGCTAGATGCCTCTGCTAAGGGAAGGAGAGATTGAGCTTTGCTTATTACTTCTCTGTGCTGAAGGCACCTTTCCGGCCCCTGGAGATTTGTTCCAGAGTTTTGGGGACCCTCCTTTACAGCAGGGGGATGCTGAGAGAAGCGGGGAGTGGTGAGAATATCCTTCCTCTCCCTTACAGTAGCAGAGGCATCTTGCTGAATCAACAGCTGTCCCTCAGAGGAGGAACGGAGACACTGGATTCCTCCCTGTGCTTCTACATAAGCAAACTGTAGAGAGGGCTCTGGCCCCAAGCAGCCTACAGTCTGCAACTGATAAAAGGGAAGACAATGGATGAGGAGAAAGAAGTGTGATGCAAGGATAGCAAGGCCTAAATGCGAGCAAATGCAGTTACTCCTTACTAGGGTGGAATCTACACACATATAAGAAATGCTGTGAAAATGCTTTTTTTAAAAAAAGTTTTTAAAAATACGTTAAATTTTGCATAGCTCACTGTCGCCATCTAGTGCCACATATGCATATTGCACTTTGCAATACTTTTTGTTCTGTGACAGTTTATAAATTAAAAACAATAAACGTTTTATTTGCAGCTGTATAGCTGAGTTTTTGGTTAGCGCTGTGATATGCTGGCGGTTGAACAAATGTCAAAGGAAAGGTCACGTTTTCAGTATTACTTTCCTCTTCACTCCCATTTATCAACAGTAGAAGTACAAAATGACAGCATGAATGAGCAAGGTTAGGGGTTGTGACCAACTAAGGCCTCCTCAGAGTAGACCCATTGAAATTCGGGGCCCTAAATTAGTTCTATCTATCCATTTCGATGGCTTTATTCTGTGTAGGACTAACATTGTACACAACCCAAGTTGTTTTATTCAAGAACATTTGCACGAGGAACTCTTCCACGAGTGCCTTGCAAACACCCTCCCCCCACCCCCACCCAAAAAAGGTGGCGGAATTGTTTGCATTCAGCTGAAGAATGAAACAGGAAAACTGTAAGAAATACATTTTAAATGGACAAAACCTGAACAAGCAGAAAAGCCCTGTGATCTTGAGATATTTTCAGGCTCTTGGCATCTGGATCTTACACACAAACATACACAGAGCGTAAAATGTTTATTTTGATGATATATATATACTGATCTCCAGCGGTCGTGCGTTCCTGACAGATGAAAGAAAATTATCGGATGAATTCCTTTGTGTGAACATGCTGGGCAGAGTGAAGGGCAAAGGTACCATTTCAGATCTCAGCAGGGTTGGACGAGAATCAATGGTTTGCTGTTGGATACAGTTCAAGATTCTATTTCTTTTCAAAGGAAGGACCGCTTTTTAGAAGCATTTGTTAACAAAGCTAATGCACAGGTCAAAAGGTCACATGCACACTGCCCTTTTTAAAGCAAAGGAGTGGCTGCGTTTGTCACACATCTCCAGCATACAGGCCATTTAAGAAGCTCTCCTCTGCTCCACTGGAGAGAGGCTGAGAGGCCAGAGGGAGTGGAAGACATCCTTTTTGCAGAGAAGAAGGGATGTGGCGCAATGGCAAAGCACCTGGTAGTTTAGACCACAGCACCACACGTGTCCCCTAGTCCTGTAATAAGGAGACTCATTTGCACTGCAACCCTACGTATACCTAGCAGTAGGTCCCATAGAGCTCACGAGGATTTATGTCCAAGCAGATGACACAACATTGATGGCAGAAAGTGAGGAGGAATTAAAGAACCTTTTAATGAGGGTGAAAGAGGAGAGCACAAAATATGGTTTGAAGCTCAACATCAAAAAATCTCAACATCAAAAAAACATGGCCACTGGTCCCATCACCTCCTGGCAAATAGAAGGGGAAGAAATGGAGGCAGTAAGAGATTTTACTTTCTTGGGCTCCATGATCACTGCAGATGGTGACAGCAGCCATGAAATTAAAAGACGCCTGCTTCTTGGGAGAAAAGCAATGACAAACTTAGACAGCATCTTAAAAAGCAGAGACATCACCTTGCCAACAAAGGTCCGTATAGTTAAAGCTATGGTTTTCCCAGTAGTGATGTATGGAAGTGAGAGCTGGACCATAAAGAAGGCTGATTGCCGAAGAATTGACGCTTTTGAATTATGGTGCTGGGGGAGACTCTTGAGAGTCCCATGGACTGCAAAAAGATCAAACCTATCCATTCTTAAGGGAATCAGCCCTGAGTGCTCACTGGAAGGACAGATCCTGAAGCTGAGGCTCCAATACTTTGGCCACCTCATGAGAAGAGAAGACTCCCTGGAAAAGACCCTGATGTTGGGAAAGATGGAGGGCACAAGGAGAAGGGGACGACAGAGGACGAGATGGTTGGACAGTGTTCTCGAAGCTAGCAACATGAGTTTGACCAAACTGCAGGAGGCAGTGGAAGACAGGAGTGCCTGGCATGCTCTGGTCCATGGGGTCACGAAGAGTTGGACACGACTAAATGACTAAACAACAACAGCAATAACAAGCTCAACAAATTGGGGCTGCAATCCTTCCCCCGTTTACCTAAGAGTAAGCTCTTTCAACTCTGTGGCAGTACCTTCCAAATAAACATGGTTAGAATTGCACTGTTACTCTGGATCCAGCCCATTGTTTCCTCTTAGTCTCAGGGCAAGTCGAAGAGGAAGAGGAAGTGATTTAATCCTCAATGAAGAAGTTGGGGGAAGAACTATAAGGTATCAGAATTCTGCACTGCTGGATTTCAAACGGGAATAAATCTTTTGTAAAATGTAACTGAAACATAAATCAGCCTAAAAGAGCAACTTGTGCTTAAATAAAATAGTGAGGAGATGGTTCCGGGTAATGCACTCTTATTATATGAGTTATATGTCAATCATTGTTTTCTCTACTAATTATGCACACTTCTTAAAAGCTTCTTTTATCATTGTTTCATCCCTTTTAGTTCGTTCTGCCAATTCATTGCAAATAACCGACATGCTGGTTAGCACAAGGAATAATACTACTCCAGTTGTAAAACAAGGTATGTATTCAAAGTTTAGCATTAAGTATGAATTATAGGGTTCTCTCATCAGCGTGAGATGAGATTCAAAGAGGTACCAGTGCATTAAGAATTCTCTATTGTTGTATTTGTCAGTTATGAGCATGGAAATGGGAATAAACTACCCCTTTTGTCAAGTGTAAGTAAATGAACCTAAAATAGCAATTCATTTCCATGATACCTTTCTCTCCTGTACGGCACTGATATGCAAATATGTTTTGGTAAAACATACCGAAAAAGCTCAGGATTGATGCGAATATATATGGTTGCATTAAGATTCTTTTTGGTGGAAGATGGTCAATGTGCAGGAGTACATGTGCATTTAAAAAAAATATTTTTTCAGTTTTTTAAAGATATTTTAAAAAACAAATCCAATGTTACAATAAACATGAATGTTTTGACTTCCTTCTGCTCCTTTTGAGGTTTCTTATATTACATATTTTAGCTTCTGACACTGCATTTTCTTCATTATTCCAATTATTAGTTAATCCTTGATTTCTACTTGAATTTCGTTTTAACTGTTTGGTTTAAGTTAACCCTGCTAATCAACTTCTATGTGTACAATAACCTTTCAGATAATCCACACATTTCCCCAAGTCTCTGATAAAGTCTTTCTCCTCTTGGTTCCTTATAGCTCCTGTTAAGCTTTGCCATTTCAGCATAATTCAATAATTTCAGCATAATTCAATAATTTAAACTGCCACTCCTCCTTCGTTGATACACAATCTTCTTTCCATCTCTGAGCTTTAAGCATCCTGGTCTCTGTTGTAGCATAAAGGTAAAGGGACCCTTGACCATTAGGTCCAGTCGCGGCCGACTCTGGGGTTGCAGCGCTCATCTCGCTTTACTGGCCGAGGGAGCCGGCGTACAGCTTCCGGGTCATGTGGCCAGCATGACTAAGCCGCTTCTGGCAAACCAGAGCAGTGCACGGAAATGCCGTTTACCTTCCCGCCAGAGCGGTACCTATTTATCTACTTGCACTTTGACATGCTTTTGAACTGCTAGGTGGGCAGGAGCTGGGACTGAACACTGGGAGCTCACCCCGTTCTGGGGATTCAAACCGCCGACCTTCTGATCGTCAAGTCCTAGGCTCTGTGATTTAACCCACAGCACCACCCGCGTCCCTGTTATCTGGGAGTAACCCCTGTAAATTCAGTAAGACTTAATTTGGAGTAGACATATATAAGTCTATTTTTAGTACTGTTGTCGTTTTGCTGCACATTGCTGTGGATCTGTGCTGTCTGCCTCTGGGAATTGCAAGCAAGGAGAGTGCTCTTGTGCTCAGGTCCTGCTTGCTGCAACGGTGGCAGAGAGGGACCAGTGACAAAGGTCTACAGAAAGCCTCTCCCCTTGCCAAGCCCTGCTTTCTGCCTGGCAGGAAGGAAGTTCCCCCATCCCAGGCTGGCACAGTGGCGAGGCTTGGCAAGTCCTCGCAAAGCCCTATCTCCGCACTGGGCTGGCAGGGGCAAGCTTTGGAAAGGAAGTCAGCCCTGAGTGCTCACTGGAAGAACAGATCGTAAAGCTGAGGCTCCAATTCCTTGGCCACCTAATTAGAAGAGAAGATTCCCTGGAAAAGACCCTGATGTTGGGAAAGATGGAGGGCACAAGGAGAAGGGGACGACAGAGGACGAGATGGTTGGACAGTGTTCTCAAAGCTACCAACATGAGTTTGACCAAACTGCGGGAGGCAGTGGAAGACAGAAGTGCCTGGCGTGCTCTGGTCTATGGGGTCACGAAGAGTCGGATACGACTAAACAACAACAACAGGTCCCATTGAGCTCAGGAGGATTTATGTCCAAGTAGACATGTTGAGGATTCCACTAAAAGTGATGCTACATATCTTTTTTTTCCTTTTTAAAAAATTTATTTAATTTTTTCAATATAAACAACAACCACAAAAAATACATACAACAAAAACCACAATAACACTAATAACACAATTTAACAATTCAGATTTGAGTACTGATATACCTATAACTACACCTTTTTAACAATATTTTCCCACCTCTCCTCCCCCTACTTCCCACCACTGTCCGCCTTATCGCTTAAGTATTCCTTCCAGATTTCTTCATATTTATCCATTCTTAATTTGCGTCGACATGCAATTCGTTTGTATGTAGCTAGTCTGTTCATATTGTCAATCCATGTGCTCAATGGAATCTTTTTGCAGCTCTTCCAATTCATCAAAACAAGTTTTTTTGCTTCTAATATGGCACGGTACATCCATTTTTTTTGAACCCTTGTAATCTCCCATGTTTCTGGTATATAATTTAGAATTAAATTCAATTCCCCCAAATAACAATTTTTGCTATATATATCCTCACCTCGCACCAAAATGATGCTACATATCTTAGGAAAATCCACATTTCAGTTTCTCGGGGGAAGGACATTCAGCACAAATGACTTGCTACTTTTCGACTTGCCTGTTTGGTTCTAAAACACCAGGGCTCTGCTGCGTCACCTCTGTTTGCCATCCAGTGCTTCAGTGGCACTGCAGGTTTAAGCAGCTGGATGCCCCAAGTTACATCATTTATCTTAGGGAAATCCACATAAGGAGCAAAGGGCCGGAACCAGAAGAACTCCAGCTGGGTACCTGTGCGTGCTTTTCACCAAAGCCAGACTAAACGTCTTTCCTTCTGCAGTGTTGGATGGCAGGTTGAGAGGAGTTCCCTACCAGGACAGACTTTGCTCGTGTGCTCAAGACATCGATTCCATAAAACATATTTTGTTGCACTGTGCAAAATATGAGCAAGCCAGGGCTGAACTGATACTACCCTTGCTGGTACCTTTCCCAGGAAAATCAGAGGCTCACTATGTCAGGTTCCTATTGGAAGACTGGACAAATGCTAGAACATTAGCAGTGGCAAAGTTTTTATTGGTGGTTGCAAGAACCAAGGATCCCTATATTCTGAACAAAATGCTTGTTTACCCTGGAGGTAGGTTGTATGAATTGTGTATTGCTTTTGTAATGATTTGTTGGGTCTCTGGACCGTAATAAAGATTGTTGTTGTTGCCTTTGTTTTCAAAGACGTCCCCAGCATCCTTCCAGAAGCCCAAAACAGAGACATTGTTTTACCACTGAAAACTTCAGGCAAACACAAACTGTCTCTGGTAAACAGGGGCAGCTGGAATTCGGGGAATCTGGTAGTGGCAAGCAGCCCAAGTCTGAACATGTCTGCAGACACCGTGTTTCATGTGGGGTTGGACCGAGAGCCATTAACTCTTTGGGGAACCAAAGAGGGCATTTGTGAACCGAGCCTGAACTTAGTCAGACAGTCTGCGTTCAGTCTGTTTCTCATACGTTGGGAAGCGTCTTGTAGAGATAGCGTATTTGCGGGGGAGGGTTATCCTAAACGCAGCTGGGGGTCACTGTGCTCTGAACAGGAAGCTCTGCTATTGCTTCATTGCAGCTGATCCTCTGGAATCCCAACGCCTCCTCCGGAGTCAAGAGGGGCAACCTCAGAGCACAGCAGTCACATCAGGCTGTTGCAGCTGTGCTAACAGCTCCAGCAGCGAGATCAGATTACATTTCTCCCCTTGTCTCTCTCTTTCTCTTTCTTTCTCTCTTTGCTTCCCCTCTGCCCCCAAGGCCTTACCTTCTGAAGCGGGAAGGGGAAGGAGCAGGCTGCAAAACTCACTCAGGAATTCTCCCTCTGAGGAAGCGTTTGGCATTGTGAGCTGCTTGGTGAGTAGCTGGTGAGATTCTGTCTATTGGAAGCTGTTTATTTTGCTAGATAAAGACCGCCACCCTCCCAGGTGGGTTTCACATAGCTGGGTGTTGTTGTGAGGTACCTATCGGGTTATGGAAATTGAAGACTGACAGCCTATTTGTGTTTACTTATGTCCATTGAACTCAGTGGGACTTACTTCTAAGTAGACATCTGCAGTTTTGTCGTGCATGTAAAAGGTAAAGGGTAAAGGGACCCCTGACCATTAGGTGTAGTCGTGGCCGACTCTGGGGTTGCGGCACTCATCTCGCTTTACTGGCCGAGGGAGCCGGCGTTTGTCCGCAGACAGCTTCCGGGTCACGTGGCCAGCACTCTGGCAAACCAGAGCAGCGCACGGAAACGCTGTTTACCTTCCTGCCTGAGCAGTACCTATTTATCTACTTGCACTTTGAGGTGCTTTCGAACTGCTAGGTTGGCAGGAGCTGGGACCGAGCAACGGGAGCTCACCCCATCACGGGGATTTGAACCGCCGACCTTCTGACCGGCAAGTCCTAGGCTCTGTGGTTTAACCCACAGCGCCACCCGCGTCCTGTCGTGCATGTACACCGCAACAAAAAGACAGACTTAGCGCTTGAGGAAAATAAATTTCCCCATGATTTATACTTGGGATCCTCATTTCCTTGGCTCAGCACAATCCAAAGCATATTCTACTTGGAAACAAGGCTTTCTGATTCATGTAAGTGTTCATCGGATTCCAGCCTTAATAAAAACCCAACGCTATTATGAACCCCAGGAAAAGCAGTTTAAACATAATTCATCAGGGGAGTTACTCTGCAACTACTTGCACACTTTAAAGCAGGGGCAGCCAATGTGGGGTCCTCTAGATAAGTGTTTCCCAAACTTAGCTGTTTTTTGGACTACACCTCCTGCCATCCCAAGCTAGCAGGACCAGTGGTCAGGGATGATGGGAACTGTAGTCCAAAAGCAGCTGGAGGCCCAAGTCTGGGAAACCCTACTCTAAATGATGCTGGACTGCGCCTCCAAATTTCCCTGACCATTCTGGCTGGAGCTGATGGACGTTGTAGTTAAACTTCAACACATTGACTACTTGTACTTTAAAGCAATATGTACCAGAAAGGACTTGGCTGGGCTTCAAGAGAGGGAGCAGCCAAGTATTATAATACCTTTTATGGACAACTTTATAAAGGCAAACCTTTAGAGTAGTGTTTCCCAAACTCCCACTCTCCAGCTGTTTTTGGACTACAACTCCCATCATCCCCCCTTGCTAGCAAGACCAATGGTCAGGGTTGATGGGAATTGTAATCCAACAACAGCTGGAGACCCAAGCTTGGGAAACACTGTTTTAGAGCAAGAATGGGAACCTCTGGCTCTGCAGATGTACTTGTCCCATCAGTCCCAGCCAACTTAGTCAGAGATCAGGGATGATGGCATCTGTACTCCCACAATGCCTGAATAGCCACACGGTCCACATCCCTGATTTAGAGAGCAATGAGAATTGCTTGACATGCCCAATATATGCCTACATTGGTTGACGGAGATGTAAGTCCCACTGAGTTCAATGGGACTTACTCCCAGGTAAACTTTCCATAGGTTTGTAGCCTTAGCTGGGGAGGCATTTAGTGCATTTTAGCCTGTAAGCCTATATGTGCTTACTTGGGAGTAAATCACATTGAACGCTGGGAAGCTTTCTTCTGAGCAGACGTGCACATACACGATTGTACTGTTAGTATAGTCATCTATCAATGTCTATTTAGTTTGTACAACCAACGTTTTTCTTATAATGCTGTAAGTTTAGTTAGTAAAGAAACACACGGTGCCTGATCTCTGAATGCTGCAACTCAGGAAACAAGATGCATTCCCCCCCTTCATTATCGGAAAGCCACAAAGTGGCCTTGAACTGGCTTATTTTTCTGGAGGGAATTTAATGTACAGAACCACTCTCGCAAATGCAGGCAAAGGTTAAATCTGAAAACACCTTGCCCTGGGAAATCTTCTAAATTAGATTGTGATTCACCCTTCATTATGTTTCAATCGGACATGCCAGAGAACTTTCTCTCTCTCATACACACACACACACACACACACACACACACACAGAGCTTTTTTTCTGGGGGTATGCAGGGGTACACATGCCCGTAAACATTTTGTGAATCTTTGTACTTTTGTCCATTTACTGTATTTATTTTTCCTGATTTGAACTATACAATGGTGATTTTCTTGAGTCAAAATGAGAGTACCCCTAAACATTTTTTTAAGGAAAAAAGCACTGTGTGTGTGTGTGTGTGTGTGTGTGTGTGTGTAAATATTTCTGTTTTACATTTCAAAATGTTCATTTAGACAACCTTAAATCAATGACTTCCCTTCTTCTCTTTCTGTGGTTCATTTTGCATACCATGTTGTTGTTTAATCATTCAACTCTTCGTGACCCCATGGACCAGAGCATGCCAGGCACTCCTGTCTTCCACTGCCTCCCGCAGTTTGGTCAAACTCATGCTGGTAGCTTCAAGAACACTGTCCAACCATCTCGTCCTCTGCCGTCCCCTTCTTCTTGTGCCCTTCATTTTTCCCAACATCAGGGTCTTTTCCAGGGAGTCTTCTCTTCTCAGGAGGTGGCCAAAGTATTAGAGCCTCAGCTTCAGGATCTGTCCTTCCAGTGAGCACTCAGGGCTGATTTCCTTCAGAATGGATAGGTTTGATCTTCTTGCAGTCCATGGGACTCTCAAGAGTCTCCTCCAGCACCATAATTCAAAAGCATCAATTTTTTGGTGATCAGCCTTCTTTATGGTCCATGGCATACCATACATCCCTGCATATTTTACATGAACTAAACCATTCAGTATTCCATCCATCAAAACTTATTCACACTGCTGAATTTATCTTAATGTTACCAGCGTTTTTAAATGTACACAATTTTCACCCATATATTCAGTAAATATTTTCCAGTCTTCTTTAAACACACATTCTTCTTGTTCTCTTATTCTATATGTCCAATCTGCAAGTTGCGCATATTGAGAACTTTCATGCAACTAAATACATCACACTAAAATGCGCATGCAGAGAAACAGCAAACCCAGGGTGACTTTGTGTAGCTCAGCATAAAAATATAACCATGTGACATGTTCTTCTCAGTGTTATCTTAGGGCAAACCTAGACGAGACGGTGCAGGTCTGTAATCAGATTTCCCATCTCTAAATTTTGGAACAAAGGAAGCTGCCTTAGTTTGAGTCAGACTGTTGGTCCAACTAGCTGGATGCTGCCTACAGGGCAGATGTGTACCTAGGTTCCCTTGCACCCTTGGCAAGGAGGTGCATTGGTGCCTCCAAAGCTGGGAGAGACTATAAACCAGAAATTCTAAAAGTTTGCTTTTGCTGGGGAGAGGCTGTGGTGGGCTACTCTGACGGCACCCTCCAGTGACCGGATTTCTTTATATATATATAAATTTATTTATTTGGTTTTTCACATTGAAATTTTACAGATATATATCAAACATAAATCGTTAAAACAAGATTCCAAGGAATCTCCTGGACTTCCATCCTCCCCTTTGTGAGTCCTAATTCAATCATTTCCTCCCGCATCTTTTTATGATAACCCTTTACCTCTTCCATTATGTGCAGAATCAACCTTAAACTACAAGTGATATTCCAATCCTACTAACGATTTTAACTGTTTACAATGGTCTTTAAGAAAAGTTACAATTTCCCCCCATTCCTCATTAAAATTTTGGTCTTCCTGATTTCTGATTCTTCCGGTCATTTTAGCCATTTCGGCATAGGCCATCAACTTGATCTGCCATTCTTCTCTGGTAGGGACAATAACATCTGGGCAGCCGTGGTCGCAGACATAAATAGTCTTTTCTGCTCCCTTGGGATTTTGGCACCTAAAATTCCTAAAAAGAAGGCTTCAGGTTTCTTAGCAAAGGTTATTTTAAGCACCCCCCCCCCCAATTCATTATATATCATTTCCCAAAATCCTTTTACTACCTTACAATTCCACCACGTATGATCAAAGGTGCCTTCTTTTTCCTTACAATTCCAGCATATATTTGAGCATGTTTTATACATTTTTGTTAATTTACTAGGAATTAAGTACCACCGGTACATGGTTTTCATATAATTTTCTTTCAACCTATAACATGCCGTGAAATTGAAATCCCAGTTCCATAACTTCTCCCAACCAGGGACCAGATTTCTGCACCCAATGGAGCCTTTGCACCTTGCCCAGCCACGCAGAGCAGCTTCAGAGCGGCCCAGGGATTGTGCAGGCTCCTAGCCACTTCAAGCTAGAGTGGAGAGATGCGATTTTTGTGCCCCCCATGGGCCTGCGCCCCAAGCTGGCCAACCAGGTAGATATTCATTCATTCATCATTCATCATTTTATTTGTATGCTGCCTTTCCATAGTTAAAACAATGCTCAAGGCGGCTTACAACATGGCAAGATTTACATACTGTATTTTTCGCTCTATAAGACGCACCAGACCACAAGACGCACCTAGTTTTTGGAGGAGGAAAACAAGAAAAAAAAATATTCTGAATCTCAGAAGCCAGAACAGCAAGAGGGATCACTGCGCAGTGAAAGCAGCAATCCCTCTTGTTGTTCTGGCTTCTGGGATAGCTGCGCAGCCTGCATTCGCTCCATAGGACGCACACACACTTCCCCTTACTTTTTAGGAGGAAAAAAGTGAGTCTTATAGAGCAAAAAATACGGTAATTACCGACATAACAAAAGTCATAAACAATACAGTGGTACCTCTGGTTGCAAACGGGATCTGTTTTCCGGAGGCCTGTTCGCAACCTGAAAGGAATGCAACCCGCGTCTGCGCATGCGCCTGTCAAGATTCGCCACTTCTGTGCATGCATGTGACATCATTTTGCGCATATGCGCATGCGCGAACAGTGAAACCCGGAAGTAACCCTTTCCGGTACTTCCAGGTCGCAGTGGGACGCAACCTGAAAAGACGTAACCTGAACCAAATGTAACAAGAGGTATGACTGTAAATAAAACACATCAAAAAGTACACAACCAAATGGAAAACAATTTCCACATAAATAATAATAATAATAATAATAATAATAACAATAATAATAATAATTTTTATTTATACCCTGCCCTCCCCAGCCAAGGCCGGGCTCAGGGCGGCTAACAAGCAATAATAAAAACAAGTTGAATGAATACAACTTAAAAACAATATTAAAATACATTAGAATATTGAAACATTAAAATATTAAAATGCAGCCTCATCACAGGAGGAGAAAGAAAGAAAAAAGAGGGGGAGGGAATCAAATTGGCTCCAAGCCAAAGGCCAGGTGGAACAACTCTGTCTTACAGGCCCTGTGGAAAGAAATCAGATCCTGCAGGGCCCTGGTCTCCTGAGACAGAGCGTTCCACCAGGCCGGAGCCAGAGTTGAAAAGGCCCTGGCTCTGGTTGAAGCCAGTCTAACTTCCTTAGGGCCTGGGACCTCTAGGGTGTTGCTATTTATGGACCTTGAGGCTTTCCGTAGGGCATACCGGGAGAGGCGGTCCCATAGGTACGAGGGTCCTAGGCCGTGAAGGGCTTTAAAGGTCAAAAGCAGCACCTTAAATCTGACCCTGTACTCCACCGGGAGCCAGTGCAGCTGGAAAAGCACTGGCTGAATATGCTCCCACGGCAAAGACCCCGTGACGAGCCTCGCTGCAGCATTCTGCACCCGCTGGAGTTTCTGGGACAGCTCTAAGGGCAGCCCCGCGTAGAGCGAATTACAGTAGTCAAGCCTGGAGGTGACCGTCACATGGATCACTGTGGCCAGGTCGGGGCGGGAAAGTCTAAAACTAAGAATACAGCATCAATCACAATTTAAAATGACATAGATAAAAAATAAAAGCAATTTTTAAAAAATTGCCCAGTAGCAGCAACAGCAGCAGCGCTCCTTTATGGAGCCTGTCAGGCCCTGCCCCAAGCAGTGTGGAGAGAAGCAGGGCAAGGCCCAGCAGGCTCCCAGCAGGTCAGATATGACCCTGAGTGGCAGCAGCTCTCCGGGTTTTCACTGCAATGAAAATGAAGGTGTTCAATATGATCTGGAAGGACAATAGAAATGATGTTGGCTAGATGTGTACAGTGGTGCCTCGCAAGACGAAATTAATCTGTTCCGCGAGTGTCTTCGTCTAGCGGATTTTTCGTCTTGCGAAGCAACCCTATTAGCGGATTAGCAGATTAGCGCTATTAGCGGTTTAGCGGCTATTAAAGGCTTATCGGCTTAGCGGATTAGCTGCTAAAAGGCTATTAGCGGCTTAGCAGCTTAGAAAAAGGGGGGGGGAGCAAAAAAAAAATCTCAAGACTTGCAAGACATTTTCGTCTTGCGAAGCAAGCCCATAGGGAAATTCGTCCTGCGAAGCAACTCAAAAACGGAAAACCCTTTCGTCTAGCGGGTTTTCCGTCTTGCGAGGCATTCGTCTTGCGGGGCACCACTGTAATGGGAAGGTAGCACCTCCCAGACGGCACAGATTCCTATGTCTCCTTCAGAAAGCAGGAATAGAATAGCGAGCTGGTCTTTTGGTTAGTCTGGATTAATACGAAGACGTGCCTAAATCTAAATGACAAATGGCTGGCCTCACTCTGTACCGGAAATAATTCATTACCGGGATGCATGACAATAACGATGCCAATAAACATGACGGACCAGTGATTACGAAAAGGAAATAAGCCATAAGGAGCAGTCACACAATATGATTCAGTGCTCTGGAAATTGGTCATAAACCTAAAACAGAGCAAAAAGGTGAAGATAGGAGCTCTTTCCCCAACTATTTTCCCCAGCTACGAATATGCAAGACGTTCATTTTAACGTGCGTACGCAATGGGAGACAGAGGCTCTCCCATATCCCTTCCAAACCAGTTCTGTTTTTTAGAATCAGGGACTCGAATCCAGATAAGGTTTGGCTTGCTTACAAACCCTTGAAACGCACAGCTTAATTGTGATCCAAAAGCTCTGAAAAGGGGAAACCATGGGACAGAAAGGAGAAGGTAACTTGGGTACTTCCCAGTCCTGCCAGGCTGAGAATGTAGTTTGAGTGACTGGTTTCGTAGCTGGTCCTAGATGCCATGACCCTTCTGGCAGTTGCATTCAAAGTTCAAGTAGGTAATCTCTGGGTCTTCAGGACATAAGGCTGACTGTAGCAGCCTTCATAGCCAAAAACAACTCTCTCTTTTCCCCAGAATCTTTGTATACCTTCATATCAACCTCCAGCTTATCCATAATGTGATGGCCACATATTCCTTGTGGCCAGATCCTGTACTACAAAGGTGATGGTGACTATGGTAATTTATGGATTGTTGTTTTTACCTGCCTTTCACCACAAGGTCCCAGGGTGAGGGACACGGGTGGTGTTGTGGTCTAAACCACTGAGCCTCTTGGACTTGCCGATCAGAAGGTCGGTGGTTCGAATCCCTGCAACGGGATGAGCTCCTGTTGCTCTGTCCCAGCTCCTGGCAACCTAGCAGTTCGAAAACACGCCAGTGCAAGTAGATAAATCAGTACCGCTGCAGCGAGAAGGTAAACAGCATTTCCACGCGCTCTGGTTTCTGTCACAGTGTTCGGTTGTGCCAAAAGCGGTTTAGTCATGCTAGCCACATGACCCAGAAAGCTGTCTGCAGAGAAACGCCAGCTCACTCGACCTGAAGCAAGATGAGCACCGCAACCCCATAGTCGCCTTTGACTGGACTTAACCATCCAGGGGTCCTTTACCCTTTTTTCACAACAATAAACCATATAATAATAAAATATTAAATTCAGCATACCCTCCAATATCTCTCTGATTAAAATAGGGACGTCCTATTCCATAATAATAATAAGATTAATGATTTTCTTATTTATACCCTGCACATCTGACTGGTTTGCCCCAGCCACTCTGGGTAGCTTCCAACATATACGAAAACATAATAAGACTTAAAAAAAAAAAAAAAACTTCCTTGTACAGGGCAGTCTTCTAAAGTTACTTATCTCCTTGGCTTCGGTGTATGTGTGTGTGTACCATAACTCGATACCCTCCAACATTTCTCTGATGAAAATTAGGGCGTCCTAAGGAAAAGTGGGACATTCTGGATTCAGATCAGAAACTGGGATGGTTTTTGCAAATCCGGGACTGTCCCTGGAAAATAGGGACACTTGGAGGGTCTGAATCAGTTAGAACAACTTTCCGCCAGAAGAGTAGGGTAGGGATATATATATATATATATATATATATATATATATATATATATATATCCTCTGCATTTGATGAAAACTATACAAAGAGTTCCTGCCAACCTAGCAGTTCGAAAGCATGTCAAAGTGCAAGTAGATAAATAGGTACCGCTCCGGCAGGAAGGTAAACGGCATTTCCGTGCACTGCTCTGGTTCGCCAGAAGCAGCTTAGTCATGCTGGCCACATGACCCGGAAGCTGTACACTGGCTCCCTCGGCCAATAAAGCGAGATGAGCGCTGCAACCCCAGAGTCGGCCACGACTGGACCTAATGGCCAGGGGTCCCTTTACCTTTACCTATACAAGGAGGGTGCTGGAATCACTTCTGTGAGGAAGAAATTCAAGAGCTTAAACCACACTGGAGTGCCACTGCCAGTTAGTGTTGGCAATATAGAACTAGATGGACGAGTGGACTAAATCGGTATAAGACAGCTTCACATGTTCCTAAGACATGGGCATTTCTAGAGAGTATATGGAGCTTTAGGGCAGCAATATCTGAAGCCACTTCCAGCTCCAGGGTTTTCTCTGTTAAATTGGAACAATGTTCCCTGATGTAATTGCCAGCAGTATCCTCCTGCCAAGTATTTATTATTACACCATCTGTATGTGTTTTCCCTAACTCCTTTAGACTGGCCTTGTTTGTTTAAAAATTAATCTCTGGAGAGCAAAGAAATGCGCCAACACTTGTTTTCAGAATTCAGATATTAATTCTAAGTAGAAGCGGAAATCCCCCCCCCCCTTCCAGGATGCTGCTAAACTTTTAAAGTCAATCTAAGTTCAGTATAATATTTAACCAGGGATGAACAACGCGGTCTGTTTCAAAACAAAGGCCTCATTCTCCCCTTGGTTACTCGCTCATGACTGTTTCAGACCTCAAGATGAAGGGAGACTTGTCTAGGTCATCATGGAAAAGCCCCACAGATTAACAGTCCCTTTAAACCACATCAAACATGATCGCTGTTTGCTCAAATCAGTTCACGCACCTTCAGCCCCATCATTTGTCAAGCGTATTGTACTCAGATGTAGAGTAGGATGCTGTGGTATAAACCACCAACCTCTTGGGCTTGCCGATCAGAAGGTCAGCGGTTCGAATCTGTGCAACAGGGTGAGCTCCCGTTGCTCTGTCCCAGCTCCTGCCAACCTAGCCGTTCGAAAGCAAGTAGATCAATAGGTACTGCTGTGGCAGGAAGGCAAACAGCGTTTCCGTGCACTCTGGTTTCCGCCACGGTGCCAGAAGCGGTTTAGTCCTGCTGGCCACATGACCCGGAAAGCTGTCTATGGTCAAACTCCGGCTCCCTCGGCCTGAAAGCGAGATGAGCGCCACAACCCCATAGTTGCCTTTGACTGGACTCAACCATCCAGGGGTCCTTTACCTTTACTCAGATGTAGAGAAATGAAGCAATGTAAATGCATGAGTGAAACTTCGCCACCTGTGAATTTAAGCCACCAGTGAATTTAAGACTCAACATTGTGCCCTGAATGCTGCTGGTCACTCGTGATGCTACCAAAAGTCATAAGTCAGGCATGTCCACAGTCCGTTTTGGGGGCCTAATCCAAGGCCTAATCCTTTCCTGATGTAAAATCCTAAAAAAAACCTCAACAACTTCAGCCCTAATAAAAAGCTCAACAACTTTGGTCAGCCCTTTGGTCGGCCCTCACGGCCCTTCACTTCATCAAACCTGGCCCTCTTTGAAAAAAGTTTGGACACTGCTGTCATAAGCGATCAGTTCAAAAGGTCAAATTTGCTTGGTTAAGAAACAACTGGATGTGTACCAAGCACTGATCCCTCTTTAACGAACTGCCATAATCTCCTAATTCAAAGCAAGATTGATTATGTTTTCATTTGTGGGCATGTGCATGACGATGTGGAAACCACTGACATCGCTGCATATACTCAGATGCTGATTTCCATAACCCTTTCCTTGCTGAAGGTACAGTCACCGTCCCAATTTCGGTGCCCAATCTGCAACACTTAAGTGCACAAGTGGTTCATTTTTTGCATTGCCTGTTGCTGCTGCCAGCAGTCACAGCTGTTCCCTTTGGCTCCTATCCATCACAGTTAAAATAAAATAAAATGATTTCAGGATATAAACACAGGTAAATGTGAAGCCAGCCAATCAAAGAAAGGAGCACAGAGATGCATGACACTCTGACATGTGACACAGTGGCAGGATACTGATAGCATGCTCTGAAGTTGCACTTTTTAATGTACATGCACAGAACTCAAATATACAGTGGTACCTCGGGTTAAGAACTTAATTCGTTCTGGAGGCCTGTTATTAACCTGAAACTGTTCTTAACCTGAGGTACCACTTTAGCTAATGGGGCCTCCCGCTGCCGCCTCGCCACTGCTGTGAGATTTCTGTTCTCATCCTGAAGCAAAGTTCTTAACCCAGGGTACTATTTCTGGGTTAGTGGAGTCTGTAACCTGAAGCATCTGTAACCCAAGGTACCACTGTAGTTCGGGGATGTTGGGGAAATGGCGAATCTTCGGCCAAGAGGATACTGTGGGTTTCCGTAAATAGCAAGGCAATTACGATTTCTCACGGGGAAAGTTCATCCCATCCCTGCTTCTTAACGCATCTTCCACAGAGCTGGAAACGGGTATCTCTCCCACTAGGGAAACTGGAAATGGAGAAGTAGCAAGAGAGTTCTCTGAAAAATCCCAACGAAAAAAGAAGTGGAAGTTGGAATTGCAGGTGTTTGCTTCTCCAGGCCATGTCTGGAATGGAAATCATTCTGGGAAATAAGATTAGTATTCACTGTTATTGTTGCTTTCAGTCCTCCCACAATATGCAATTCATTATTTTTATTCTCCCATTTGAGTTGTGTTTCCTTTGCATTGAAACGAATGGAGTGGAATAGCACAATGACAACATAACTTACACAATTTAGATAATATGTAAATTATGTAGGGTATATAATTTCACTGTACCAGACAGCAAGGCACATAATGTAGCTTTTAATAGAACAGTATTCATGGGCGTAGCCAGGATTTTTGTTGGGAGGCAGGCCTTTTGTTGGGGGGCAGTTTGCTATGTATTTTTATTGATTTTTATGATTGGGGGGAAGCTGCCGCTTCCTGCCCCCCCCCCCGGCTATGCCCATGAGAGTATTGGTTTTTCATTATTTTCTTGAATTTATAGCCCGCCCGCCCTCCCACCCTAAGGACCCCAGGGCAACAGACAGATACACGATTTAAAAACAAGAAGCATGCAAACACATTCTAAAGCAGCTAAAAGATTCTAAAACCAATAACAATGGAAAAACAGAAGGATAACAGCAGGAAGATTTAAAGAAGAAACTATTGGAAACTCAAGGCAGTAGAACCATAAGATGATTGGACCCTACTGAACTTGAAGCATGGGAAGCCCCGACAAAAATTTATAATTTGGCAAAATATTTGGACTTTATGATATGTATTTGTATAATTTGGAATATTTAATGTGATTTGATTGGATTGTTAAAATAGAAAACTTAATAAAAATTATTCTAAAAAAAAAAAAAAGGAAAAACAGTTATACAGTGGTACCTCTGGATACTAAAGGGATCCGTTCCGAAGCCCCGTTCACATCCTGAAGTGAACGCAACCTGCGTCTGCGCGTGTGCGTGACGTCATTTTGACCATCTGTGCATGCACGAGCAGCGAAACCCGGAAGTAACACGTTCCGTTACTTCCGGGTCGCCGTGGAGCACAACCCGAAAACGCTCAACATGAAGCAACTTCAACCCGAGGTATGACTGTAATTAAAAACGTTCTTCCGTCCTGGTTGAACTGCAGAGGAGCGGAAACGGCACCGCGTGCGATGAATAAAGTGTGAAAAGCTGCCTTCCTACATCCCTAGGCAACAATCACAGCAATACAGATGCTACCTTGAAACACAAACGCTGTTATTCAAGACTTCCCCATTGTACTTTACAGAACTGAAGTAAGTGCAAAGGAGTGGTCAAAAGTGCATCCTTTGTGCTCTGATTCGAGAAGAAGAAGATCAGCTGTTCTTTTAAGAGCTATTATCCCACCCTATTACAAAACATTGGGAGAAAAGCAATGACAAACCTAGACAGCATCTTAAAAAGCAGAGACATCACCTTGCCAGCAAAGGTCCGTATAGTTAAAGCTATGGATTTCCCAGTAGTGATGTATGGAAGTAAGAGCTGGACCATAAAGAAGGCTGATCGCCGAAGAATTGATGTTTTTGAATTCTGGTGCTGGAGGAGACTCTTGAGAGTCCCATGGACTGCAAGAAGATCAAACGTATCCATTCTGAAGGAAATCAGCCCTGAGTGCTCACTGGAAGGACAGATCGTGAAGCTGAGACTCCAATACTTTGGCCACCTCATGAGAAGAGAAGACTCCCTGGAAAAGGCCCTGATGTTGGGAAAGATGGAGGGCACAAGGAGAAGGGGACGACAGAAAACGAGATGGTTGGATAGCGTTCTTGAAGCTACCAACTTGAGTTTAACCAAACTGCGGGAGGCAGTGGAAGACAGGGGTGCCTGGCGTGCTCTGGTCCATGGGGTCACGAAGAGTCGGACACGACTAAACGACTAAACAACAACATTACAAAACAGGCTTGGTAGGGATGACACTGTTCACAATGCCAGCTGGTAATGTCTCAGCTCAGCATTCTGAGCTGCAATTTGTGTCCACTGACTCAAAAAATGAAATAAAATAAATAAATCTGAACTAAAAGCAGAGGAACACTTTCGGCGTCTGTGCGGTGTATAGCTATCCAACGAAAAGTTCTTCCTGAAGGAACTCATTGTACTGATGGCTTTTATTCTGATATTTGCTATGCTTATTGAGGCATTTTACAGCTTACCCTTCATCTCAAAGGATCCCAGGGTTGGAGACCAAAAAAAAAAAAAAAAAAAAAAGCCCCACAACACATAAAACACAGTAAAAAAAAATCTAAAACCCTTTTAAACAGTAGGAGCAACTAAAACCACAATGCAGGCTCTCTGCCAGCAACTGACTAATCTCCTCCTTCTTCTTTGGTGATCACTCGTAGCCAAGTAAAACACAGTTTTAGCAGTAGATCCGTAAGTGACTGTGGAGGCCAATTCTGGATCCACACATCCTTCCACAGTGGGGACATAGGTTTGGTCTTGGTGAAGGTTTGCCAAGTGTGCCTTCCTCTTAGCATGCTTCTCCCTTTCATCCTAAGTTCAAGCATCTTCAAAGCCCATGACACCTTTGGTAAGCTGACTAATAAACCCCTCAAAATCTGTGGGGGAAAATGAGTAAGTCTTCACTTAAGTCAATTGCAGGAGGGCCGAGTGTGCTTTGAAGAGGAGGGCATTCCACATATGGAGTGCCATTACAGAGGCAACTCTGTCTTGGGCAACCACATAATACACTTCCTCAACAGTAGGGTTGCCGTATTTCAAAAAGTAAAAACCAGGACATCCCGTTGTTGTTGAGCTTTTTTTTTTCAGGAAACCCCCAAAGTGCCGCCTTTCAGAAATTCCCCAAGGATGTCAATTCCGCCTTTGAAATCCCAGGAAAATCTGACAGTATGGCAGCCCTATTCAACAGCAGTATGCTGTGGAGAACTTTCTCGAAATATCTTAAGGCATGGATAGGATCAAATAGGAGTCTCCCTGCATCAACCTACTTCCATGCCACGTGTTACCTTGTTCTGAAGTATTCCCCCACTTTCTGGAGGTGGTATTTTTGTTTTTGGAGGAGAGTCCTGGAGCTACAGGAGGAGACGGAATCAGCCAAAGTTGCCTCCTCTCCTCTTCAACTAGTTCAGAATGTGGCGGCTAGACTGGTGACTGGGAGTGGCCGTCGAGACCACATAACACCGGTCCTGAAAGACCTACATTGGCTCCCAGTACGTTTCCAAGCACAATTCAAAGTGTTGGTGCTGACCTTTAAAGCCCTAAATGGCCTTGGCCCAGTATACCTGAAGGAGCGTCTCCACCCCATCGTTCTGCCCGGGCAGTGAGATCCAGCACTGAGGGCCCTCTGGCAGTTCCCTCACTGTGAGAAGTGAGGTTACAGGGAACCAGGCAGAGGGCCTTCTCGGTAGTGGCGCCTGCTCTGTGGAATGCTCTCCTGTCAGATGTCAAGGAAATAAACAACAATCTGGCTGTTAGAAAACATCTGAAGGCAGCCCTGTTTAGGGAAGTTTTTAATGTTTGATGCTTTATCGTGTTTTTAATATTCTGTTGGGAGCCGCCCAGAGTGGCTGGGGAAACCCAGCCAGTTGGGTGGGGCATAATAAATAAATAAATAAATAAATAAATAAATAAAATAATTGAGTCCCCAAAGAGTCAAAGGTGCTTATATGAAGGTAAGGCCAATGTAGGTAGTTTATATTAGAGGATTGGAGGGATGTTCATGCACAGGGCCTATAGGTACAAACCAGCCCCCTCCCCATTCCAAATATGCATTCATTAATCATACTTAGGTTGTTTCAGCCAGGCTTAACTTTTCTTGTGATTATGGACACAGGTTCTCCTACGTAAACTTTGCAAAAGCACAGTAATGACATTTTTTAGGATGATACACAATGACTACCCAAGCTATGTTTTTATTGCTTTTTTTCAAAAGAGGTGTGAAGGCAGAACAGGTCTAGCAAGGCTCTCTAAAAATGTAAGCTGTGTTTGCAGTAGCTTCAGCCTTTGCATGTGCAATTTCACCCTTTATCTCCCTTCTGTTTGCCCTTTCCCCGTATCCTTTGTGCCGCAGCCGCAGAAGTGACTCACTCAAAGTGACAGCGCAGGAAATGGAGCGGAGAGGGTTTGGGAGAGCGCGACTCAGTATCACCCTGTGACATTTGCTAAGGCTGTCCGTGGTTGGCTCATAATCCACAGGCTGCCTTCTCTTTTGCTTGCCCTTCTGCCCAATAGGATGCCCACAAAAAGCTAAAGAGGGGGTTAAGAATAGGCGTTAAAAGTCTAATTACTATGGAAATCAGACCCAAACAAAGTTGTCTGAAAGGAAAAAGTGCAGCACACCAGAGGAACGCTCCCATTGCATGTAGCCAAGGAGATATCTAGGTGCTGTTATGTCTTCTTTTTTAAAGAAAACGCTCCTGTGTTTATTTTTTTGTACACCTTTTCTACAAGCAGAGATGCTATAAGAGTGCCACTCTGAATACAAAATTTCTTAAGTTTTTTGTTTTGTTTTGTTTTTGCAAAGTTTCCAGCAGCTGAATCCCATATGGCAACATTTCCTTTTTTATATAACAACAAATAACAATTCCACATCCAGATGTTGAGATTACTCTGAATCTCCTGACACGCCCCCCCCATCACTTCCATGGGTCGTAATGATAATATTTACAACTGCATATCAATATTTATCCGAATTTTTATCCTTCACAATTATCTACAATTTCCGTTACTTTACAAGTGTGGTTAAAATCCTGCCAATGTTTTGACCTGCTTGCAGTGGTCTCGTAAATAAATTATAAACCTTTCCCATTTGTTTTTAAAGTTCTTTCCTTCTTGATTTCTGAGCTTCCCAGTTAGTTTTGCCATTTCGACGTAGTCCATCATCTGGGTTTGCCATTCTTCTCTGGTCGGAGTTGATTCTTCCTTCCATCTTTGGGCTAATAGAATCCGTGCTGCTGTTGTCGCCTACATAAACAGTCTTTCCTGGTGCTTTGGGATCTCGGTACCTGTAATTCCCAATAAGAAAGCTTCTGGTTGCGATTCAAGGACCCACCACCTGCTTGAGGATAAGAAAGACACATGGACACGGTATATTAGGTTAATGGGCTAAAAAAGGCCACATCTTTATTGATTACAGAATGTGAGAGGTATTGGCTTAGGCACTGGATAAAACAACAGAGCGTGACTCCACCCCCTCGGGGAGGGGTGAGTCTATAAAGGGTTAACCACCAGTGGGAGGAGCCTGCTGATGCAAATACAACTGAAAGCTCCCCCTGATGTCACCGGGGGTTGTGCCATGGCCCTAGCCACCAGCAAGGGTGTCGGACAGGATCCACGACCGCCGGATTCCTTTACCAGAATACCCATAAAATGGAGGGGCAGGCGATGGCCACCCCCTGCCCTCCAACACACAACCATATTCCAGTGCCTAAACTCCAATGCCCAAAAGTTGTGACGATTTGCTACAAGATAGGCAAAAAACCAAGTGGCCGGTACCAATTTGCCAGGTGGATAAAAATTCCTACCAGGCCCCTTGGCCAACCAAGGCGACCAACCACAGGTCCATAGCAATGTCAAGAACCAAGCGATGAACCAAGGGAGGGTGGGTGGGTGATTCGACTGGTTTTTAAACAAAAGTTATTTTAAACATTTTTTTCATTTCATTATATATCATCTCCCAGAATTTTTTAACTACAGTGGTACCTCGGGTTAAGAACTTAATTCGTTCCAGAGGTCCGTTCTTAACCTGAAACTGTTCTTAACCTGAAGCACCACTTTAGCTAATGGGGCCTCCTGCTGCCACCCCCCAATTTCTGTTCTTATCCTGAAGCAAAGTTCTTAACCTGAAGCACTATTTCTGGGTTAGCGGAGTGTGTAACCTGACGCGTATGTAACCTGAAGCATATGTAACCCGAGGTATCACTGTACTTTATACGTCCACCACATATGATAAAAGGTACCTTCTTTTTCTTTACATTTCCAACGTATGGCAACATTTCCTCAGCATATCACCCCAAATGGGAATGAATGATAGCTGGGATTGACATTTGGCCAACCTAGAATTTACCTAGGTAAGCAGCAATTATAGTGAAATACTATAGGGAGCTGCTTTATACTGAGTCAAGCCATCAGGCCATCTCGCTCAATATTACCTACTCAGACTGTCTGGCAGTTCCTGGCAGCCATGTTTTTTAAAGGGGACATGAGAACATCTCAACGCTCCATTACTAAGCATGTTTGTTTGCAAATTGCAAGAGGGTATGCTTCTGGGAAGAGGTGTTTGGGATTAAAGTTTATGACGGATCAGTCAACACACTAAATATTCCAGAAAGAGACTGCAGCTGCTTCACAAATGACAACTATTCTGCCTCAAGACAGACAGTTCGATTCCTTTCTACTTTTTGGACATTTGACAGTATCAAATCCAGCTGGGGGGGGGGGGTATTTCTAGAAATAAATGTGCCGGATCTGCCCCCTCACCACCCCCATGGCTCCCTCCCTCCCTTGCCCCCCTCAGCGCACCCCGTGAGCCCTTTCCATTGTGTATATCTTTATTGTTTTAAAATAGATACATTCGTGCCCCGAAGGCAAACCAACCAACAGGCAAACATACAATCAAATAAACCAACTATAAATTGACAAACAGACCGTAGCAATATATGAAACAACACAATTCGTATAACTAACATCCTTTGTACTCCCAATGATGTGAACGACTGTAAAACAAGAAATTAAAAATGACTTCCAATTAGTCTCTCTGTACTTTATCTGTTGGGACGCGGGTGGCGCTGTGGGTTAAACCACAGAGCCTAGGACTTGCAGATCAGAAGGTCAGCGGTTCGAATCCCCGTGACGGGGTGAGCTCCTGTTGCTTGGTCCCTGCTCCTGCCAACCTTGCAGTTCGAAAGCACATCAAAGTGCAAGTAGATAAATAGATACTGCTCCAGTGGGAAGGCAAACGGCGTTTCTGTGCGCTGCTCTGGTTCACCGGAAGCGGCTTAGTCATGCTGGCCACATGACCCGGAAGCTGTATGCCGGCTCCCTCGGCCAATAGAGCGAGATGAGCACTGCAACCCCAGAGTCGGTCACGACTGGACCTAATGGTCAGAGGTCCCTTTACCTTTACTTTATCTGTTGATTATCTTATACAGTGTTACCTCTGGTTACGTACTTAATTCGTTCTGGACGTTCGTTCTTAACCTGAAACTGTTCTTAACCTGAAGCACCACTTTAGCTAATGGGGCCTCCTGCTGCCGCTGTGCCACAGCTGCACGATTTCTGTTCTCATCCTGAAGCAAAGTTCTTAACCCAAGGTAATATTTCTGGGTTAGCGAAGTCTGTAACCTGAAGCGTATGTAATCTGAAGTGTATGTAACCCGAGGTACCACTGTATTCTTCTACACATTTCCATTCCTGTTTGAGATTTTGATTAGATTGCATTCCAATTGTTGTTGTCATTTTTGCTAATTCAATCATTTCAAAAAAATTATGTTGCCAGTCTTTCAATGTTGGTACTTCTTCTGATTTCCATTTTTTCATGTCTTTGGGGGATGTCATTTGTTATAATTCCTAAAAGGAATGTTTCCAGCTTCACACCAATTGTTGTTTTAAACTTTTTTTTTCCAGTTCTTCATGTATATTTACAAAAAAAAAAAAAAATATCACATCCCCACCAGACATGATATAAGAATCCCTCTGATACCTTACATCTCCAACACAAATTCGATGTTAGTTTATAAATTTTAGCCAGTTTTACAGGAGAGGTCTGTGGTTGGGTCTCTGTGTCTGGAAACTTCTCACTTTTGTGTGGCTGGGATGTACTTCAGTCTTCAAAGGTAACATTCATATCCATTGTGTCAGGGAACTGCCATCGGAAGGAAGGGAAGTGAAAGGGCTCACACAGGTTGGGAGAGACTCAGCAGCTGAAGAGGGAACCAGTAGGGGGAGAGGAGCTGGGCTGAGGGAAAGGGAGCTGGAGGGATGGCTCAGAGACACTTCCAGCGAAAACAGTGGGGAGGTTTCAGGACCTCCTGTAGGGACACCCACTCCTCGCCGGAAACTGTCACGCAGAGAGTCCAGAAGACGTGTTTCCGTTAAGGAGCTTTTATGTTGGAAGCGATTCCGAAAGCAACCACTGTCGGAATCTGCCAGCGACTGACGGAGCCATGTTTAAGGGGCTCCGTTACAGACAGAGGTTTGCAAACTTGACCAAACTCTGAGGGACTAGGATTTTACACACAAGCAGCTCATCGTCCCATCACAGCATTCCGACAGTCTTCGTGAGCAGCTTGTGCAGGAGAAGGCATCATGAGCAACCCAGCCGGAACCGGAGAAGCAGGAGCTGGAGCGGGTCCAAGCCTGGAAGAAAGGTACCGGGTGTTGGAGGTCCAGCTAGCGCTGCAGACGGCGAGGCTTGAGGAGAGGAGGGCTCAGGATGCAGACAAAAAGGGGAAAGACACCCAGCTCGTCAGAAAGGTACCAGGATTGGTGCAGAAGTTTGGGGGGGAGCCCAAAGACTATCATGGCTTTCGGACAGAGATGCAATATGCCCTCAATCTGCAGTTTGATGAATTCCCTGACGAGGAATCAAGAGTGGCTTTCGTGATTGGGCATCTTGAAAAGGGGGCGAGAGACTGGGTTAGACCCCTGATGGCAGCGAATAGTGACGTCCTAAAGGACACGATGAAGTTCTTTCGCGCCATGGATCTGATGTTTTCCAGCGATATTGAACAGGGAGTGGTCCGCAGACAGTTAATGGCTTGCAAACAGGGGAGCCGATCTGTCCGTGAGTACTGGACTGAATTCACCATGTTGATCCATAAATTGGGGTGGGATCTATCGGCGGAACCCATTCAAATGCTTTTTGAAGAAGGGCTTTCTTCGGCTGTGAAAGACGAACTTTCCCGGGCGCCCAGGGCGGAGTCTATGGACCAGCTGACCAAATCAGCGCTGACCATAGGAGCGCGCCAGGAGGCGAGAGCATTGGAGAGGCGGGAAGGGAAGGGGGAACGTTGGAAGGAGTTCCGCATTCCAGACATTCCAGAGCCAACTTTCCCGCCGGCAGAGCCGATGGAAATCGGAACAGCGCGCGCGCGCGCAGTTTCAAAGCCCAGTGAGGGGGGAAAGAAGGAGGGAAAAGGCGCCCGGAAATGCTATCTCTGCCAACAGCCAGGTCACTTTGCCAGAGTCTGCCCCCAGAGGAAGGAATGGCAAGGGATGGTAGGAGCTGTGGAGGGAAGAGAGGAAGAAATACCGAAGCAAGTAAAAGCCAACGCCTGGCTGCCACCGTCGGGGCACAGCAGTCAGGCCAAAGAGCAGTGAAAGTGCCCACGCCAGAACCTCCTAAACCCGCCCTAGTGATAGAAGTGGCGCTAGAGCTGCCAAACGGACACCCTCTAAAGATAAAGGCGCTGTTGGACTCAGGCAGCTCCTGCAATTTCATGAGCAAAGAGTTTGCAGCTGAACACCAGATACAGACGATCCCTTTAAGCAACCCCCTGCAGGTGACCACGATCGATGGCAGGGAGCTGTTGGGAGGAGAAGTCAGCTTGCAGACCGTCCCAATGATAATGAAGGTGGCAAGGCACACCGAACTGATAGCGTTTAATGTGGCCACCTTGGGAGGAGCTCCCATTATATTGGGGATGAGCTGG